>NC_137696.1:67528203-67853203 GCF_964034855.1 Anser brachyrhynchus
TAAGTAAAAACACTAAGTTTGACAGGAATGGAGGAGCTTTGTTCTAGAGAAATATTCCTGCTGCTCCTCTGAAAATCTATCCACATTTGAAAATTTCCGTTTTTGCAAATGTTCAGAAAAGACTTGCTAGAGATTTATGTGAAAACTGAAGAGTCTGTCTGCTATGGACATACTCAGGGCTGCACAAACATAATTCTTCCTATGATTAGAGCCAAGCACCACAAAATGTGTTTCCAGTGTCCCTCAGGGACCTTTCTGTTGACAAAGTGCAGAGGAGATTAATTTGAATGTAGTGTGGACAGAAACAGAATTTAGTAGTTGGTGAGTATATACAGGGAGAAAGAAATGGAAGGAGTATGATGAGCAGAGAGTGGGACCATGACTTGCCATGTGTTGCAGGAGATGGGGACTGGGAGCTTCTGTGGAAGAGGCTTAGAGGATGACAAACAACCAAGGTAGGCAAAGGAAGAGAACTGAGATTAGCTGAGCAAAGAGACCAGAAGAAACAGGTGTGTGGAGAGAAAGAGGAAGTATAGACAAGGATTTCAGGGAACAGGGTTGAAAAGGAACGCTAGCTAAAACAGGGATTAGATAGTGCAGGAGGGCTAATTAGAAGTTTGGGAGCTGGTCAGTGGAAGCTGAATTATTCAGTTAGGTAAGAAGACATAAATTTATAAGGCATAAGAAGACTGGGAATAAGAGTCAGACAGAACATTAAGCCACAATTTTAAAGGTGCACTTCAGGGTTAAATGCAAGCAGATAACACATGGAAAATACCAACGCGGATAATGCTTTTGAACCCTTAATTTGAATCCTTGGGCACAAGCATGATGATATACTATTGTGGCATGATGATACACTACTTCTTCTGCAGAAACCCAGCCTTACTCAATGAACACCATTATAAGAAATCTCCTCTGGGTTTCCACAAGGTTATAAATTGAAAGAAATTGCCAAACTCCTGCTTCATCAGCTCTAGCAGTCAGAAGGTGTGAAAGGTATTAAGCAGTAGATTGCCAGAAGGAAAGCTACCTGAATGGAGATGCTGAAAATTATGATGCTTTGCAGAGGCAAGGATAGAACCTCTGACAGAGGTCTCATATGACATTAAAATAATTTTAATCTAACTTTTCCAGGTGGTCATTAATTGCATATTTCCAGAGAGCCACCCAGATATCAGAGATCTAGTTTGAAATAGTGTTGGCTAGTCAGAGCTGCACTTGAATTCCACTGGAACAACGTTTCAGACATAATGAATTCAAAAGTCAGGTCCTTGGCACCTTGAATTGGACACTGAATATTACAAACCAGTTTTGACTTCAAGCTGTCACTTTCCCATTCTACAACAGACAGTGCTTCTCACCTTGAACTGTTCCTTTGGTCCACATGTGTCTCCAAATAGAGAAAAGTAATTTAATTTCGTTATTCCACAATTCATTTCAAGCTGAATACCTCAATAAACAATTCTCTTAGTTATGCAAAACTGCACTGATTTGTTTGTTTCAACTTGAACATTTAGTTCAATCCTACAGGGCTTTTGGCACTTTTTTGGTTAGACTGTGTTTCATCTCACACAAGGGGTCAACTAGGTTTTTGAATTAAAAACATAAGGAGAAAAAAAAACAATAGTTCTGGAATGAGAAAACCATTGTAGCTTGCATTTACCGAAGAAAAACCTACGTAGTTAAGCTTCGTAACTAAAATAGAACCTCCACTTTTGGCTAGAAACCAGAGAACAGTTTGGAGTTACAGTAAAATATCATGTAGACAAATTAATTCCAGTGGAACAATAGCTTGAAGTGTTGCATTCATTTCATCTTAAAACTCAGGAAATCCAGACTGTGATTCTTTCATACCCAAGCAGAGTTTATTAAATGACAGCTAATGTAGGAAGATATAGAGCCAGAAACCTGAGGTAGAAAAGAAAGATTTTGTAGTAGTGTGGGAGGATGAAGCTCAGAAGAGTTCTTTATATCTTTTAGTGACTCAGGTATTACATACTCATCCGAGTACCTAACAGCAGAACACCTTGGTTGCAACTTCTCAGGCCACAAGACTGAAACCAAAGCGTTACATAAGGGAAAACATAAAAATACTTGGTTCAGCTGAAGTCAAACTCAGGATGCTCCTCATCTTGGAGTGATGTTTGCAATTCATGATGTTGCAATTAAAAAACAAACAAACAAACAAACAAACAACAACAACAACAACAACAAAACAACAAATTCATAACATCAGAACTGGAGATAGTAAAGTTTAAATGTAGTTATGCAGTTTGGCATCTTGCATTAGGAGGTCTAATTTCACCTCTGCATGAACCAAACATGCAAATAAATTTATAGTAGAGGAAATATTATTCTCCTGTGTAACTGAAGACTACTGACATGCACAGGAAGGTTGAGGCCTCCTAAATTTCATGAATAAAGTCTACGGGAAGAACAAGCAAACTCATGATAACCTTTTTTTTTTTTTCAAATACAACTTTTAAAACAACAGAGACAATTTTTTTCTCTTCTAAGAAAGTCACTTAAAAATAAGGAGTGATTTTTGCTATTTTGATCATAGATGAGGAATTCTGCACACTGCCTCAAAACAAAAACAAAAACATTCCTTTGTCATAGGAAGAGTTAACAATCCGTTACAGAAAAATGACTTCAGCCTTCTAGGCTGTGAGGGTGTTGTGGAATTTGAATTACATATCTAAAATATTGCAGGTGTTTTCTCTAAGCAATTTTCCTTTGAGAAGACAATGTCTTGCATCGAAAAAAGTTCATGAAATATTACAATCTAAGATACTGAATACTTTTTAATCATTCATTTCATTATATTTAAAAGAGCCCCTTGAAACCATAAAAGAGTTACGTCATGTAACTGGACCCCCTTACCTTCTACACGTGAGAAAAGTTATAGAAAGTCTACAGTTTCAAGGAAAAAGTCGTAACAGTGTATACAGATCAATGGTCCAGCATTTTGGCTAAAAATCTGAAAACATTGTTTTTGACATTCTAATGAGGTAAACTTGCAAGTTTCAGCAGGTATGATATCTGTTTTCACAGTCTACAGCCAGAAGGAACCATTAGCTGCGGTAGTCTTACCTCCTGTCTAATACAAACTATTAGGTTTAAGCCAGATCCGTTACTGCATTACATTCAAAATTAAGATTTTAAGTTAGATGAATAAGGTTCAATGCCCAGAAGAGTAAAAGATTCTTTAGCCACAGCCAGAAAACAGGACACATAAGGTTGTGACACCTGTTCCCCAGGACAGTGAGAGCAGAAGGCTCCATAGGCAATGCGATCTCAGAAGACGAACCACACTTCACACTATAGAAGAAGGAAAAGTCCTCTAAAGTACTTTGCAAATCTAATATTAAGCAGGAATCTAAAATCCAAGATCCTCTGCACATCGATAAAGCATAAATTCATTCTGTGTGAGGTCCCCTGTTCAGATATTGTTGACCTCTGATACTTCAGATGAAAAGTGCATGTTGCTAATTGTACGTGAGGCAGAAAAATGCCTTACTGACTCTTACTGGTGAATAACAGCCCCATGCATGAGATCTAATTGTAATGATTGTTTTCCTGCGTAGCTGTTATTTAACAAACACGCTAAGGGCATTGACTACAATATCTTTGAGGTCCACGAAGGGTAGAGATAAACATCACAGTTTGCTAGAAGCAAACTTAGTAAAACCAAAGGGAGATGCACACCTATTCAGTCTATATTTTTAGAATGAATCTTGATTGAGATTCTGACATGTGTCCTAAACTCCCTGCGTATTGTTAAATACTGTCAGTTTGCAACAACAATAGAAATTATATCAGTGTCAGAACTCCGATTTTATTTGTGATAGCATAGTACCAGTAAGCCAAAACTAGTATTAAAAATAAATCTTGAGTCAGAATTGCCAGCCTATTTCCTTAAGACAGCACAACTGCTGATCCTTTGCCTTTAAGAATGGCTTAAACTCAAACATGCTAATTCAGATAATAATGTGGATTATAACTCCTGTGAAAACTCCAATTCCAGATAGAGACTAATAAAAGATGGATACTAGCATCAGTTAATGGCAAAGTGGAGATGTGATATAAGTCTGCTAATGTAAGAAAGTAAAATATGGTAAGCAAGATTGATTTTGTCTAACTCCTGCTTTTGAAAGAGATCTCTGTTTCTGGCTGGTGCTGTCAGACCAACACACAATAGAAAAGTATACTACCAGACATAAAGCCTCTGCCAATTAGATTTAATATGGGATCATAAAATATTTTTTTGCATATTGATAGCAACAGTAAAGTAGCATTGGTGTGAAACTGATAAAAACAAGATCTTGAGCAGGTTATTGTGTTTATATAAGTGACTGCAAATAGCACTCATGAATGGAAATATGCAGCTGCTGTGTAGAAAAGCCATTAATTACTGCAATATTTTGAGGAAAAAGGAAAGGATAACATAATAAGAGGTCCTGACTCCAGCTGAGGTTGTGCATGAACTGATGGATGTAAAAGTCTCTACATCAGAGATTTGTGGCAGTCGAAGGATTGGGCCTTGTAAAATGTGAGCATTTACATGTGTCATGTATGGCTGAGTACATGTAAGAGGGGATTTTGATCGTCAGGTCTCTTTTGTTGCTGTCAGGATGTGCCACTCACTACCTCTTAAGTATCATAGAACATAGCTGGTACCTAAAACAGAACGATGGGCCTGAAGTCTTGCATTTTGGCTGTGTGATGTAAAGTTAAAAGATGTAGTATAACAGACTTGATTTAGACAAGCAAACCGAAGCAAATATGATATTTACTTACTGTAGGCGCTTTCAGTACCTGAGGTTAAAGGGCCGTCTCTTTCTCTGGTATAATTCCACTGGTTCAAGGGAATCGTGAAAGGATAAATTTGATGCAATACGTTCACCTGGTCACCTAGCAAACAGCAGATACGTTCCCTTTGTGTGGAAGTCTGCATACAATCAGTTTGCCATCTAGTGGCAAATATTTTGAACACAGTACTTTATATGCTATTTTAAATACCAGGGTGTGTTAAATCATCTGAGGTGTATGAAAACATGTATTATTAGGTGCAAATTATTTTAAAGCCTTAAAGAGTAACTGCATATGTTTACCCAGCACTGTACACTCAGATAGGAGAAATTTCTGACTCAAGCTGGCTATCTAATGAAAAAAACACTTAAAATTGCAGTAACACTTTCTGTGCAGTGTGGCTAGATATTTATCACCTACACACAGAAGAAGATGAAACAAAATACTGACAATCAGACACCTTTTAATTCACACATCTCCCCCTCCTGTCTATCACTCTGGGAATACCAGAAATGTACTATTGTTGAAAATTTTTACATAGCAAAACTCAAGCCCTACCTGAGTAGTCTCAGTAACTGGAACAGCAGCTGCTCATGTGGGAAAAGCAAAGACATAGCCAAGTCAGATTGTTTGTATTAAGGTTATGAGTTACTAATAGAAAGAATAGTCACCACTAGCAGCCTCATTCCATACCTCCTAACCCAAAGCAGCTACTAGAATCTGCACAGGAAATGCAAAAAAGATGTATTTTTAGTGGTGGACGGCCTGGTAGCACTTATGCACTTGTGTAAGTGGCTTTATTTTCCCTACTTCTAGTGCTAATTTGGCTATTCATAACTGGACATTTATCTGCTTGTAGTACTTAAATGACCTTTGTTACTATACTATTCATTGCTTTACTATTATTACCATATGCATCATGTCAGCAAATGTACCTGACTTGGAAAAATGCTGTTACCTTATTCTACAGATAAATGTCTCACTGATTCAAATACCAAGTGGAAAGGCTTCTGCCCTTCCTCCTGCTCAAGTGATTCCATAGATTTCATAGTAAGTGTAAAAACCATTCAAACCAGTGTCAGAATACAATGTCCCCAAAACCTAATTTAAAAATAATAAAAAGGTATGAGTCCTGCATATCTAAATTCTACCGGGAGCCAATGGAGATGAAACACCTGAGGGCCAACTGACATCTGCCAGTCTAGAACACATGCCAAAGAGCAGCTAACCACAGTGAGTGACAGGAAACAAGGGGTGGCAAAAGGTCAGAGAGTAGCACAGGTCCTCCAATTTTAGCGTATCCAGAATTGGCAGGGCAAACCCCGGAACACTGAAAACTTGAGCAATCTGATGCGAAAAATTGGATTTAAAGAAGATTTAGGCTGCTGAAATTCATATTAGGATGTCATTAGCTATTATCTGGCAGAAAACCATTTAATAATGAATTCTATTAAACTGGAGCTGTGCTCAAGAGCTGTTGAAATATATTTTGGAGATGTCATAGATACAATTCCTTGTTTGTTCCTTGTTGTTGTTTTCTGACAAATATCAGCTGGATCTAATGTCAGAGGAGCAGTAAAATTGAGTAAAAATTGTTTAGATGAGAGAATTTATCAGGTTTCTGAGCTTAATGGTATGTCTGCTTACACTGCAGTAGTCAAAAATATAAATATATATAGATGTTTCATTGAGTTACTAAATACATCTGTATTCAACCTCCTATTCAGTGATCACAGACAAATGATTGATGCATCAAAAATATACTTTTAGTCCCAATTGCCAACCTAGCTAGGATAAAGTGACTTGCATTCTGTTATGGGCCATGAATCATGGTTACAAGAGTTAATTAAAGTTCTAACGGCAGGGTCAGCAAGGTCAAGTGTATGAGTTTGTATATGTGTAATTAGGGCAGAACGGAAGATAATGGAGTTCATCAGGTGTAACTGAGAGTAGAAACCATCTGTTTTATTAGGGTGCTTGACTTTAAGATTCCAAATTGCTTTTGGAGTGAGAAGTTGGAAAAATACCTTTTTACTTGTCAATGAGGAAACTTTTCTGTAGAAATGACAGGTCTGAAAATCAGTAACTCTCCAGCACCATCTTCACAACAAATTCAAAACCTTCTGAACTCAAGAACGTGAATAAACAGGATTGTTTCAACAACATGAATTTTTATTTTCTAGGTAAAAGCAGTGCACCCATAAATGCAGAAAAATAAATATGAAAGAGAAACTTTTGTAGATGGATATCTGTATGTGGTTTATTCTTCATCAATTAAGTTTTAGAATTTCTCTATTTTCTCACACTAAAGCAATGAGTTCAAACTAAAGACTGCAAATTGCAATAATCATTAATTTGTGGCACTTTTCAATCTGATAAGAAAATATGCACTTTATCCAGACTCTTATACACAGAGACATCTCTGGCTCACAGGCTTGTTTTTTTTTTTTTTTTTTTTAAACAATCACTTTCTTCATATACTGATAATCAGCAAAAGTGTACTACATGAACAGGACAAAATACATGCACAATGATTTACTACATAAACTTAAGAACGATGTGAAAGAATAGAGTTAGGTTAATTTAAATTCCCTCTTAGGAAAGCAAAGGGAAACTGGTGAGCATTGAACTGTCTCGGTGCTCTTACCCAGTAATCCTTCCCCAGCTGTGTATTAGCACGTTTAGGGTGGCTATTGTCACTGCGTTCATTTCTATTACCTTGCCAGTACTTGAACCAGTCCTTCAGTCAGAAGATAAACTTCTGCAAATGACAAATCCCAATCAGTTCTGGTATCTCTCCTCAGAGCACCAGAAAGAGATGGTTAATTAGTGCAATGCATTACTCTGCTGGGAACACCGCCCTGCAGAGAACAAAAATGAGACCATTAGGTCATTTCTCATAGACTCCATAGTTACATCTACCCCAGTAAATCAAAGCATGACCGGGAACGTTCTTGGGCACAGAAATGGGATTGCACATAAAATCAAATGATGGCTGGAGAGGTTCCTGCCCATGTCAACTAGCACACCCAATTACAAAATGGAGTCCCATAAAATGTTTGACCATTCCAAAATCACCCATTGAGTCCTATCAGGTAGGTTTTGGCTTTTCCAAATGGTGGAAAAACAGGTTTGTTAGCTGTAAGGCTATGTGATAATGGCTCATCTGCATACTCATAGAGTAGGGAGACAATGTCAGACATGGAGCCCTCATAACCATGCTGGGCTACTACCAGGCCCATCACAGGCCCATCTCATGCCCAGAGGAGCACAAGGACACAATGGCAGGCAGGAATCCAAGCTACCGACTCCCCAGGAGCAAACGTCTTGTCTGGACACTTCCCAGGGTTGTCCCAGGAGACCCTCAGCCCCATTGTCTAGGTGTGAGGCCCATCACAACCCATCTGGAGCAGCTCTCCAGATGTCCTTTTAGAAGGTTGCTGCCTAGGGGGTAGGACACATTATGGGGAAGAGCATTTGGGCATTGTGCAGGATTTATTACAGAATGATCGGGGGGGAACTAAAGGCTTGAAAAGGAGGGATTTATGTGTTCTGGGGAGGAACAAATGTGAGGAAGTAGATGGGAAAGGGTATAAAAAAGGCCAGTCTCAAATGGATGTTTTTCCAGTCAGCATGCAGACAAGTCATGGCCTGCTCCTGATCAGCATGGTCTGACCGATTTTCTTCTTAAATTCCTTTCAAACTCTCTTGGGTGAGGGACTGCCTACACCATGCCATGTGCACGTCTGTGGTGCCAGCAGCTGGAGTCAGACCATGGGTCAGAGGGTCCTTGTGTCCATGCTGCCAACAACCAGAGCAAGTGCAGGTGTGCAAGGAAGCCTCATCCCTCTCAGGACGTTTGATCCAGCATGATACGTGTTCCTCTAACAGCAACAAGTTTTCAGTTCTCTCCTCCATTTTCCATGGGCCTAAGTCCTAAACAGATTTTTCAGAGCTTCACTATAATTCACAGAAAGTCCCACTAACACTAGTGGGGATGCCAGAATATCTTCCAAAGTTGGGCTTGTGGCAATAAACGCATTAAGCTTCTCAGCAAAAAGGCTAAATATTGATTTTTTAGAATACAGACAATTAAACTTGGTTCTTAGGCATATAGTAGGGCCAGGGTAGAAAGTTTACATTGCTGCAATCATGTGAGAATGTCTCTCTAGACAAATAAAAGACTTCATTTTCAGTTCTATTACTCCCACATCGTTTACAAACAATAAAATTAATTTCCAGTTTGAATAAATAAAGCCTATTAAATTGGTTCCTTTGCCAACACTTTAAAGTTCTATACTGAACTTGTTTTCAAAACCAGCAGTGTCAGTTAACAAAACAAAAAATGTCACTTACTGTTTTCGCAATTAAGTCAGCTCCATAGATACAAGTAGCTGATTGGGGTTAAATATCTCAAAAGGAATTTAATTCATTTGCTGCTTGCAAATCATAAAGAATTATACCAATTTTTGAGTTAAACAAGTTGTTTAGTACAATGAACATTTTAGAGTTTGTGACCTTTTATGCTGAAATGCAAGGAGACAACTTTTCAGAAGCTAAAAGTTCATTTATATGATATTATCAGGAATGAGGGCATCATTAAAGGCAATCTGACAAACTTTGAAACTAGTAATAGACTGGTCCATCCGAAATACCTTCCTACTTCCACTGAATTCTCAGATTTCCCATCCCTCAAAATTTATCCACCTGCAGCCAAGGTGAAAGAAGGAAAGAACCTAACTGTTTGGATCCTCAAAGAGGTAGAGCCTAGAACTCACAGAATTCTCTCTTCTTCCAGGCTTGGAAACCAAGCTGTCATATTAAGGCCGTATAATACATTAACCTATGCATGGGTTGTGTCTTTCTCAAGATACAATGAAGTTATATTTACAACAGTTGTTAACAAAATGTAAGTCAATAAATGTGTTTTTTTTTGTTTTAAAATGTGTATTTTCATCAAGTTTTCTTCACTTCATCGACAGTCTTGCAGTCACTATAGTAAAAGAATAAAGACAGTGGCCAGTTTTTATTTTCAAAGCTCTTCCTCCTACACAATTTAAGAAAAGATCCTCCCATCAGCAGATGGAGACAGAGTACACATGTTTTGATGTCATCTCTCACCACAGAATGTAGACAGCATCCATTTGGTTGATCTCTGCATTTTCTTTAGGATTGCAGGGTAATGAATCAACATACTTTGGATTTCAGTAATTTCCCCAATTCTAAGATTTTTCATTGTTTCAAATTACCTAAGAATTGTGTTTCTGGGTCTGGCTATGTATCTTAAGGCACAGTGTGTTGTAGAGCCTACAATCGGCATAACAGCAACATAAATCACCTGTTAACTTCCATGAGAGATATTCATGCAATGCTGATGTATGATATATTTATTCAAATTTTTGTTAATTATTTTTTGCAATTACATTTGCATTATAAATTGTGGATTTACATGAGAACTTTTTTTTTTTAAAATGTAAATAACGAGCTTAGACAGCAAACTAAGCACTAAGCGTTTATAAATTTTCTCACAGTTCATTATTACAAAATATATTTTGTTTTGCCCCAGGTAACAGATAGAAAGTAGGTAGTGCCTGAGTAATATGAAATGCCATTATCAGTTACTTGAAAGAGATACTGCCTTATAGAAGTATACTTAATTTCACTTTCAAAAGCTCTCTGCAATTATTCTCTGTTCTGCAATTGTCTGCAGTTATGCTTTGATCACTATACGTTGAGTCCATATTCATATGAAGGAAGTACATGGGTACAGCCAAATCCCAAATAACAGTGTTTATTAACGATTCTCAAACATGTGAGGATAAGCTCTCAACATGCTACTGAAGTAACTGTTTCCTGGGTGTTTCCATAACACAAAACAGCACAAACTCCAGGGGTTAAAAATTAATGTCGTACTATTTTTTCTCATATCCTGAATAACAATCAGCACTGCAATGCTTCAGAAAACAGTCTGTAATTAAAAAAAAAATAAAAATAGGGCTAGTTGAAACCAAAATAGATCATTTAGTTTAACCGGTGTTAAAACTTGTCTTCTGTCTCCCTGTGCTGAATAGGAATTGTCATATTTCCTATAGCTGACCTAGTAAAAAAGAAGATAAGAAAAAAAATACCAAAATGATTATTCCATTATCTTAACATTTTGCTAACAGCAACACAATATCTCTTCCATTGCCATTCACTACTGACTTTCTAGTCAGTATTTTGGATCACACAGTTTCTGCCACTCCCAGTTTTGATTTGCTGCGGTTTGTTGTTACCACAATTCAGTTGTTTCCATGCTTGGAAGCAAGGTTTCAACAGAAATCCTATCCTCTCTCTCAGAGTATTTAAAATGTTCAGCTTCACAATAGGAATGGGAAGAAGCATTCAATCTCCTCAGTAAATCCATGCCTATAGCTTCCATTACATTTCAGTCAAACTCAGTGACTTTGGTTCTATCCTCAAACTTTGTCTGATTAAACTGACTCTTTGTGAACAAGTCAGTGAAATATTGTATTTAATAATGGTCTTAGATTAATGTAATCCATTACTTTTTCAATTAGCTTGCTACTCATGGTTACTGCAAAGTGTATGCAAATTTTAGGTCATGGATGTTTTCAGCTGATCTGTTTGGATAGACATGATGCTCTTTCAATGGAACCTTTTGTTCATTTTCAAACATTTTTTGATTAATATAAATTGCTAACATATCTCTTCATGAGTTTGCTACTTTTGACTAATGCAATAATTTAAGCAAATTAATTTTGTTGTTATTGTTGTTTCATTCTATTCCTTTGACATCACTTCAGCTCTCAAAATACTATTTAACTGATGCACAGATTTTTGTGCTAGCATTTTGAGCAGGAAGGAATTTCACATGATACTACCTGTAATTTCCCTGACAGTATTCACAATCTGGAACTATCGAATCCATGAGCAAAAGCTCTTGTTTGCTGACTACAGATGACATCTTAAAGCAGATAGCATTAATTTTGTACAATTAAAAGGACATTAAAAAAATGAAACTTGCTCAGATTATGCTGGTGATAGCAAAATAAATAAATAAATAAATCATTCTTCATTCAGTTTCAGAAGTATTCCCTTATATTATCTCCTTTTCTATGTAATGCAGCATAGTGAATCATAATGTGTCTGTAAAAAGCCAAATCCAAATCCATTAAGGAACTGCTCAGTAGAAGGTGGATCTGATTTAGAGCATGCTAAATTTCATTCTACTGAAGGAAAAAATAATGATTCAGGAAAAGGAGAAGAGCCATAACATAAGTCTGTCATTTCTTAACCTAATTATACCTAATTTAATGTGAATTATACATGATGTAATAAAGTGATAGTCAGAATAAAAATGCTAAAAGGAACAATGTGAAGAATGTACTGTTCTACATGTACAGTCAACAGAATTAATGTTAGAAATTGTAAAATTAATTAAATGTAGGAAGGTATAATAAACCTAAGGAATGGTGATCAAATGAATGCTGAAAAAAAAACACAAACAGAAGGTAGAAAATAGTATTCAGAATTTTGTCTCTAAATGGCCAACTTGTATTATAGATATGCTTTAGCTGCCCATAGGTACAAAAGTATGAACATTAAATGAGTGAGTAGGATTTTCTGTTTGGTCTTCAGCCGCTTACAGTTATCTCACAGATGGCTTCTGTCTCAATTCAGTTTAATCCAATCAACCAACCTCACTCTGCCTATACTCACCTATAAGAATGTTTTTTGGGGTGAAAAACAGCTGCTTCTTCCGACTGATATTGACATAAGGAATATAGCAACATCACTTCCTCTCACTCATCATGTGTCCATGGCTCTCAAGGTCAAAACTGCTGAAACCAAGGTAAAGGGAATTGAGTTTGTATAGTGCTGTATGTCACTGGGTAGTATTTAGAGCATTAGGTAGCTACTGCAGGTCTTGAAAAAGCAATTGCTTTCATTCTTACAGAGTATTATTCAATGTTCGCTTCCTAAAAAGCAAAAAGAACGGGAGAGCTTATTATTGGGCTGGTAGTAAGTACTGCAAAGTGCACCTTACAAGAAGGATTTCAAAATGTGTGCTGTAGCTGCATTTATGAGATCTAATTCTTGGAATTGTCTAATAAAATCTGAAATTTAATGACACCAGGTTATTCCTAATATTCTTTCTCTTTAAATTGTTTTAGCATATAATAAATGACCCTGTAGTTTTTAACTCGTGTTTTCCACTTTGAAATATTTGAGGAGTTAGAAAGGGAAAAAATAGTTTAAAAATAAAATATATTTTGAGTTTTAAATATATATATATATATAAATTTCAGTGGAAAGGAAAAGAAGTTGAATGTGATAGAAATGGAAAATTTTCAAAGAGTTTTTATTTTCGTGTTATTAAATTAAGAGTATATTCTTAGCACTGCGCTCCATGCCTTTCTTTAGCTGTACTCAAGTGAGCAAAGCAAGCTAATACCTCACTACATTAGACAGGGACTAAGAATATTCTGGGTACAAAGAGAAAAATCCTGAGCCTTTGAAGCCAATGCAAGTTTGTCTCTGACTTCAAGAGAGGCCAGGAATTCACCTACTGTAATTAGAGGTCAACAGGCCATCAGCTCACAGCCTTCCTTCAGCTCTGTTATTTTCCCTTCAGTCCTGTCTCACCACTTTTATTACAGTACAAATCTGCATCTGGAGCAGATAAGGCTTAAAGGAGGCAGATAAAGGAGAATTCCAGGAAATGTGTGTCTGTTCAGAGAAATGGGATAAAAATGATTCCCAACAAAAAAAGTGCCCAAGATTCAACTTCCAATGTTTAGGGATACTTTCAGGAGGTGAGGTACAGCATGGCTACTAAACTTGCATGTAACGTTGCAGTCAATGAACATTACACTGGCCATGGGGTACACCATGATCCAAAAGAATGAATGAAACAGTTTATTTGGCCAATTGTCATTTACGATAAAATTAAAGATACTGGAAAAAGGAGAGCTGTATTTTACCCTCAGATAAAACTGGCTGACAAGAGATTAAATGTTCTCAGTTTTTGTTTTGCTTTCTTTTGATGTAGAGAAATAAAAATAGAATAAGATTGTCAAATATCAGTTTGTATAGGCATGGTGGGTTTCTCTTCTAATGCATTAGAAATAGAATATTACCTCCTTGCAACTGTGAGAGATAAATGCAGTGATGTACTTTCAATTTTCAGTATCTAGCAAAATAAAAGTAATATAAATGGTTAGTAAATTTGCAGTATCCATACTTCTGTAAGTGTCAGATGGTTCTGTAAATATATCTACCACACAGCCATTCAAAGACCTATGGCCAGAAGTGAACAGTAGAGATGTCTGAGTGAAGCTTCATCCAGAGAGGCACCTGGTTTTGCTTTGAAGAATCCATTATTTCCAAAGGCAGTTTGTTCCATTGGCTAATTGCCTTTACAGTTGAAAATGTCTTGCATGCATCTTTTGAATTTGTCCAGCTATAACTTGAAGTTGTTTACTTCATGTGGCTTTTCTGATGGATTAAAGAGCCCCTAATACCTGGTATTTTCCGCCTGCAAAGGAACTTATCCATCATAATCAAATCAGCCCTCAGAGCTAAACAGATTGACCTCTTTAGAGTTGTAGTGCTAATGGAAAAAAAATAAAAAATAAAAATAAATAAAAAAAATTCTAGCCACCATCTCTCTTTTGTGGCTCTTCTCTGCACCTTCTTCATTTTTTAACAAATTTTTTTAAAATGTTGACACCAAACTTGTTGTCACTTTTTCTTCCCAAGTGCTGTGTTTAAGGGTAATACCTCTTCCTTATTTCTCTTCATATTCTCCCAGCTTAAATCCCAAAGCCTTGAGGGCTTGTTTTCTGTCACAGTATGGCAAGACAAGCTCATAAAACTGAGTTAGGATGAGCTAACGTTTATCTATAGCTCTTTTCAGAGTCCCTGACTCCTTGAATAAGTGCTCCTTTTTCAACAGCTTTTACCAACATATAACAAGTTAAATCAAAATGAAAATTACATTTCCAAGTTGGCTATGTTTTACATTTTTCTCTGAAATCTTGCCTTAAAACTGACTTTTGTTTAATATTGAGGATTTCAAAAAATATTCTTTTTTTTTTCTTGTCTTTATTATTTGTGAATCACTTGTCAAGAACATTTTCCAACTTTATCCTCAAAATCCATAGCAAGGATGAGGGCATAGAACTATACAATAACCAATTTTGATGAAAATTGTTGAACAAAAGCAAATAAATAAAAAGAGCAAGTCTCTTTCAAACACTGCAAAATGGAAATGATTTGTGAAACTTTGCAGCATCTTATAATTTCTTTATGTTTGGTTTGATTTTAATTTCTTTCATCTTACTTCTCCAAATAATTCATTTTCATTTTTAGTTATAAACATGCAGCTATTTTCCCTACCTCACTCCCTGTAGCCAAACTGCACACATGATTTCTTTTACTTTTCTTCAGAAAAGGACTTCTATTACCCTATTAGTTCTTACCTATCCTTTCTTAAATTCAGTCCCATTGTGTCACATATCAAAGACAGAAACACTTGCTTCTTTTGCTTTGACACAGTGCTTTACAATACCTAATTCATAATCTCTGCTTGCCATTCTGATACACTGAAAAATTATGTACAGTTCACTACGGTCTATTTAATTTATACAGGGTTACTTTTCAAGAATTTACTTCTGAATGAATATCTGTATTTGCAATTTTTCATCGTAGTGTTCATTTTTCTATTTTAAATTTATTTTTGATTAGCACGGACAAGAATTTTGGTAAAACATAAGAACTTTCAGACTTACTTGATATCAGCTCAATTCCATCTCTGGAATTGAGTTAAATTTGATCTGTAGGGAAATTCAGCAGGAAATCTTGCATGGCACACACATAAATTTGCAGGCTTCGGATCCATATTTACGTGTCCAAATGTATTTACTTAATAATGGAATCACTATAGTAATTACATTCCCCTTAGATCATTATTGCAGTACGACATTGCTCTCAGGCAATGAAAACTGCCATGGCTACTTTCAAACTAAATCATTTGATGTACCTTGACAAAATTTAAAACCTGTTAATAGAAGAGGAAGTTGAATGTTGATCTAGTTACATCTTTTCACTAGAAAAAGTGCAAAGACAACAATGGCAATCACTGATATAGTATAGATTTTGTTTCTGGAGGGACTTAAGTAGGTGAGAGCTTTTCTCCTTAGGTATCTGACACATAGGATAGTACAGAGGCAGAAACAATTAGGGATAACACAGGAAATATAAGTAGGGAACAAAATATCCACTATTTCTGATAACATAAGAACTAGAAGGTATTTCACCAGCTAGTCATTAAAACTATTATTCAGTAGGTTTAAAGCCCCCCCCCCCCCCCCCCCCCGGCCAAGGTATTTTCTCACAACACCCAAAATTAAATTGTGCTACTTTTTTCAGAAAGTATTCTGGAAAATGAAAGCAAGTTGAAAAAGTAGTGGAAGAAAGACCCATCAAGGTCTTCAAAATGCTGTGATGTGGATGCAATCTCTGGTTTTAAAAGGTTTTAAGGTGTTAAAACATCTATCCGTGGAAATAAATATTACTTGTACTTCCCATGTCCTTATACTACTTCCCCCAGTTTACACATTTGGCTACTGTAAAGTATAGAATATGGCTTAAATGGAATTTTGGACTAGAATGGTACATTTTTTTGATGTGCCTAGAAGTATTTTACGTAACACCATTTTTCTGTGGCAGTGTTCTCTTTTTAAATATCTAGACCATGATTAAAACGTCCACCGCAGAACTAAGACTGTAAAGGCTGTAATTTCTATTGAAGGGGAAAAATTACTTTGTCTAGTTAGTCATTGTGAAATCTACTAGTATATATCCATGCAGAAGTGGGATACAGCTTTTTTCTTGAAAGTGGAAGCTGTAAGTTTGAATTCTTTAAGTAGGACAGGCCATCGAACACAGGGTACAAACATCTTGAGTAAATGCTATCCAAATCAAACTAATGCATTCTTAAGAATGCATTTTCTGCCACTCAGCTTTTACTTTGAAGTAAAGTAGAAAATGATGGAGAGACACTTAAAAGCTGAAATGAAATACAGATTTAGCTTCTGCAAAATAATTATTGGCAACTGAGGAACCAGAATGACTAGGTAAGAGATCACAATGACCACAATGATCTTATTATGGGTCATCAGTACAGTTTTGCTGTGTAGAGTGTTGCTGTTAATAGTGTCCATGTTCAGTTTTTGACTAAAGAAGTACAGGAGTACCAGAAAGAGAAATGATACTACTGTTGTCTGTATATCTCAAAAAAAACAAAGTACAATGAAAGAGGGTTTATCACTATATGTTAAGTTTAGCTGAACCTCAAGAATATGGAAAGGTGAAAGAAAAACTAATAAGAGAGTACCGCTGTGGGACAAAGCACCAGTATTTCATCACGTCTTCAAATTTCATAACAGGGAAATAATGGAAAGTTCAGATAAAGTCAGAATATACAGGATCTTAAAAAATATAGTATGAAATAGGACATGCTAGCAGCATCAAATAAAGAAACATGAAGTGAATAGGTGAACAAAATGTAAGCTTACGAATACAGTTAAAGAACGGAAGATTAAAAAAAAATTTAATAGAGGAAAAACGGAACACATATGGAAGATGAGGCAAAACCACAATACTGATGAAAAGGATAAGCTGCAACAGATACAGAACTTTACATAGGAAGAAGCATTTTGCAGTGGTTTCCTCACCCTTAAGAGTACAGGAAGCAATTCAAAGATAAATTTCCTATAGTATTCATACTCCAAGTGGAATAGGTAAAACAGCACAAAAGGCTAGATGGCTAGATGGCTGAGGCTAGATGATCAAAATCTATATGTAAAATTTATTGTTGGAATAACAGTCAACACTGTATTTTCAATAAAACTTACAATGCTTCATATGTCGGAGATCTATGGAGATCTTACCAGATGAGTCAGGTAAACACACATTGCTAGTTTCAACAATTTTGTAGCCAAACTGGAGAATGGGCAAGAAAATTTTTAACTCATTATATGTGTTCATTATATGTGCTATTTTTCTAGGGGAAAACAAAACAAAACAAAACAAACAAACAAACAACAAAAAACAAACAACCAAACCAAAGCAAAGCAAACCAAAACAAACAAAAAAACCAACCCACGAGCAACAGAAGCACAAATATCTGGAATGTCATTTTATCATTAGAGAAAACGTAATTTTTACATTATACCTGTAGGAATTAATATGACTCCTAGGGCCTGCATAATTCAGGAAGCCAGCTTAGATGAGCACAGATGTGAATTATGCTTCACTTGAAGACAAAAGGTCTGAAGGCATTTTAGGAACATTATCAGGTGAAGGATCACAATTTTTGATCTGGATGCATTACTTCTGAAACTTCAGGTCAGAAGTGAAGACACTTCAATGGAATGAAAGAAATAATGATGCCATGATACCTTAGGAAGCACAAATTCTTTGTATAATTCTTTTTATAATGTTTCTTATTTTAAAGACCCAATGTTTGATAATAAGATAGTGGTACTTTCTGAAGCTCATATTTTTATGTGCATTTTTAAAATTTGGAGTTGGATTTTATTTAAAATAAATTCACAAATAATTGAGTTTTGAAAGGTGTTTAACAGCTATCCCTTGTTACTCATTAAAGTTGCCTACACCCCTACCTTTGGATGTAAACACTGGAATGACATACTTTCTAGAGGCTGGAAAACATAACAATCACACCTCTACAATTTTCTACATTTTATTTTTACATAGTTTCAACATAATTACGAGGATGGCATTTCTTTTAAGTTAAAAATTAGGCTAGTTACACATCTGAATGATCTGAAACTCTCAAATGTGCTTCTCATTCCCTGAATTCTTAGAAATTCAGTAGCTAAATAGTAGACTTACAATTAAAACAAAGAACTGTGCATTATAACAACAAATTAGGAGCTAAAGTTTACTAGAAAACCCTTAACAACCTTTTTGTAATCAGCAACAGAAAAAATTCTGACTAAATATTACATTTTCTAAATTATTAAAATTGGTAGACATCTGGAATTATTTTTGACAATTATGTACCTAATGTAAACACACAGCATTAGGTTTTATTCTCTTTTTCCCTTTTCAGGTTGTTCTGTTGAACCTGTTGATATGCATGGCAGTTTTCTACACCGTTTATTATGTAGTCCTTTCCATTGGCTTTGCAGTATTCAAGTAAGATTTCCATGTCTCTACTATGACTACATGTTACAGATGGATATAGTGGGTAGAACCATGACTCTGTAGAGGAAGCATCCAGACTGGAGGCATACAGCCCATTATTCTGTGAACATATTTTTCAAATTCAGTTAAATTTTTATACCTGAACCTTCATTTAAATGCATGAAGTAAATAATACTCAAAAGTAAATATAAAATGCTGGCTCTAATATACTTCCTTGCACTTGTAAATAAATAAAATAAAAGATGACATGAAAAATTAAAAAGGAAAGATTTTATAGTCAATATGAAATATAAATTATTTTCCCTTAGGAAGCTATTGACTAGCACGTATAGTGTCAGGCATTTTAAATAAAAAGATGGAGAGGAGATCACAGAAACTGTGTGCAATGGCAAGACCATAACATGAATGAAATGTAGAATATTCCATTTGGAATCTTATTTAAAAGCACCTATAATATGTTATGCAATCACTAAGGCATTATTGAAAATCTATGGTTAAATTTATTGATTCTATTTCCACAGGATTCAAATGTTGGATGGTTTGGCACCTTTTGATTTTAAGACAAATCCATCATGGTTTAACCCACATTATTTAGGTAATTTAATTTTTTTTCTTTGTTTTTTCCCCAGCCAAGAAAATAGATTACATCTGGATATAAACTCATTTTCCTTATTGACAATATTTTAGAGCCCTTTTAGTAATATAGTGGGCATTAAAATTTCAGAGTTTGATTGTAATTCAGTCCCTAAACATACCTTTATATATCCTAATACAAATTCCTGCAGTATCATCTGAAGCCTTCAAAATAATTTCACTTTCCTAAACTGTCATTCTTAAATTACATGCACAGGTGAAATTTTTCTCAGACATGTAATCTATTTTACAAAGGCAAACGACATCACCTGTAATTAGAACTTCTCAAAAGTAAATTGTTCAGTTGATCATGTTAAAAAGAGTGATAAAAACTTATGTATATTTGTACATTGACAATACAGATTTCAGATGAAAAAAACATCTCATTTGTAGCAACGGAAAAAGAAAATTTAAAACATATTCCATTAAAATTACTTTTCAAGGCTCTAATGTAATTACAGTATCTCAATATGATTTTTCTGTTCCAGAATTGTATCAGATAATTTTATGCAGCATGCTTATAAGGTGCCAAAGACAGTTGGTACATCAAGCAACTTGGTAATATTCAGTCCTGCATTTTATCCACCTGAAGAAGTAACACGGAGTAGCAAAACATAGCAGGATCTGTTTGAAGGCTATGGGCACAGAGACAAACCTGAGCTCTCTGAATGGTGTTGCAAAGCAGAATTAGTTTGTTTAAGGGTCTCACTCATGCCTGTTAAAAACAGAATGATGTCTTTAAAAGATAATCTCAAAATAAAAATGGAAGTCTCAGCTCAGAACTGAGCTATTGTTACTGGCCCAGTTTTGTGGAAAAGTATACAGAACATCTGTCTGCACTGTATTTTATCTGTGTATGCTGTTTTTTATTATATCTGTATACATGGTTTTTACTTTTGAAATTACAGAATTATTGGCAAAATTTAAATGAATACCACTAACATTAAATCTAATAAATTAAAGCATTTATGCATTACAAACATTACTTTTTTGAAGCGCATTTTTTGTTTTCCTAACCACATGTGGTTTTATATTTTTCTTGGTGTTTTTACATTTTTTTAACTGCTGGATAAAAGATCCATATTACAGTAAGAACTAATTGATTGTGTAAAGAAAATAATAAAATTGAGAGGCACAAAATGCTGCCAAATATATAAATTAAATACAGCAAAAAATAATAACATTCTCTCTACTCCGAGTTACATTAGCTATTACATTACTACAATTAAAAAAAAAAAATCAGTTAAAAATGGGAGTTCAATATGCCTAGGGACATTAAAACGAAGAATGAAAAGCCTTCAGATTGAAAATCCTATGAATCAGTAGTGTGCTGTTATTGCCCGTTCGTTACATAAGCACCAAGGGCTGAAGCTGGAGGAGACATCAGGCATTTTCCATTCAGCCCCACTAGCTCAGGTAGCCACCCAGCAGGACATGAGGGCTGACCCGCAAGGGTTTCTCTTGGTCCTACCTTCCATACTGGCAAGAAAGTGCCCTGCAAGCAAAGCTGAGTGAGGCTTTGGGGAAGCTTGCACCTCCCAGCAGAGCAGGAGCACCTCCACGCCCGGCCTAGCACCTCTGCTCCATGTCGGCCTAGGTGGTTTCTGCAGGCCACACAGCTCGCCTGTGAGGCGGACTTCCATGGTCAGCTTGCTGTATTAGTGTCTCAGCAACGTAACTCAGTTATTGTCACTTGGTGGGGAATCCTCTCCTGTCGTTTAACATAACACAAAGCCAGACAATGGAGATGGCAGGTGTACGCGCTGTGGTGGCAGTATGGCAGTTGTCAGCCTTGCTATCAGAACTGAGAAGCCAGTCCTTCTGGTTTTATGCACCATGAGATCCATATGGATGGCCTGTGCTGGCTTCGTAGGCTCTCTGCTCTCTTTCCCCTTGCATGTCTCATCTTTAAGTTGCACTGATACATGTGTATGATGCAAAGAAGTGGACAGGGAGAAAAGTGTGAAGGTTCATACTGAACGTAACCCCTTAACCACATAGTTCTGTTTTGGAAGAGAAAAAGTTGCCCTATGTCAGTATCAGCGAAGTCTATTTAGTGCCATACACAAAGACCCTGGACAGACAGTCTCTGAGAAGGATTTCCACACTATTTCTCTTTGAGGCAACACATAGAGCACTGTTCGTCCTCATGTTTTTTACACAAAATATGGAACATTTGAAAGTCTATAGGGAAATTGGGATACAACCCATGCAGGTGTCTGGTAAAATTAGAAATGAACTTTATAATGAAAACATCAGTGTAATATTTGATCTAATCAGAAATAATTTGCATAGCATTGTATCAGAGATTTTAACATCCTAATGCTATTACCTTTGAATACAGGAAAAAAGTCTTTCAAAACTATGCTTGGTGTAAGCATCCTGTTTTCATTTACAGTTCTTGTAGTCTCATTGGAAATAACCTTCTTCATTTGTGGCCTGCTATTTGCCCTGGTTGTGGAAGAATGGGTTTGGGATTATGCTGTAACAGTTACTGTTATTCATATCATCATAACCTCAGTTGGTAAGTAGGTTTGCTGCTAAATATATGCCTAGTGTCACAGACTGAAGGACCAATTGACCGTGACTCACCCACTGTACTATGGGACTAATGTTATCATTCTTCCTTGGAGCTGAATACACATTCATCTGTACTTTCCATCCATTTGATTTATCCATGTATTTAAATCTTGACATTTAAAACTTGATTCTGTATTTGCTGGAGTATTAAAAAAATAATAATAACAAAACAAAACAATTTTCTTATAAAATTTCAGAGTTTTAGCTTGTAATCTGACAGTTAATGTCAAATATCTAGCCTAAACACAATTTCTGGGAGGTGTGTTCCTTTAAACAAGAAAGTAATAGTTGTCCATTTCTGACATTTTAAGAGTTACTCATTAAAACTTCAGCACTAATTCAAAGCAAAAATGAGACTTACTTCAACAAAGATGATTCAGAGTTTTTAAGTTAGATAATTTGAACTGAATTTCATTGAGGAAATTAATGCATTTTACCACTGAAGCATTTTTTCTTTCTTTTCTTCTTCTTTTTTTATTTTTTTCCTGAAACTCTTCCCCTTTTTGCAAATGAGGAGAAAAGAACTGGCTGCTGTACATGAGCGTCACCACCATTTTGTGCCAGTACCTAGTATCCTGCTCCCTCTTCTCATGTTGGTTAGCGGGAGGCTGCTATGGCTGATTCAGAAATACATTTTAACCCCATCCACATGGGGATTTTTTTCTCCTATAGCAATGAGCTTAATATTTGTATTCTAGAATTTAGGAATAGGAAAAAATCACTGTCAAATTAGAACTCCCACTCTACTACATAATACTTAATCTTCCACTTTCCAATGCTTCATTTGTCTTTTAACAGTTTATATAAGAAGGGATTCCTTGATTCCCATGTCAAGTTATGCCAGAGACCAATAAAGAGTTCACCTTAAAAAATTAATCATAATTTCTCATCTACTGAATTTGGTTTCATAGAATTTAAGCTACAATTATTCTTTATGTATTTTTTTAATTTAAATCAAGGAATTTACAAAAATTGCAAAAAATTCTTCTTTCTATATATTTTATGTATTAAACTACCTTCTATCATTATATCATATGGTGCACTTTGATCTCCAAACAACACCAGAACTGTTATTGTTGCTTTCAAATGGCCAACCAAAGTTCAACTGTGCTGCCAGAGCATGCAGCATGCCTCCTAACTCCCTTCAGTGCCTCAACAGCCCTGCTGGCTCTTCTGGGGGCTGATACGGGCTCATATTGATCATACGGTGGAGATATTGGTCATCTTACGAGACACAAGGGTAGCTGCATGACACATAGCAAAGCTAGGTAACTGTGAAGACTCAGTGCACAGTTCTAGCCTGTCTTTCATATGCTATCACCCATTAAACTGAAAACATTAGACAGGTTAAATTATTTGCATTGCAGCAATATGGAAGCACTCTACTAGGTGATCAGTGTCTCCATTATGCTAAACTTTGTACAGCTAAGTAGTAACAAAACATTTCTTTTTCAGAGATTTTACAATCTAAAACTTCAATTTAGCACACACTTTTAATGTTTAAAGACAACTTCCAGTAGGATTGTCCACCCACATTCATGCAACAGTATGACCAAATATCTGAATGATTAGGACCTCAATAAGAGTTTGCAATTTCAATAAATCTAAAGCATGTAATTTCTGAAAGATAACTGAGCAGATACTGTATACTGTAATGCAATGTTTGCATACCCTCATACTTACTGTTTAAAAACTTACACTTCTCCTTTTCTTTTCCTTGCAGTTATGTCTGAATTCCCTCTGATGTTACACTGGTGGCTGGCATTAGGTAAAATTAAAGTTCAAATCACTAGAATCTAGAAAATTTGCATTTACAGTATCATTTCATTTTCTATTAAATGTCTGTTGTCACAATACTTTGGGAATTGTCAGTATTTAAGGAAGAAATATATTCTTTTCATTTACACTTCTTTTAAGGACACAGGCAAGTAGCACTAAGCTAACACTTGACTTGCCTTAAAATATCACCTATTTTAAGACCAGAATGTACACAATTTATGTTATTCTTCCTACCAAACAGCAGATATGTTCACATTGCTGAAATGAGCCATGTTCATTCCTGAATAATCAAGCTATCTATTTCATCAAATTCAGGAGTCAAAAAGACAGTTAGCCAAACTAGTCTTCCTTGGTATTATTTATAATCAATGGAAAGAAATAGACACATTCAGAAACAGTTTTTATAAACACTATGTACAGGTACTATGATAGATGAGAAAAATCTCAGTCATCACATTTCCTTACAGTGAATAGCAAATCTATATTTTAGAATGTTTAATTTACTGTAAAATTAGAAATATAATCATGCAGTAGTATATATTATCTTGGAAAACAGTTAAGGGAGAAAGTACTGGCTTCTGCTCTTCTTTCTTTTATGAAGTATAACATGGATCAACAGCTGTAGTAAATTCCTAAAAGATAGAGACAGGCAAATAAATCCCTTGTCCTGCAACTGGTTTTGTATCAGCAACTACCGGGACTGATCTCTGTGTGGGTGGTTAAAGTCTTTGGCAAAATGTTTAAGTAAACAGACCATTTAAAAAATCAATAAATAAGAAAAGCCGACTAAAGTTTTATTATAATGTTTGTATTCCACTGCAAAAATTAATACAAAACAGTCATGCTTTTTCTTTCAGGATCTGGAGTAATTTCCATGATCTGTGGAGGACAGATTTTGGCATACTGCTTGTTCAAAGATAACTTCATTTATCCAGTTCTAGATGATTTTTGAAAAGACAATTTAGAACTTGTTTTTATATTTGTATAATTTCAAAGATTTATTTAACAGCATAATTAAAATGAAGCTAGAAACTGTCTAATCATAAGGCTAGTATTTAGCTTACCAGAACTCTTGTATCTTACATTTGTTTGCAAAGTCAATGTAATGACTTTTAGCTATTGTATATAATCACTTTTAGCTTTTGTATGTACAATTTCCATTAAGCAATTAGACACACTACTTCCGTTTTAAAACAAATAAACCACAAGGAGGATAAGAGTAATGATGCAGCACTCTTGCAAAATCCTAAAAGAAAAAATGGATTTGTATTTAATGTTTTCAGACCACTTGTTATCTGTTGCAGTTTATAAAATATTGACTGTAACTCAGGCTGGAGTCTGGCCTCTCACAAGTGCAGAACTTTAAAGTCACCCTAGCTGGCATACATCATTTTAAGTATAAAGCAGTCTTTACTGGCAAAACCCTAGCAAAGAAGACTCCTTGAAGAGCGCATATCTCTGCATATCTCTTTCCATCTTAAAGCTCTCACCTAGAAGGTGCTCAAGACAGAAACAGGCAGACTTACAATCATCAATATTTAGTTGATTCCCTGACTTCCAGGAATGCTACAGCCAAATGTTTTCTGTGACAGCTTCAGGCCATTCTGTCTTTCACTAATGATCCAGTTATGGTGTGACTGTGCTGGAACGATGAAAGGCAAATGCTGCCTACAGTCACTTTTTTATGTATCCCACAGCTGCACGTGGCCCACGCTGAAGTACTGGTCTATGGATAGTAGTAATCAAAAGAACAACAAACCAATCACAGTAGTGGCTGTATCTATTTAACCATAATAAAATCTTAATAGCAAAATTGCTAGGAGGCAAATTCATCTTAAATACAACGTTAGTAATTGAATTTCAACTGCAGTTTGCTTGGAAGAGCAGGACTGGATTGGTGTTTGCACAGGAGCACAGTGTTGCATTTGCCTTAATCTTACACAGCAGATGATGCCTCTGAAGAATATGTCCCCTCAAGATCTAATCAAACATTTTAAAACACATTGCAAGTTTTATAATTTGTATGTACATTTTAATATTGAAAGTACACATACAATGAGAAGCACATTTCAGACTCCCAAAAGTATGGGATAGTCTTTTGTGAATGATAGCTACATAAGTAATTTTAGAGACAAACCAGACATGTAAATACACAGTACTGAAAAGACTTAGACTTTAGAAGTGGTTCATTAAGACCAAATGAAGTATAATACACTGTGTACTGAAGTTAGCAGAGATAATTCCAGAGAGTTGATTAACCGACCTGCATTGATGGCTGAACTGAGCCATGGACCACTTTGAGTTCAATGGATTTCTATCTCCATAAATATTAGTGTTCCCATAGCTGACTGGTGTTATCTGTTTGAAAGACATTTGCACATTTCTTCTGGATTTTTTTCAGTTTAGAACTATAAAAATGGATGGGAATTAAGTAGTCCAATGTCAATCCATGCCTCTGTCCTAGTCCATATGCAGTTCGTGCATGTAGGTAGGGTACCATGTGCAAACATTAGTGGATTAAAGATAATCCACAGATGGAACAAGTTTCTATTTTTAAACTGGAAGGATTTTCCTCTTTGGGTGTCAGCCCTGCTGCAGCTTGCAATAGTTCTGTTTCCCAGTCTAGACATTTTTAACTTTTGTTTTCTCTTTAAAATCTTAATCCACCAGCAAGAAAATACCTTCAGACTATATAAAGAGGGCTTTGTCCCCAGAATTTCTCCAAAGCATTTACAACTAGGCCAGTAGTAGAGAAACAATAACAGTAAAAACTCTATTGAAGATTAAAAACCTTAGTCAAGCTATTAAAAACATCATGAGATTTTTCTATTACTTCCAAAAGTCTAACAATGAGACAGTTTTGGAATTATATATTATTATTTTTTTTTCTGTTAGTGTTATATTGAGCATCAATCATAAATATTACAAATAATGTTTAAAGTGTAGTCCAAGTTCATATTAAACAAATTTCCATCCTGTAAGAAATATCAGTTATATCTGTTTGGGCATTACTTGGTTAGAAGGCTTCAGAGGTCTTATCTAAACTGTGTGATTTCTATTTGAAACACCAAAATGGCACTTTTGAATATAATAAATCTGGCTATTTCTGCAACAATAAAGAAGTGACCCACATGAGCAATTTGTATGTGATTAATTCATAACAGTCAAGACAGGTGGGAAAGAAGATCCTCTGGAGGAAAAGAAGGGCTTTCTATGTGTTTCACAACAGAATTGCCAAAGACTACAAGAAAAGCAACTGGGACATCAAAAGACAACAGCCACGTATGGAAAAGGAACAATGAAAGCAGGAAAGGAGAACACTGAAATGGGCAAGATCAGTGAAAGAAAAAAGACCTGCAGGCTGAAATTGTAACACTGGAATGTCACAATACAACTGCCACATGTACATCACAGTCTGTTTTTTGCTTGTGCCTACGTTATTTTAGGAAAGGTAGTCTCCACATCCAAAAATATCCCTATAATCTGTGATTTAATCTGTGGTTCCTGCCCCAGGATTTTCAGTATCCTCTGTTCTCTGGCTCAACCAGGCCCAGGAATATTGACTAATTGAGTTGACATAGGTTTAGTCTTTGGTTATTTAACTCCTTCTGATTAGTAGTCATGAGTTTGCATAGGTGTCATGGGGGTGTAAATATTCTAGAAAATATTGCATGCAGAGGGAGAATTTATCCACTTCCACTCTGAGATTACAGGCAGAGTTTGCAGAGAAGATAGTTGGAACATGTAAACATTAGCTATAGAAACCAACGGAACAGTGCAGAAATGCCATACCTTAAAAGCACCATACTTAAAGTCATGTTAAGATTTCTTTTCAGAGACAAAATCCTTTCTGTCATTCCCAACCACCAACTGAGATAGATTATAGTTCTCCTCAATTCAGTCCTCTCCCTAAATGGCTCTGTATTCACTCTTTTTTTCAAATGGTGTCTTGCTCGTAACAAAGAATGTGAGTGAAATACTTTTTTTTTTTTTTTGAGACTTTCAGTTTATATTCCTATTCTAACAGCACTGCCTTTGATGTAATGTCAGAGTGCAAACCACTTTGTGAAGTTGTTCTGGGACCAACAAAAGGACTCAACCTTGTAAACACAGCCAAACATAAAACTATACAGTACAGACAATGTAATGATTTTATTTGGCATTTTCCTAAAAACATAGATTTAAATACTTACAATTTCACAGTGAAGTAAATAACGAGTTCTTCAGACTAAGCCCATGATTTTTCTATCTCTCTAAAACACTTTATCAACCACCTTCTTTGTATCCAAAATTAAAAATGCAAGCAAAGCAAAAACCTACAGTACTCATTATTTGTGTACTAAAAATCCCAACAACTGCAACACTGATAAATACAGGAAACCGTCTGAGTAATACTAGATAAACAGCAATAGGTACCTGAGTCACCTGACTGCAGTCTCCTAAAATGGATATTCATGCACAGGATTCCTATGGCCCATAGACTGCTGAATAGAAATAGTCATTGCGACTGAGTGAGCTTCATTAACCAGAGGAAAGATGTGAATGCCTTATACATTCTTCACTCCATCTTCTGGTATGTGTGTTGTCACACCGAAAAGTTGGATCCTCATTAATCTCCACAGGTATTGAACGCTTTATTGAATATTTTTTATATTCCAAATGTGACTTACTTAGAATATTTATTTCTTGGCTTAAGATCCTATGTAATGATCCATCTGCTCAGTAATGGCTAATACTCTAATCTCTCCTTTTTGTGAGCTAATCACAGCCCCAGACAGCAGGCACTCTCTCATTAGATGTCAGAGAGGATAAAGGTCTTAGGAATGGCTATAAAATTTGATGATGTAATTAATACCTTTATTATTGGCTTTACACCTTTTAGTGTGAGACTGTGATTTTAAGACACAGACTCATGCCCCAACTCTCCTCTGTTCAGGATGAATAATATGGATCCCTTAGGAGGCGTGCCTTCCTGTTCAGATGCACCTAGGTAATTATACTTATGTCATAGGGCAAGCATGCTTTAAGATGGACTTGCGCCCTACTCCATCTGTTTTCCAGTTCAGGGGACCAAATAAACATCTTACAGTTGTTTCCCGGTTCATATACACAGGTGTACTCTGCAAACAAGGATAAACAATGGGGAAGATATATGCCTGGACGTCATCCTGACATATAGGATGCTGGACGGGGGATCTGGAAGCAATACTAGGACACAAACTATGGGCAACCAAAACCTGAGTAAAAGCCCAGACCCCAATCTTTTAAGGCTATCTACCCCTAGAAAACAGTTGCAATCAAATACAAGGATGGTAACTGAAGCTGGAGCTTTTAAGAACTATGCAAAGGTACACTCAAATTCTTGCTGTCATTGTCTCAAATCAAAGATAGTCACAGGCTGGCCTTTCCTGTTCTATATGTTCCTGTTATGAGATTATTTGTTGTGGATTTTCAAAGTGATTTTAGTCCACTGCCACTTCCAATAGCAAAGATCTCATTATCTCCACTGGAACAATACTCTAGCAAAGGACCTCTTAAATGTACCCAGATGCTCTCTCAAAGCTAACTT
This sequence comes from Anser brachyrhynchus, assembly GCF_964034855.1. NCBI lineage: Eukaryota > Metazoa > Chordata > Aves > Anseriformes > Anatidae > Anser > Anser brachyrhynchus. The sequence continues at coordinate 67,557,821 of NC_137696.1, forward strand.
GTCACCAGATGTTCAGCAGCTGAAGGAGAATGCTCAAATACATTAAGAATTACCAATTTCATAGCAGTCTTCAGACACCTTTGCACTGAAATAACATCTACATCAGCAGCTTTCAAAATACACTGAAAATGTGTTTTGAGTTACTTCATAAAGGTTGAAAAGGGATAGGGGTCCACGTAAAGATTCATCTTTAAAAAGGACAAAAAAGCAATGTATTTGATATCTCACATGACGATGTTAAATGGAAGAAAAAAATAGATATTAGTCAAATTACATGGGAAAACTCAGAAGTAAATGATATTTATATTAATTTGTATTTACCATTTAAAATTAAGCCGAATTCTGAGGAATATTTTTAACACTGCTTCGCTGGAAAATGATGGCAAACTCTATGGAAGTGGGAAGTATTCCTTAGTACACTCCCAAGACAGAGAAGAGCAGCCAGCAAGGGGCAATAGCACATGGAAGAGGGTGTTTCAAGGTTGTAGTGTCTTTAGTACCCAGGGAGAGCAAAAAAGATTTTGGAGGATATGCACCAAATTGCATACCTGGGAGCAATTTTCTCGCTAATGGGAGATGTGCTGGTAACTAGGTCCGGGCAAAATTTTTCAGAAAATAATTTCTACACAAAAATTAGTTTTAAGACAGCCAAAACCAATTGTGAACACAGTTAAATGAGTTTTGCTTGAAAAAGAGAGGAGGTCAAGAGTGTCAATGACTGTTCATTTCAGTCACATTAGATTTCAGTTATGCCAGCGAGGCTCACACGGGTACCAGTAAGAAGAGAATGAGAGGTCTGGAAAGGCAGTGGATGCATTCAGATTTAAAGTGGTAAACTCTCTAAATCTAATTCATTAGTCGACTTTTTGGTGTGTCATATTTTTCAAGGAGCTTTTTAAGCTTGCAACACTTGATGTAGGAATAAATTTTATTTTCTAAACATTTACCAGTGATACATTTAAAGAAAAAACATCAGGTTGTAATTGAAAACCAGCTATTGTTTTCCTTTGTCATGAAATGAAGCAACAACAGGTCTTCAGGTTTCAAGCATATAAAATCAGTTTAGTTGAAAAACAAAGTTGCCTTAAACTGAAATATTCTCACAAAAATCTGCTTAGACTAGAAGGTATTTTTATTGAAAAAATAATTCTTCCCAAATGATAATGTTTCGTACTTTATTTGTTGCATATATTTTTAGAATGTGTTATGTATCACTAGATAACATTTGCAAAATGTTCCAGTTGCCGAGGTAACTATGTTATTTTAATGATCAGCAAAGAGGATCATTATGTAAAACATTATGTTAATTTCTAACACAGAAAATTGATGTCTTGCTGTTACCTTGAAACTGCATTTTTTTTTTTTTCTACAAAGTGCCTTTTTCTATGAAGACTGTTACAGTTAAGTGTAAGAGTATCCTTTTCACACTGATTCTGGTTGATTTTGGAAGTAAATAAGGCAGAAAATGATATCTGACAAAAAACAAATAACCATATAGTTCAGAAATAGTATAGGAAAAAATGTTCCACATATTCTTAACTAAAACACATAGATACTTGGTGAGAATTTTAGGAAGGCATATACCTTCCTATAATTTCACTTTAAAATTTGAAATACATAATTGCTTGCTTAAGGAAAGCAAATTATAAAACTCATGTTATTATAAAACTCAAGTATTGCCTATGATCAAGTATGCATAAGTATTGTCCATGATACAGACCGAATAATGAACAGATTAAGAAACTGACATTTAACTGCTGATATGTTTACTAGATTGTGTATCTCATACAGCAGTACAAATGCCGTGTAATTTTATTGCAATCTTAACTGTTCTTTTTGAAGCTGGAGTGAGACCTATGCTAATGTTATTAGTTTGTGTTGTGTATCTTTTCTCAAGCCTGCTTTCTCCATTGGGGGGAAAAAAGAAAAGTGTATTTCAAAATTATCAAAACTAAATCTCACACAAATCCTAGGGCTTATAATGTTGCTAAAGGACACAAGCCCCACAAATGCAGATAATTTCAAGCTACCAAATGCAAGTTTTGTCACCAGAAACTTCTTTTGCCTCTTCTCTGGGGTTTTGCCTATAGATTGTGTTAAATTATGAACGCTTAATTCTCTAGATGGAACTGGATTCTTTTATGTATTAGAACATGATATGCTCAAGACATCTGATAGCTCCTATATTCTCCTGACACTTAATCTTAATCACATGATCCATTTTAGAGTCAGTGAACTCTTCTGACAATACTCAAAGTGCATTTTGATGGAGAATATATTTATACAGACTGTACCTCTTCACTCCATGAAGCTTATTTGAATCCTTTCTCAAGGATTTCCTCTGCAGGCAAAGCTGTGACTTCAAAAGACATCAGCTCTTTCTCAAATTCTTTACCCTTAATTATGCTTGTTACACTTGTCTTCTATTTCGAGTCACTACCCCTGACCCTACCAATATGCCGAGGTTTGCTGATTTGTGCACACCACAGAGAGGTCTGCAAGCCAAAAATGTAAGAATGTGAAAACAAAGAATTATATTACATCAGTTAAATACTGTAAAAAGAACATATGATTATACAGCTCAGAGAAAGCCACCTATTAACTAATAGGATTAGGTATTAATTTCCCCTTTCTGGCAGCTTATGCCTCAGCTGTCCACTATGTGTGACCAAATATCTTATTCTAAACAGGTCTGCTTTCATCCTTAGCATGGGGAAAATAGAGGGCTAAATTTCTGATTCCCAGCATTATTTACAACTTTCTGATGGGCAGCATTCTGCCAGAAGGTAATGATTACACAAAATCTAAAAGTTTCAAGGAAAGGTTTTTTTTAATTGAGATTTGTTGGCAGAAACTTATCGAAACATGTATGTTATCCTGTTGACTACTGAATTATAACAGAACATAATGTAAAAAAAAAAAAAAAAACCTCAAGCAATGGAGTAAAACAAACAAACAAAAAAAAAACCAACGACACAAAACCCCTAAGGTGTAAAATTTATTTACTTTATTTTAAACATTTGATATCTAAAATCCGCTTAGAAATTGCAAAGCAGACTTTTCAGAATCTTTGTTCCATGGAAACTTTAAATGTTTGCAGGAAAAAGAGAAAAAATATTGAATTTTTAATCTAGTGAAACAATTCATAAGATTTTGGGAAAAAACACTTTGGATTATGCTAACAGATTTTTTATACTACATCTACTTCAGGTTTTTGAATTTCTTTTTTTTCACACAGATTTATTATGAGAATAACTACAAGAGTAGACTTAGCAGCTAAAGATTAATTTAGGAATGCTGGTGAGAAATAACAAATGCTAAGAACAAATATGCGGATGAAAAGGAGGGTCATTAAGAACAAAAGGAAGCCAGCCATGTTACATCTACTAGAGATGAAACTACCTCTCCCCCACAGATGGAGCAGAGGTGTAAATGCTGTAGAGCAGCATGAAGGGTATGAGGACAAGTTAGCAAGTGAAGTGCATGTATTTTTGAGCTGTAATTGACATGAGCTGAGGAATACAGGAAGTACAGAAAAAAATGTATGCTGAGGAAAATAGTCACTAATGAAAACAACAAGCCCGAGGATCTGGCATATAAAGCTTTATGTAGAAGGGGCTATAAATATTCTAAATAGTAGTATTTATACAGTGGTGCAACAAAAAGGATCTATTTTTAACTATCTCCTTCAACTCTTCTATCTTTACAGAATCTCCGTATTCTGATTCATCAACAAAAACTACACACGCTTTTCTCTTGAGTCTGATATTGTCAAGAATGTGCAGATGGAAAGGATTAGAGACTACAGCAAACCAGAAACTGAGTTAAAATTCTTACTGGCTATGGGGATTTCCAGTCAGTTCTTCCTAGAAAAACTGAAATACTATTTATAGTACTCAACTTATTGCAGAAGGGTACAGTGACCAAACTGTTACTTATAGGAAAAATCTTCTAATTTTTCATCAAACGTATGAGTTTTATCTTTGTGGCACTACTTATTTCTAAGCTATCCATGGTCCCAAAATGCGTACTGGTGAACTAGGAACATTTTACGTACTGTGACTTCCCTTCATTTCTACAGTTCCAGTGATTTGAATATTATCAACACAATGAAGTGCTTCATTAGGATAAGTCATTATTATAAATCAAGCATTCTGAGACAGAAAATATGAAATGTATCTTTGTTTGCAACCTTCCCTTTTACAAGTTGCTGTGTGCATTATGACCATCTTTGAATTACATTCACATACTTATTTTTTGAGATTTTTGCCTGGTTCAATGCCCAGGATGGATGCATGAGAAAGGCAGGATTAGGCTGAAGGGATATTCTCAATTTGGAGTGCAGCAGAAAGGATGCAATTAATATAACTTGAAAACCTGGAGTTACCACTGTGATTGTCTGCTCTGTGGCCACCTGATCTCCAGAAGAACAGAGACCACAGAATTCCCTCAGTAATCCCAATCAAATAGTTATAGAGATTCTATGTGTGTTTTATATGGAGATTTATATAGAGATTATTTATATGTGATATTTCCAGCACTTTTGGGGGCCTACAGGAAAGCTGGGGAGGAACTCTTTGTCAGAGAATATGGTGTTAGGAGAAGGGGTAATGGCTTTAAACTAAAAGAGGGGAGATTTGATGTAAGGAGGAAATCCTCCACTCAGAGGGTAGTGAGGCACTGGCCCAGGTTGCCCAGAGGAGCTGTGGATGCCCCATCCCTGGAGGTGCTCAAGGCCAGGTCGGACGGAGATCTGAGCAACCTTGTCTGGAGGGAGCTGTCCCTGCCCATGGCGGGGGGGTGGAACAGGGCGATCCTCACGGCCCCGTGCCAGGCCGCGGGGCGGGAGATGGCGGCGGCGGCTCCGCCTCCGGGCCGGGCCGGCCTCCCGGAGCGGGGCCGGGCCGAGGGCAGCGGGCAGGCGGGCGGCAGCCCCGGGGAGCGTCCCTGGGCGGTGGCGGCGGCGGGATGGTGACGGTGGTGACGAAGCTGGTGCAGTACCTGCACCTGAGGTACGGGCCGGAGGGCGGACGGGCCGGGCCGGGCCGGGCCGGGCAGGGACACACTTGCGAGCCTGCGCCTGCCGGGTGGCGGGCGGGAGCCGGAGTTTTCCTCGCCCGCGCAGGTGCCCGAGGGCTTCGCAAGAGGTCCGAAGGCGAAAAGTGTCGCAGGAGGGAGCTCGGGCTGAGATAGAAGCGCAGGTGGTGCGGGAAGGGATGTCCCCGCCTGGCGCTTGTCACTTGGGCAAATGCAGAAGGCATTTCTTCGGGCAGGAGACGCCTGTGCCGGCTCCTTCCCCTGCCTCCCTTCTCCCCGCTGGGCAGCGGTTGCTTGTTTAGCAGCGTGGCGCTGCTGCTTTTGAACCAGAGCTTCATGGCTTTGGTTGCTATATGTCCATCAGATAATAACCAAAAAAAAAAAAAAAAAAAGACAATCTGAATTAGGAAGCAGCAATTAACGCAGACAGAAGGGGAGATGCAGCGAAACAGTACAATTAATTTCTTAAAACATCAGCAGCCCCATCGCTGTTGGGTGTTTTGTAGGTATCATGAGAAAGGATGCAAAAGTTTACCAAAGTTTTCCAAACTTACAGGTTTACCAAACTTACAGGAAGCTCTTCTCATGCTGAATGAGCATCAGCTGCGAATGCCTGGAAATTTGCATGTCTGGAAATGTAACAAGTGGGTGGCTGAAGGCACGATTTGGTTGTTTTAGTACTGACCGAATAAAGTGAATAGAATTAGGGTTAGGTGTTTAAAAGTCCAGCCTGTTTGCTTTCATGGGAGAGGCAGAGCTGTTGGAGATGTTGCTGCAAAGGGGTCTCAATAAATGCACCATGCTAAGAAACTGAATGTTATAGTGCTGAATAAATGTGAGTTAGGACAAGTTTTCATTTGTCACAGCTAAAAAGCGGACAAATATTTCATTGAGTATCGCTGGAGTAGCAAATAGTGGCAGTAGCTGGAAGGACATGAACGAGGAAAAGGTGTTCCCTGGTACCAATACTCATCAGCGCGAGAGATCGTAATTTTGCTCTGGGCAGAGAGGGGAAGGGTACTCTGTCATCTGCAGGCTTACAGCGCGGCTTGCTTCTAGCACAACTGCATAATACGTTTGTCCATCACCACACCAGATCATGACGGGTAGATCCTTGCCATTCAGGCACAAACAGCAACTATTTGGCATTATAGTGGGCTTTTCTGTGCTTCCATTGGCAAGTGGCCAGCAGGATAACTACGAACACACAAAAAAAAGCGGAATAGGAGAGTGCATAAATATGAGATTGTATGGTATATTCATTAAATAGTATTGTCTATGAGCTCTGATTAAACCATCTTAGTAGGCTTCTAGTTAGCCATGAAATAATATTTTTTTCATTTACATGAGAATGGAAATAGTAAAAAAAAAAAAAAAAAAAAACAAAAAAACCAGCAAGAAAATAGAAAAATTAGCTATTCTACGGAGTGAAGAATTGATAGGCAGCTGGAGCGCTGGGAAAAATGCTTATCGTCAGCATTGTCTCCCCATGAGTGCAGCATACAGTTAAATGATAAGGTGCTTGGGTCAGCTGTCATCTTTTTATTCTGTGTAACTACTTAACCAACAAGGCCTGGTTCATGAATTGGATTTTAAGGTTCTACCACAGTTAAGTGAATAACTGTTGTGCTAATAATGTCATAAGAAAAAGCTATTTGAATGTGAAGGACTGTACTTACTAAGTTGAGAAAAATACAGCTTGTGACAAGATTAAACTATGCCAATAAAATAGTACATCGAGCAGCCCAAACAATTGTTATAATCAGATCCTCTAGGAATAGTAATTATGCCCTTAATTCAATACTTACTGAAAAACGGATAATTAATTCAAATCGCTACAGGACTTGCACAGTTAGCAGAAATATGGGAACCGTATGAATCTTTTTTAACTTTTAATTTGACATCATTGCCAAAAAAAAGGATCCCAAAGCTACAGGAAAAATATTGCACCCTTGGGTACTGTACAGCAATTCTGAAAAATGCCCTTTCTGAAAATCAGAAGTAAATACTCTGAAATACAGTAGTCATACTTGCTAGGAGAAATCATTTAGCAGTACTTGGTCTCTTACCTTGACTAATTAGCACTTACAGAGGATGACTGTACCCATTTAAGTCAACAGCAACGTTCCCATTCAGCTCAACCATAAACTTCTAATTGGCTTCAGTCAGACAAAAGCAGGCTCACTGAATGGGAACGGATCAGCCAAGAAAATCATTGTAAAAACTACTAACTTATGATCAAGGGTGAGATGTTTTCATATAAATATGCTTTACGTAATTATCTCCACATAAATAAAGATCACGCACCATGTGAAAGCAGAGCACTGTACAAAAATGAGATGAGCAGTGATTCCTGAGAACAACAAACAAAGGAGACAGCGGCAGATAGAACAGCTCCAGAGCACAACACCAAGCAACACAAGCCGAAGACAAAGACATAGACCCATGAATGTAAGACATTCATCAGGGGAGTGAACATTCAATGCTACCAATAATATTTCCACAGTAAAATGCATTGCAGAAATTTGAATTGAAACATTTATGTTAGGTACAGTTTCTATTTTAGAAAAAATGAAATAATTAAGCTACATGGTTAGAAAAGCACAGCCCCAGACTTGAAGTGATTTTTTGGAAATGCAATATTTGTTATGAATTACCTGCTTTTATAACCCACCTCAGAAAGTGGCCACATGAAATGCAGCAAGATTGTTAATTGAAACAGCAACAAATAAACCATTATTTTTCTCAGAGTGGTCATGAGACCCCTGATATGTGCAATTTTTATATTTTTAAAAAGTTGGTCAGCTTTCAGTTGGTCATAATACTTCTGGTAGTGCTGTCAGTCCCATTTTCTTCCAGCCCTCTGATTCCAGCATCTTTATGCTCACCAAGAGAGGTCTCACCTACTATCTTCAGCAGTGTCAGCAGTGAAAAAAGAATCCATGATTTGGGGTCTGCATGGTTCAAGATGTGGCTAATGGACTGAACACTGCCTGAGGAATGTTTCTGGCAGGCCTGGGAAATTTTTCTCAAAGGGCTCTGGGACTCTGGATGGGGCACTACTGCTGCTCCAGCACCTTGTTGAGTGGCTGTGAGGGGTTAGCTTGAGGAAGGAGCAGAGAGGCTGAGGAAGCAGCATGACTCTTCCACCTGCTTAGAGGTTGAAGCTGTTGTTGCTACAAAAACACATAGTCTGGACCTCTTGGTTTGGCGTTCCTGTTGACTATTCTTGGACGAAATGTTTCCCTATGGAACTTCTTTTTCAGAAGTTTCATGCCCCTCTTAGGGCACCCCAGGAAACTGTTGGGATTCCTGAGTCCAGCTGGGTGTCCTTGCCTCCGCTCTTCTGAGGACTTGGTACCAGCTTGGCCATCCCTGATGGACAATGAAGACTACATAGGGTGCTGGGTGCCTCATGTGAGGTTATGCAGTATAGGTATCGTTGTGTGGCTCCTTACGCCCTTGTGCTAGCATGCAAATGGTCTGCATGGACCCCTGCCTGGCCTTTGGTTTCTACAAAGAAATAAATCAAAGGTATGATACTTGTACATAATTTTGTTCCTTCTGTGAAGTTATAAATGAACACAACCTATCAGGATACATATGCCTGAAGTGACGTTATTGATTTCTGAAGTTCTTGAGTTTATTTTCCTTTACAAACATGAAGTATCTTTAATATAAATTTTTGTTTGTTTGTTTGCTTTTTATCTGATGTACTTACTCTCTGTTGCTTCTTCCACCCTAGTGTAGGAACATAGCACAAGAGGATGCAAAGTTGGGAAGAACTTCCTAGAGCTCCCTAAGCCCTACCTTGTGGTTTATTTAAAAAAAAAAAAAGAGGAGGCTACAACCTCTAGTTGATTTGATTTGATAAGCATACTGAGCTTTTTTAAAGATTAAGAAGATTAAGTTCTTTGCCCTTCTGGATGGCTGTTCTGAAACTTTGGTCTTCTAGATATTTAGGAATGGATTTCTAACTTTCAAGCTACAGTTATCAATAGAAGGTTTCTGTGTGTTTCTTTAGTATTGACATTATCCATTAACTTAGATCTCATACAAGGTCTCTGTATTTATGAGCGCTCACAGGCAGCAATAACAGCTATATTATCCTTGCTTCTTAGTTGCTCATACTGAGTAGATTCTTTACTTTCCCATGTGATTGTTCCATGTTTGAATACGTCTTTCTTGATTAAGAGTGATCAGAGGTGACACTATAATTTTAAGCAATGCCTCATCAGTGTTTGATGATATTAACACTTTGCTATCTAGCCTGACACATAGTAGGACTACATATGCCTTTTGTATTGTTGTATGGTGCTGTGTCTCATGGCTGTCTTATGAACAATTAATATCTCTCATTTCAAACTGAGGAGTCCCCTGGTTTATAGCATAAAATCTAGTTATTTAGTCTGTTAAATACATGCATTTGTGTCTCATTTTTATTTTTTCCAGTCCTTTTATTCATCCATTTTTCCTGTACAATAGCCTGGACTTTCTCAAAATTGATATTCCCAATTTCATGCTATCAGCAAATTTCACATTTTTCTTTTTGTGCCAAAGTTATTAACCAAAATGTTAAATAACAAGATGATTAGTAAGAAGGAACATTGAGAAATTTTAATAGGAAGCCTTCTCTTTCCCTAACCTGTCAATTCATTTTTCCATATAATGTAATGCTATCTCTTTTCAGCTAATTCTTTCCCCAGTTTATAAACTTGCATCGCTCCCAATCTCTTATTTATGTAATTGTGTATGTAATTGTGCTCCTTGTGTGGTTCAATAACAAATGCGATACTGAAGTCCATAAAGGTTACATTGGTTGCATCCCAACTTTTTAATAAAACTGTTTTACTACCAAACTCTCTATTTACCTTGGTAAAGCTATGCTGTGTTTATCACGCTTTTCCATTTCCCTCTTCATCTCAGAATATAATTTCATTCAAAGTTCTTTAAGAGACTTGCAGTCTATTGAGCTCTGAGTAATAACTCTAAAGTTGCCAAGACCACAGTTTCTCTCTACCCGAGAGTGTCAGCATAATATATATAATTCAGAAAATAAAATCATAGAATCATCCCGTTTGGAAAAGACCTCCAAGTCTTACAGAATCACACAGAATCATCTAGGTTGGAAGAGACCTCCAAGATCACCTAGTCCAACCTCTGACCTAACACTAACAAATCCTCCACTAAATCATATCACTAAGCTCTACATCTAAACGTCTTTTAAAGACCTCCAGGGATGGCGACTCAACCACTTCCCTGGACAGCCCATTCCAATGCCTAACAACCCTTTCAGTAAGTTCTTCCTAATATCCAACCTAAACCTCCCCAGGTGCAAATTTAGCCCATTCCCCCTCGTCCTGTCACCAGGCACGTGGGAGAATAGACCAGTCCCCACCTCGCTACAGCCTCCTTTAAGGTACCTTTAGAGAGCGATAAGGTTGCCCCTGAGCCTCCTCTTTTCCAGGCTGAACAAGCCCAGCTCCCTCAACCGCTCCTCATAAGACTTGTTCTCCAGACCCCTCACCAGCTTCGTTGCCCTTGCCTTGCCTAGTCATCTAGTCCAACCTTTAACATAGTACTAAAGTCCACCACTAAATCATGCTACTAAGTTCTAAATCTACACGTTTCTTGAAGCCCTCCAGGACTGGTGACTCAACTGCTTCCCTGGGCAGCCTACTCCAATGCCACATGACTCTTTCAGTATAAAAATTTCTCCTAATATCTAACCTAAACCTCCCTTGGCGCAACTTGAGGCCAGATCCCCTCGTCTTAATGTGATATCACTTGAGCTGATATATATTTTTTAATGACTTGCTACTGAATTCCCCATTTCATAGGTGAACTGTTTCATTATTAATGGTGAGAGATTATCTATTCTGTCTGAATTCATTTTACCAAATGTTGTGGTTTATCCCGGCTGGCAGCTAAGCACCACACAGCCGTTCGCTCACCCTTCCCCCTCCCTCTCTGGGATGGGGGAGAGAAACGGGAAAGTGAAGCCTGTGGGTTGAGATAAAGACAGTTTATTAAGACAGGAAAATAATAATAATAATAATACTAATAATGATAATAGTATTACTACTAATAATGTGTACGAAACAAGTGATGCACAGTGCAATTGCTCACCACCCATTGACCGATGCCCAGCCTATCCCCGAGCAGCCGGCCCCCCACCCCGGCCAGCCACCCCTATATATTGTTTAGCATGACGTCAGATGGTATGGAATACCCCTTTGGCCAGTTTGGGTCAGCTGTCCTGGGTCTGTCCCCTCCCAGCTCCTGCTGCACCCCCAGCCTGCTCGCTGGCAGGACAGAGCGAGAAGCCGAAAAGTCCTTGGCCTGGTGTAAACACTGCTCTGCAACAATTAAAACATCAGCATGTTATCAGCGCTCTTCTCATCCTAATCCAAAACATAGCACCCTACCAGCTACTAGGAGGAAAATTAACTCTGTCCTAACTGAAACCAGGACTTAAAGCTTTGCTTCTGTCTTGAATGTGATTTCGTGTTATACCCACATTTTCATCAGTTGTCTGGCTTTTGCTGTCATTCCCTTTATGGAAATCTGAGTCAGAAAGTTTACTTTCTTTTGGGGTGGACACGCCAACACTATTTTTTATTGCAATTCCATTCTTACTGTGTAACAACTTCACTGCAATGTCAGTTCTCTTTTTCTCTATATTGTCATAGAGCAGTATACATTTGTTTTAATTTAAACTGCTAAGTTTCAGGACCTGTCAGCTGTCAAGACTCAACTTTTGGCAGTTCTCATTTTATTCCTGTGCTTTTTGACCTCCAGGACACAGCTTTCTTGTTCTCTTTCCCCTTTTCTTGTAGGTTTTTTGCTCATACCAAGTATAGTGTTTAGATAAATCCATGTATTTTTTCAATTGAAGATGCTGCACACTTGTCAGTGGAACTGCCACCTCTTTTTCCTTAGAGGATACCGAACATATGAGAAGCCCATGGTGAGGCTGTAAAACAGAGAACTCAAGGTCTTAACATCATCAATATGTAAGCCTGAAACCTTGTTTTTGTTTAAAAGTGACATAGGATGAAAAAACGCGTTCACTCAGCAAAATTCTGTGTTAGAAAAGACACTGTATTCAAGTAGTTAATTCAGCTCGTATTGACTAAAAATGATTACTGAAATCCATCAGCTCTACAAAGATGTCAGCCTCTTTCATCAGCACATTTGGCTCTAAAAGATGGTATGTGATTATAGCTGCTTTGAAGTAGCTTAAACCACTTTCTAACCAATTTATGTCAGATGACAAAAAATTTTGAAACTAAATTCAGTGCCCATTCAGCTGTTTGCACTCAATTAAACATGGGTGATATGGTGGTGACTCTCATCTGTTTGTAGGACCGCTCTTTGACTAAAGAAGGCTATCACCAATTTGTTGTTAGCATTTCGTTTCTGCCCATTCATCTCCCTGCGATACCTCCCAAAACTATACAAAGGTGGGAGGATTCACAGAGCTCGGGAAACACTCACCACTGCAGTTTTTCAGCAGGCTTGCCAGGTGCAGTAGAGAGGGAGAGGGACGCTGTTGCTGTCTGGAGGTGGAGGCTCTGCCCTTTAGCAGGACCCTGCCAGCAAGGGGAACATCTGCGATAGCTGAGCAATCATTTCCCTCATTCTGTTAGGAAATAAAACAATAATAACTCTGGTAGATGCACGTACACCATTATTCCCTTGCTCTTCCTGCTCAAATACTTATTTCCTCCTGTCTTCACTGACTTAACCTCTCAGCCGCAGCCGCTCATCAACAAAACTGACTGCAACGAGTAATTGAACAGCCAAATAATCCCATTTCTTATTTGCTGCAACAGTGGTCAGTAGAATAATTGGATACTTGATTCCTGTCATGTATTAAATACAAGTTTTTATCAGCTTTATTCCTCTTTTATACTTTCAAAACCACCTTCCTAATCTCCAGCCAAAAAATGAAGCCAATGTAGCCGTTGGAATCCGTCAGCTTGAAGGGAATGGTTGCATCACTTGACCATTTTTTTCTCTCTAGCAGGAAGATCAAAATGAGATCAGAGATTTAAATGAGAGACAGAAGTACAGTGAAAATTTTTAGAAAATCCACCAAAGAAATAATGTAGGCAAGTACATTTTACCTACTGAAAGTCAGCAAACCATAACAGCTCTTATCTATGTTTCCCACTGAGCTGTGGGAACTTGAATAATTATCAGATGGAGTAATTAGAGACTGAGTCATTTTCTGGAATTACTGATACACAAGTCAAGCAGTGTTATGGCAAGAAGTTGGTGACTTTATAAAAACAAACAAACAAACAAAAAACAGTACGTAGTAACAGCTGTAAAAAATACTCTTCCCACTGAGAGTAGCAGCTACAAGCAATGAGGGAACAGAAATGCATACTAATTAAAAATGCCCACCCAGGGCATTTATGCCTAAACATAAAATACAAGTAAAAACAAGTGGCAAAAATGACATTTGGAGGCAAACTCAACTCAAAGATGTCCAGCAAAAAGGAAGTAGTCATAGGCATTCAATAAATGTAGCAGGTTTAAGAACTGAGGCCCTCATGCTTCATGTCCTCACAAAAATGAGCTTAAAATCCAGGCAAATGTTATTCACAGAATTAAAAATTCTCTTTGTTTCTTACTTACAGCCAGTCTAAACAGGAGAAAGATATCTATTTATCTGATGGCGGGAGTGATGGATCACTTGAAAGTAAATTGCTTCAGCTGAGAATCAGGACTCTTGCTGGAAGTTTACGTTTATTCAAGTGATCACAAGAAGAGGTGACACCCAGCCATTGTGTCATAATACTTCCGTTTGGACACAGAAAGGAACAAAGAGTGTATACTGCACCAGTAATGTTCAGTGGAAAGAAGACTAGGCACCTTCTAAACAGGAATTTTAAACCAAATTTCCAATGCAATTTGAAGGAATGTGCATTATGTTGTGCTTCATAGTCCTTACCATTTCCTCTGTGAGGAAGGCAGTCTCTTTAAGCCTGCCACTAACAGAAAGGCCATTGACTCTTGCAAGCAGACATGCGTTATAATCCTAATTGATCAGATGTGCAGACGCATGTGCAGAAAGATGATTACAGTGGTGGTAACATTCTGACAGCTAGGGGAGAAATGTGTTTTAGAACCAGTTTCAGTCTGTCTCAGGTGATTAAATTGAGTCCTTGCCACGTAAGTGATCTGTGGGACCTTCTCCCCTATGTCTTACTGGTGTGGGATTAGAGCAAAGGGTGGGTGCTAGAGGAGAACTGGTCTCCCGTGCATTTGCCCTATAGGAAATTCTAATTCTGCTTAAACAATTTTGGTCCTCTGCTCTTCATAGTAGGAAAGCATATGGTCCCACATTTGGTAGCCAACACTAGCAGTAGATTAACCTCTTAGATAAATGCTGCATTTTGCTAGTATGACAGTAAATGCAATTAGACCTGGGCGTAATGACAGAAGATTCCATAGCCAGAGAAAAGTGCATGCTGTCTACAAATTAGAGACCTGATACTGATTTGTAATTATATATATGAGATAGAAAGGTTTATATCTCCAATAATCTTTAAAAACTGCCATCTGCTTCTAGACAAACTTAAGAAGTAAACTTAATTTGGATAAAAACCTGCTGTGGATAGTTAATTCAGTTAGGGGATCAATTTCTAATAAAATTTAAGGATTGGGCTGTGTGATAATCCTTTGAGTTACCTGCAGCAGCAAATTTGTCCTTAGCTTTTGTTCCCTGCAGGGTCACAGTGGCACTCTGCTATCTGCTATGTGATATGCCCAATATGGTCAGTAACAACCGATGAAACAAAACTGAAAGAATGTGAAGATGACCTCTGTCATAACAGTAACAATAACATTGCCACTCATCAAAATGTAGATTATAATAGTGCATTAAAATGTATATTTTAAAAATATAATTGTGATGGCGTAAGAAGTTGTTTTACGACTAATCATTTAAAAATAGAAATGTGTGCACATGTACATACACTTGCTACAGATGGGATCAGCAAAGACCTTCATTGTTACAGGATGAAGAAGACGTGAAATGAGGAAAGAGCAGAACAGGAGTGTTTGAGTAAATGGCAGTATGGAGTGTCTTTCTTTTCACGGTCTTTCAGGACTGCATTTCTGCTCCTAAGCAAGAGCCGTTTGCATGCAGCGAGCTCCCTCGTACAGGCTGAACTCCCCCTGCAGTCTGTGTCCTTGGCAATTTATGTGGAACTCTTTCACTTGGCAGGGTATAAGGTCAATTTCAATTTGATAAAGAGGAAATCTTGTTGACCTGTATATAATAGATTTAGGTTAGTGCAGTATGGGGTGTTATGTTTTTTTTCAAGATGTCTTTAGAGCCAATGCAGAGATACCATTTAAATGTTTTTGGCTTTGTGTTGCTACTCATCTCAAGATTTACATCAGATTTATAAATCCTGCATGATGTTTTTGCTAATGGAAACATTACTTCATCTATTGCACTGCTAGCAACAGAACACAGCTTTCTTAGGTAAGTCAGAAGTTCAGGCTAGTGTCAGAGGTTAGCTACATTACTCATTTGTGATGAAAGAAAAGCCTCTATTAATGCTTATGCACTAGGATTAGGATGACTTGAATTCTGTAATCACTCGTTTTTGACTGCTGGCATCGTGCTGCCATCTGACAACTGTTTCCTGTTTATTTTAATGGAAAAATTCTGGTAGATTGTTTCTCATGCCATTGCAATCTCAGTGTTATGTGTTCCGGTTGTACTTTATGTTTCCTTAAATATGCATATTTATAGCAGTGAAAACCTTTTTAATGTATACCCAGATTACATGTAGTATAGTATTGTTTATTTTTGTTGTCTGCGGAGTAAGGATCCAAAGAACCAATGTTGTTCTGCACCATTTTTTTTAAAAATATCTATAGATTGGAGGGTGTCAAATAGGATAGCAGAACCCAAAATTTGTCATGAGAAATAAAACAGACATTTGGCGCACATAAGAAGAAAGAGTAAGCGTTGCGTGTCATGACACTGTAATTTCCACTCTTGGCAGGAGGCCAAGGGGGAAGCTGGCAGGGTCTTCTGAAGCTCCTGGAGCTGGAAGATCCTGGGTTGCAGGCTGACATCTCCACATTTCCTGCTAGCTGCTGCCTTCCTGACGTTAGGCTGCATTTGCCTCAAGTGTTCCCTGAGCTTCAAATTGCTGTAATACGTAGGTGAAGCTTGAAGTTCTTTAACCCACTTGTGACAGCTTGGTGTGGACACTGCTGGATCGTGGGATAGATTGACACTGATTTGACTGACAGCTGCTGGTATGCTCATATATATCAAATAAATTTGGTATTGAAGATTAAAAAAAAAAGCTAAATAAATTATTTCTTGAAATCAGAAGATGAAACATTTGTAATGTTGTAATGTATAAATGAACTCTTAGTAGATAATATTTAAAAAAAAATCTCTTCTTGAGCAGGTGATATACAGAAGAGTGACCAATGTTGGTTGTGAGGTGAGAGAACTTAGTGTGAAGATCCTGTCCCTCTCCGTGGATGTTTTCTGAATTTAGCTTGGGAACACAATGAAGTGCAGGCATGGACAGAGGAGAGGGAAAAAAATCCACATTTCAAGTCAGGCAAATAATTTTTTATCTCTTCAGAGCAAAAACTCAGAAGTGAAGGATTCTGTGAAATACTTTATTGTAATTTCAGGTGAATTCAAAGTAGGGATGGATATATCGACAGAGAATCACAGGCAATGAAGGGCACCTGTTTTGCATCCACTGTTACCCAGCACTGTGTATGTATGCTCTAGATTGTCCTGAGGATACAACTCTCTAATACACCAGGATGGGGAGCAGGATTACGTCACTGTCAGTTTGGGAACTCTCATGCTCTGCTCTGGACAATTATTTTAAAAAATCCTGTTTCTGGCAGCAGAAATGCTCAAAGCCATTTCTTAACGTCCAGCAGCAGGACTCCCAGCTCGTGCTGGGGGAGCTGGGCTCATGGCCAAGCTCTCCCCGGATCCCCTTGCCACCAGCCCAGTGACTGTACTGAGAAGTGAAGGCAAAACTGCTCCCTGGGACATGAGATATTCCTAATGGCATGACTGAGAGTACAGGTGGTCTTACTCCACTGTCTGCTCTTCCTAGCATATACAAAGAGTGAAAAGCAGAATTATTTGTGTTTGAACACAGTGATCTCCATGGCTGGAACATGCCGTGGACTGAGTGGGCAGGGACTGAACTTCTCGTTCACTTCTAGAATCACGCTCTGGAGTTTGTGCAACAACAAGTTTCTAATTAAGAGGATTCTTTGGACACACTCTGGTAACATTCATGCAAAGATTGTTAGCCTAGCAAATCACTGGATTCTGTAGTGCTCTTTGGTACTAGCTGCTTCTGATAATGAGACTGTGCAAATATAAGTAGTTGGGGCAAAATACAAATATTACAAGCCCTCGTATATAAAATTAAATGTTACAGGCATTTTTATGACACTGCAGAATGTATAAAAAGTGATCAAATGTTTAGGGATAAAATGGAAGGAAACAAAATATATAATACTGTGCTTATATTGAAGGCCTCGTGTAAACTGTATTTAATGTCATCTTTAAACAGCTGAGTTCTTGTGAGTATTCTCAGGAGGGTTTCTTTTATTTGCACCATCTATCTCAGTTTAGTCTGAAGGAAATACAGTTTATTTAAAGTGCATGCTTAGGTTCTGTCCCTGCTGTCTCAAACATAACAGCGGAACCAAATAGTTAGTGGGACAGTCTGTGCACATCAGTGTGGGCAGCGTTATGAGCTCTGGGTATGTGTGAGAATGTGATTTTTCGAAGGACATGGGAGCTGTTAATATATACTGACATTTTATAGCGAGAATAGAATTTTTTAAGAAAGTCTTCAATTCAGGGGTATTCTTAATATTTGTACATTTTGCCCTAGCAAAATGTATTTGGGAGTTGTAATTGTTTAACTCAAAATATCACTCAGAAATTTGGAGTGCAGAGGACATCTTTTTGTTTATCCATTGACATTTTTGATATTTACATTTCCAATCAGGGCGTAAATACGCCTGACTAAAATGCTCCATTAAAATTTAAATACAGGTTTACTTTGCTAATACATAATTCACTGAATAAAGATAACACTGAACATCCCCTGTGAGCTAAAAACCTGGCTTGCAATTGAGAAAGGGGTCTGTGTTCTGCAGATAAGTGCACTGTCAGTGTTATTCTGTGCTTAAAATGCTTCAGCTACAGGGCTAGAATTGAAGAATTGCTTCATCTTTGCAATGTGGGAGCAGGATGAGCTATGCATCACAGGGCCCAGGTTGAGCGCTGAGTTCCTGAGAGTTGATTGTGTCCACAGCAGATTAAATGTGATCCAGATTTCCTGCAGTGGTGGTGCTTTTAAATCTAATGAGAAAGTTGTATCCTCAGCAAATTTTAAGTAATTCGCTCACCAAGTTAACAAGATGTGTTATTTAAAAAAAAAAAAAAAAGAAAGAAAAAAAAAGTTAAATTGTGAATTTTTAAAATGCAGTATAATAAAGTTTTGGGCTTTTTTTGTTTTGTTGTGTTTTTGCTACTGTACCATATGCTGAATCATAACTTTTTGTCATTCATACAAAACGTGTCATTTAAACTATTTTTATTGGTGCAAGGAACCAGAATTGCTTTTGCAAGCAATTTGAACACAGTATTTGCTTTATTGGATTGGACCAGAAGTCTGTATATATGGTGTCCTATCAACACTTAAAAGATGCCCGTACATGAATTCTAAAGCAGGGCTGACATTCATGGTGTTTTCACCAGCTTGCAAACATACACTGCCAGGCAGTTCCTGAGCCACATGTTCTTCCTACAGATTCGGTGATATTCAATGGATTTCTTTTCTGCCAGCTTCTCTGGTCTTGCCTCAAACCTCTGTAAGCTTTTAGCCTCCACAGCATCCTGTAGCAAGCAATTCCATGGCGTAATGACACTTTGTGGGAAATGCCACCACCTTCTGTCTGTTTTGAATCTGCTTTTTCATTTTAGCTGTAGCTAATTCCCCTTAGTTCTAGTACGGGAAGAGACGGTGAACAATCCATTGGGATTTTTTATTTTTTTTCACTTCAAAGTTTGTATCTTGCTTAGGGCCTGGGCTTCACTTGCAGACTACCTTCCCTGCTTTTTTTTTTTTTTTTTTTTTGACTATAATTATAGTAGCTGACAGCAATATTGCTAGGGTTACCTGTATGACCCCTGAATTATAAATGGTATTTAATATAGTTTGAATATTGATATTGTTTAACTAAACACAGCTTTGATTATATTTTGTTTAGGTGTTGGGGGCAATTGGCCTCTTAATTGCAAATGTGGTGTGGCTGTGTGATTTAGGCAATAGTTATTTTGTTATCAATGTGCATTGCTTACTTCAGTAAGCGTATATTATGCCAGAAGAGTTCACCATGTACTGTTATGGCTTAAAAGACTTTAAATGCCATTACTAGATTTGTAAGTATATTCCCAATATTCTTATGCTTTTTGTATATGCTATGTAAGTTGCTATTTAGGAATACTAAATGATCTTTTATTTCAACACCATTGTACTTTCCATCCCCAAATGTGAACAATACACAGTACATGTGCAAAGGGAGTTGTTACGAGGCTTCATTTTAAAGTATTACCCTTGCTTTTCATTAAAGTACTTATCTGCAACCAAATGAACGAGAAATTAGGTTGATTCAACAGTTACACTATTCTGAACTGCATAGCTGGATGTAGGGAGTTCCAGGGACTGAAGCAGGATGCTTGCAGCCCGGAGGCTGGCGGTCGTGGTGCGGGATATGGCAATGCCCCGAAGTTACTCGATTTCACAGCTTGTTGGCTGTTAACAAATGATGCACTTGCTTCATGGGGAAAAGCAGAGTTCCATTTTCACCCTTGTAACAAGTACTTTAGGCAGCACTTAACACTTTTATAACTATTATGGTTATATACTCTAATACATATTTCTGCATAACATTACAGCACACATTATACGTTGCACAGATTCCTTGTGAAAGCATCTTCCTATGATTACTGTAATGAAATGCACTTTGCATAGATGATATTGTAGAACTTGATGTTTCCACAAATAGATAGCTCTCAAACTAGGGCTATGAAAAGGAAATAATCTTCAGCTTGAAATCTGTTCATAAATAACAATAATCTTTTATAGCAATTCTGTATTTTTAGTGATGCCCCAAAGCAATTGAAGGGAAGAAAGTAGCAGGAAAAGAAAAAGCAGAAGGATTATTTTGGCAAGCATGCAGCTTTTTCCCCTTAACTTTATATTCATGAAGACACACTTGCAAGGAACTTGGCCAGGAGCCCCAGAAACAGCATACAGACATGTGATCTCTGTGCTGATTCTTGGGTAAAACTCAAACCGAGGGTTTGATGGCTGAAGATTAATTTTTCTCATTTCTGTAATTTCTGTGCTTCTGCACTCTTGAAAACCAAACTGTCAGTGAGAAATGTGAATTTTTATTAACAATAGCTGTTTTAGTAAAAGCCCTACTGCAGATATAGTAGAACACTTTGGATTGCTACAGCCACCTAAATACCCAAACAAGTATTAAATTAGTTACAGGTACTCTTATGTTGATAAAACTGCATCTACACTAGGGTCTGTTTTTTTTTTTTTCTTTTTTTTTTCCTTTTTTTCTTTACCAATTCTGGAAGAGTAGAATTGCAAAGTTAAATTGTACCAAGACCCAATGAGAAAGCCCCCTTTCAGTAATTCTTCTAATTCTTTTGGGAAGCGCTCCAAAACTGGGTACTGCTGTGATGAGCGTGAACAGGAAATTTCTTTCTGAGCGTGAAGATGAGCTAACCCTTGGTGATCTCGTCATTTCAGTGGAAGTACTGGGGGGAAGAATTGTAAGTGAGTGAATCCTTACGGAGTTTCAGGTTTCTGTTCCTTCCTCCCTCCTATTTAACCAAGGAAAGGGAGATGTAAGCATTTGATCATGTTGCTGCTTCATAAAAGACCTATGTAGTACAAAGAGTGAAGTTTAAATAAACCAAATGTTGATCTAACCAAAAAGCACAAATAAAAAGCAGAATTGGAAAATACTTGTTTGTCCTAAAATTATCCCCAATGAACAGAAAAACAAGGAAAAAGCACTTTAAGCATTACAAATGTTTTGTGAATCCAAAACTCAAAGTGAGGGCAAGCAATTTACCCTAGTAATGTCTTTATTCCTCAGAAGAGAATTCACAAGCTCACACTGACTGGGGACCAGCCAACTCCAGCCGCACCCAGCGCTGCTTTCATTAGTGGCAAAGAAAGGGCACTGAAGTCCTTGCAGGAGCCAGTTTAAAATCTTCCTGAACAAACGTCACGGCAGATAATGCTAGGGAGAGGATGAGACTCTCCTGCAGCAGCTGATCACAGATAAACGTAGCAAGTCCTGAAGTAGAGCTGTGCTTTCACTGCAGTGCTGCGTTGCTTCTCTCTCCCGCATCCTCTCCAAGAGGAGCGTGAGGCAGCCTGGTGTCAGGATGGGAACTCGGGGCTGAAATCTTAGTCCCAGGAAAAGGAGTAGAAGCTTTGTGTCTAACTCTGCTGGGGTCAACATTTTGCTTCACGTGTTCTAGCTACAAAAAAACAAATGCGACTCTACTGTCATTTTTAACCTCATTTCCAAAGCTTTTTCATGCTTTGATGAAGTAAGGCTACCTTCTTCATAAGCACTAATGATCCCAGCTGTGGAAATCTGTTAGTTTCTAGTCTTATGACGTAGGCATTTATCATATCATTTATCAATTAATCTTCTGTGTATTTATCACTATTTGCCATATCTGTCTCTACTAAGAACCTATTACAATTCTCTGGTTATGTCAATTAGGCAATTACAAAATATGGAAATAAGTGCTGGTCATTATACGTATGTATGCAATATACAGTCAATGAGTGAGAAAGCATTTGGACAGTATCTGAGCCTTGCTTGTTTGGATGTGGCACATGTGCTGGTTTTGCCGTGTTTCTGAGTTGTCCTTCACCTTAATACCCTGTAGCTTGTCCTCCTAAATGTAGATTATGTGTGATAGCACAGACAGAAGCAAAGCACAAACAATGTAATTAGTGACCATGAGTACTAGCTGATTACTCTAACCTGCTGAGCTGACATACATGATACTTTTATGATACTTGTTAATGCCACAGTTACAATTCTGAGCAAATTTCAGACTGTGGTGGAGCAGGTACCTGTGTGTGGTTGAAGCCTTTGGATGTTAGCCAGCAGGTGGCAACTGGAGGAAAGCTTCTGCAGGTGACCATCCCCATGTGCACTTCTGCAAAATGTTCCAGAACAGCGTTAAATGAATTAGGTGCTAAATTCCCTCAAGAGCAGCAGAGCTTATGGTATCAGAAATATCTCTTTTGTAGGTAATATATTCTGCCAAATTTCATTGCCATGCACGCTCAAATAGAAAATGAATCTTTTCCGTGAGAATTTGTGAAATAACCACCCTATATTACTGAAAGTGCTTACTTCTTGAAGTATGGTTTTAAAGATGGTAAAAGATTAGTTTGGAAACAGATAAAAGAGTTTTTGTAGCCAGCTTACTCTTCAGGGATTGTTAATATGCATGCTTACTGATAAAGAGATGATGCTGTGGCTGGAATAGATGCACCCTTTCAAAAATGTCACCTTTCATTAACACAAAATGTGCTCCTCAGTTCCTTGCCCCTGTCTGTCATACACACACGTTCACATCATGTAAATTAACACAGAGCTTTCTTTTATGGTTGAGGAAGGCTGGAAAAGAGAACCTGATGATTATTTCATATTTTCAGAGAATCCGTTCCCTGACAAGAAACCATGATGGACTGATGTAAATTCTGAGATGGAAATACTAGTGATCAGATCGTAGTGCCTTCTGGCAACTTGATTTTGTATTTAGTAAAAGTACCTGAAAATGCATAAGGGATGGTGGGCTCTGATCCTGGGAACTGCTTTTTATGCCCGGGCTAAATTAGCCTTTCCCCTGATGTAAGTTAGGAGCACTGTTTCCCTTGATCTTTAAGTGACAACGAGGAGCCTTCCTTGCCCTGTGCTCTGGTGACAGCCATGTGCCTTGGAGCTGCTCCAGGGCTGCTTTCCCTTGTGCTGGTTATGCGGACAAAGCCCCCAGTGAAGCCACACATGCTACATCCTCATAGACTGACATTTCAGGTGGCTTCACCAGTTTTGTATGTTATGTGTATTACACATGCATATATCCAAAATGTTTCCCTAAATGCATGCTTATTTATAGGATGCTTCCATTTCTCTTTTTTTTTTTTTTTTTTTTTCTGGACATATGGTGAACAGTATTGTACATCACGTGCGTTATTAAATAACAAGATCCTATATTGATTTAAATCAAAGTAAATCTGACTGCTGTAACATAAATACCATTTCTTGTGAATATCTTCCAACTGAACTGTAAATGTTATGTTTTTCTTGCAGAAACTACACAGATTATATTCTGCTGTAGGCAAACTTTCAAGTTTAGCCTTCTGTAACATCAGCTATTGCTTCCAAAATACACAGCACTGGTACTCTATTCTTGCCTTGTATTTCTACAGCTCTGAACTTTGCAGTGCAAACCTGTCTGTCACAATCTCCCTGCAGACAGAGATGGGCAAATTAGCTACAATGAATGATTTATTAAATTTATTCATTTGTGACTGTCACAAATAAACCCTTAGAGGACAGAGGCCTTTAGAGGCTATGAATTTTATGCTTTCTTTAAAATTGCTTGTGAGTAGTGTGTGTGGCTATGCATCAGCCTAGAAATACTTCTGAACTTTGAAGTTATTGCTAGGTACATATAGCAATATAGCTGTACCTATACACGCATGGGTACAGCGATAATGTTGCTTTGAGTTTATTTTTCTTGCTGCATGACTGGTATTTTTTCATCTTTCTCATGGGCTGTTTTCAATCACAAAGAATCAAACAAACACTCAAGTATTTATTGTAAAAGTTCTTGCACAAGTGTTCACATTAGTTTTCTTTGTAGTTTTTATTCAGGAGAGTTACATTTTGAATAGTTATGAAGAGCAAATAAAAAGCATCAGGAGTACTATCATTAAAAAATGATCAGTTTTATTCCTGCAGTTTATGTTTGTGAATTTCTTTGTTCTAAATCTGATCAGTCCTCGTTGCAATAAACCTACTGGAAAACACTTCCAAATATCCTATTATTTAATTCAGAATTACAAGTGCTAAGCATTGGTGGCAAAGCAAATTTGTGCAAAAGTCATAGTTAAATATTTGGTTGTGTTGAGGATTTTTACAGAATTCCAGAATAACAGAAATGAGCCTAGTAAGCTGATAAAAAAGTGAAAATATGGGGACTTTAATTCCTCACTTCTGATTTGTCTCCGATACATACAGATACAGTTTTAAGAGATGATGCCCCATTAATGTGATATTTCTCAAACTGTAGTTAGGACTTTATATGTAGTTGAAGTGTGGTGGCCTTCTTTTGCAGTTTAGCTAAATTCCTGGAAAATGCAGTTCTGAGTTGATGCAAACCATTTGTGAATTTATGTTGGATTCAGAAAACTGTTTCAATTCAAAATAGCAAAATAATACAAATATTGACAGCTTGAAATATTCCATATGAACGGTCTCTGAATTTGATTCAACTGTGTAAAACAAGGGAGAGGAAAACATTTAAAAAAGAATGTTTGGGGTGAAAGAGAATGATGCAAAATAAGTTTTTTTGTTTTTCATATCTGTAAGAAATAGCTAAAAATACTTTGCTCTAGGTTAACTTGAAGTTTACTGGGTAAGCTACAGTTTAAAAGCCTTTACAGAGCAATCATTTTCTTCCACGCAGCTGATGACTCAGGCAATTGTTTCTTTCATTGTTCTGAAGCGCTTGTTGCCAGCCTAGCAGCTACATTTCTGGATAGCTCTGGCTTACTTGGTTTAGGATTTTGTCACAATGTTCATGAGCTTTTCTGACTAAACCGAGAAAATAATCTTTGTCATTGCTGCTGCATGTTTTACTCCACCAGATGTTTCTGCGCTGTGATGAAATCTGCAGACAGCAGCAAAATTAGAAGGTTAATGAAGAGAAGAGCACAGAGTCAAAAAGCAGGCTGACTTAGAGGGTGTGTGCAAGAGGGAGCATGCCTTCAACTTCCTCGCCAGATGTAGAGTGAAAAAAACATCCCAGTCCCTACTCAATCCTGATCTAAAGCGGTCCGGGGGAATGGCTGGCACAGGCTGTGAAGCTGGGTGACAGACAGCCTGCTTTTTAAAGCAGCAAATTGCATGGTTGTTTCCAAGTAGGTTCTCTGCACTTGCTGCCCCCATCCTCACTTCACTTGATGAAACTTGAGCTGGCCATTCCATCTGTCCAGTTACACCCAAATGTTGGATATAGCAGTTTAATGCCTAATTTAAAGGATAAGAGAGGTAGTGTTGTGAGTTACGGGAACCTTCTCCACTCCCATGTCTCCAGTGGTTTTAATGTTGGGTGTGTTATCCAAGGGGAGAGACAAAACTGGGATTTCTGGCTTTCATATGACAGCAACCTCACAACAAAAATTTGAATGCCCCCCACCAGTCTGCATGTATCCCTAACAGATTTTGGAATGACCTTCCCGTGAATGCTCTGATGTGCAAACTGGTCAGCAAATCTGCTCCAACTGTATCATATGCATGTACGTTCAAGCTGGTCACAGGAGGACTGTAAGCACCAATGTGACACAGCCATGGGAAAAGCTAACGTTTTCCACAGTAAAGTGCTTGTGACATTGTGCAAGATACCAGTTGCTCTACAGAGTTCAGGACCCCCATGCTCAGGGAAGATTGATTCACATTGGAACAGATGCAAAAAAAAGGCAAGAAAGATGGCCAGGAAGATAGAAGCATTCTCTGTGACAGAGAAGTGAAAGCACGTAGCATGTTTAACACAGGAAAAAACTTTTGGGAGGGTTATAGAGCTGCCTTGTATATACTTAAGACAGGATTGATCAGAAACATAGATACCATGCACCAGAGTTTTTCTTTGGTCTTTATTTTATTACACTTGGAGAATGTATCTACCTGTGCCACATCTAAGTGACGCTTTGGGAGCATTAATAAAGACTGAGGCCATCATATGCTGAAAATACACTGTCTTTTCAGAATTAATGGCATATGTGAAGTGATAGTTTAAGCAACTAAAATTGTATCAAAACTATCTCAAGAGAAAGGGGGCTTTCAGAATCACCAGTGAAAAACCCTTAGCCTGCAACACTGATGATGACTTTTCAAACGTGGTATGGAACTTCAGTTGTGGTATTAAGTTTTCCTCTAAAATCCTATACCTCATGTTGAGATACTGCAAAGTGTAAAAGATTTATTATTTGTTCTCTGTGCTCCTGGATACAGAAACCCATGCCATTTTATCCCTTTTAAATCACACACCAAAAAAAAATTCATCATAGTAAAGCAACAAGAAGTAATACACTGCACTTTTGGTACCTTTTAATGCAATTCAACGTATGGTGAATAACCTTCATAAATAGTTAGGTATTATTAGCCCTGTTATATGGATAGGAGAAGGGAGGCAAGCATGGGTATGAGGATTGTGCAAGGTCACACAGCAAATAAATGTGGATAAATTACCACTACTGAAACTGATATGCCTCTGGGTAAAATTCAGCAGCTGTCTGACCATGAGCGAAAACATTAAAGCAGATGAGATGAGAACCTCATGCAATCAAAACGCCCTGTGATTTTTGTAAGGTAAACAGATGGACTGTGATGGGCGAGACCTGAATTTCTCCAGGGGTTGCGTCCAAGAAAAATCAAACTGAATAAACTGGAATAAATTCATATGCTCATTAGTCTTCATATGGATAATCTGAAAAACGGCATCAGTAATTACCGTTTCACCTTTTGCATTCATCACATAAAGAATTACCAAAGCAGCCACCAGAGTGCACCAGATACATTTTAGAGCAACTTGCAGGAAAAGAGAGGAAGATGTGAAGTTTCCCCCCCTCTTCTTTTCTTCTTTTCTTTTTGCTGAGCTTTGGAACAAGCCAGCTGTTCAAATTTGTGTGTGGAGGGCAGTGAGGGAGAAGGCCAGCACTTGCAGAAAGCCGTGAGGGGTTTGTTTCTCATACCCACTGTTGTGTCCTTGCAGTTGCTTCTGTGTCAGTTCTGGGTTGCTTACAAAATTCTCCCTCATACTGAGCTGTCTTCTGACAGTATTGGACGTATTTTTTCCATAAAGAATGCTATGGAAAAATTGAATGTGGAATGCACGTTCGTTTGAAGGATCAGACCATCAGAAATATTCATGATGTGCAGGCTAGCAAGGATGTTATCAGCTTTCTGTATGCAAATGTACTTTCTGTGTAAAAGTGCATGTGTGACTTCATCCCCATTTTGATATTTGGGGGCAGCTAAGTTGGTCTAAAACACCTCCTACATACTAGTACATTTCAAAGTATTGAATACTCCACATTTTAGATGCCATATGTTGCACATTGTAACTGAACATTGTCTTCTGTATGTTCACAGGCAACATAAAAAAATTAAAGATGTAGCTTATCTGATAGATGTGGACATCTGCATGTGACCTACTCATCTAGTTTATCTTTCTAGCCTGTGGAAGGAAACAGACAGTTATAGAGCATGATTCATCTTCATGTCCTAAAGTGGATGGATGACATAGGTCAGATGATTTTACCCACTAAAAGTGAATTTCTTTCATGGACTTTCAGTGGAGCCTAAAATCACTTGCATGGATATAGACATCAACTGTTAAGCAGCAGAAATCATACCCTGCATGTGTAATACTCTTTGCTGTACTACAGGAAATACACATTTCCTATATACAATGGGAAAGAATATCTTTCCTATATATAATATTCTTTCCCGTATTGCTGCTCGCGTTGCTCATTAACGGCTGCAGAGCACTGTTTAAGTGTGCGGTTCTTTGTGTAGTGAAGTGCACCACCACGTGGGGTATGGAGCTTAGCAAGTGTTAGACTTCATCTTACAATATATGAACAACTTTCTGCTTCATGCCTTTTCTGGCTGTTAGCTGGAATCCTGGAAACATAATTTGGACAATGGAAATGCTGCCACTTTATTAGAATGTGAATTAGGTGAGTGAGCTGACTGAGACATTTTCTTCTCAGTTGAAAATCTCTCTGAACAAATTTTACAGTAGGTAATGCTAGGGAAAGGATGAAACTCTCCTGGACTAGGTCATTACAAATGTATTTTACAAGTCCTGAGGTACAGTTGTCCATTCACTGCAGCTCTGCATTTGTTGTCTGAACACTACAGTATTGCTTCTAAGGGGATCTCTGGAGCTCAGCAGGAATAAATCCGTGCTGGGCTGTTGAAGTCAGTCTGTGAATTGGAACTTCTAAGCTTATCTGTTATAATTTCTTCAAACCAGTGCTTCTCGGTAGAAGCAGTAAAATGCAGTACTCAGTAAAATTCAGTAGGCTGCATTTTTACCTGCTGATAATTGCTGCATCATCAGGAACATGGAATGTGAAAAATCAGCCAGCACCTGGAAATAAAAAAAATAATTAAAAAATAATAAAAAACAAATCTGTGTAGTTTTGGACTTTATTTGAAAAAAAAAAAACTTAAAAAAGGAAAAAAAAGTCATTTTGCAGTGAAGATTGAAAAGTAGATGTTGAACAAATATATATTAAGTCTTTTTAAAACAGTGATGAAGGATGGTGCTGATGAGGCATTTTCTTTTTAGCAATTGGTTTGTGAAGAAAATACTAAGCATGAGAATCCTGCACTGCTTGGCCCCAGTGACTGATTATATTAAGTGTAAAGGTACTGCATGACATCTTAATCTAAATATTTGAACTCTTTGAAGGAGTCTTGGGTTCAGCAGTAAGACAGCCTGATTTGTAATCTCCTTTCTCAATTATATCTCTTTCTACCACATAAAGCTATATGTCTCAAATGTTGCCTTCTTATCTAAATGATAACAAACAACCTTGCTTTTCAAATAAGTATACCTGTACCTTGTTAAGAAGAAGAATGCTAGTTGCAAACTTGATAATTACTGAGTATAAGTTGGTTTAGGCAGAGGACAGACCAGTGGAAGAGTGGTGATATTCTTGTCAGTTTACAGCAATAATGCATCTGTAGATCTAGATTATCTAGCTGCCTCCAGAATAATTTCAGCCAAGAAAACTAAACTGTACTGGAGTTATGCTGTCATAACAGGACAGAGTTTGATCCTATCAAGCTGTCAACCAGAGTAAAGAAAAAAGCGTGCCTGGAGTTAAGCTCTTAAATCCACAGGAGCTGTTGCATGCTCAGCACATTTGAAGCATGTCATACTAAAGACAGATTTAAATAAGGGAATCGCTATCTGTTATTTCTGAGTTACCAGTAATTTAGTCTCTATTCTCACTTATTAATAGAACTTCTTTCTTTTTAGGTCCTTTTCCAACCCTCCTTGTGATACACTTACAAAAGTGTGCTTATTCTCCAGTTGATGACTATAAACTCAGTCTGGGTTTTGCCATTCTTTATCTGCCTCCACTACTCCCCTGTGGACTCGGCAGCATGCAACTCTTCTCCCCATTTTCCATTTGTAGTAATTTCTTTTTTTTTTACCAGTTCCTTCTGATGCCGTGCTGGCTACATTGTGCTTCTTCATTCTTTTTACAGCGGAAGTGTGGTGTATCCTAATTATAATGTGTTTTAAGATGCTTATCAAAGGATAAATACTTTAGATTTTTAATCTTATGGCACCTAATATATATTCTTTGGGCACAGGGTTTTGGCAAGCACTCATTAAACTCAGAATGCTTTAAAGATTTTTACTTTTTTTTTTTTTTTAATCTATTCTTTAAAGGAAGTTTTACAACTGACTAGAGTATTTGGTGTGCAAACGGCTAGCTGAAGATTTTAGAAACTGCCAAGTCCTAAGGCAATTTCACTTCATTTACATTTGTAGTTTTCTTGTTTTAGTTTAAAAGGAAAAGGTTGGGTCCTTAACAAAATAATTTTGTATTCTGCATAGGCTGTTCAACAATTAGCCACACATGCATTTAAAGACAGAGCCAAAGGCAACAGTAAATAGTTGTAGTGGCATATATTAATAGGGTGCTTTCTCGTCTCATGCTGATGTGCTTCTAACAGAGCAGTGAAAAGAGATGGGTCTTGCTTGTGTCTGCGTGTGAGAAATCAGGCCCCAGTTTTTGCCTTTCTGACACAGCCTGAGAGGTGTACTGAGTGCTGTACCTGTGTACTGAGGGTACAAGGAAATCTTTTCACAACTCTTAAGTTTTACAGTGTTTTCATATCCTTGTTTTTTGGCAAGTTACACAGGTAACTTGACCCAGCGCACTGCTTTTGGTGAATACTGCTACTTCAGCTGTTTGCAGCTGGACCACTGAGACACTGCTGAGGTAGCAAGCACAGAGGCTGCGCTCTTGCTCTTGCCCTTTGGAAACCAAGGACCTCTGGGGAGGTCAGGCAGCGTGCACAGCCTTTGGTGTGTGCAGTAGATCTGCCCTGAGACAACTGGACAAAAAGAAAAATTTCCACTTATTTCATAGATCTCTTCTACTTTACTGCAATGGATATGTGAAAAGCTTACCGGTACTACTCCCTGTTTTTCATATTTTTTTGTTTAAATTTGAAAATTTTGACGAAAAATTGTCAATTTGTGTGCAAAAACATTTTAGTCAAAACACCTTGGCCAGCTGCCTACAGATAAAACATCGTACAGAAGTCCTGGGAGAGTCAGGCATCGTTAAAACTCACCCCTACCCTCAGTTCTTTGTATGCACCTAAAACCAAGGCAAAGCTGACCTTCTGTAGTGGAAGAAGTGAAAAGGCCCCTCCATCTCTTGAACTCTGCAGCACTTCCCTGTGCTTGTCATGCTGAGAGTCTTCCCAACATTTCATGGGGATGTTACCCTTTTCAGAGAAATAAAGGACAGCCCCTTCCGTGTCCCATAAAAGGCCACCCTTTTAAGAAGAAACCTGGATAAAGTTATCTGCTTAAGTCAATGACAAAATTCGGTTATGTCTGGGTATCACCCACGAACAAAATCAACAGCTCCAGGTGTGTGGAGGGCCGTGAAGGACACACCAGTCCCGCTCAGACACGACGGGAAGTTTTTCCTGTTGGATTCTCTGCTGGGAGCGATTTTTCAGTGACTGCAGGTCAAAATTACCGCCCTGCAGATGGTATACATACATGAAGATCGGGACCTCGAGGTACCTAAGCGCTCCTGAGCACCTCACGTAGCCCCGCGCCGAATTTTTCAGACACCTAACTGCAAGCAGGGCAGCTGCACAAGGGAGAAGGAAACGTGCTAGTTATGCCAGCACTGAAGCCAGTCCTAATGGCAAAAAAGGCGATTCGGACGCGGGGCTAGGGGACAGCAGGAGAGGGAGCCCGGCTGCCTGGTGTCCTGCCCTGACCTCGCCGCGCACCGCCATTTTGGTAACCATGGCGTGCGATGGAAACACCGGCGGTGGCGGTGGCGGTGGCGGCGGTGGCGGCGGAGGAGGGGCCCGGCGGCGGCCGGCCGCAGGAGGCGCTGCCGTGGGCGGCCCTGCCCCGCTGTGCCGAGCCCTGCCGAGCCGCCCCGCTCCGCCGAGGCGCCGGCAGAGGGGATGGCAGCATGAGCTGGCTGCCGGGCTCCCGCGGCGTGGTGCTCACCGCCTACCACCCCAGCGGCGGCGGCGGCGCCCCCGGCGGGTGAGCGGCGGCGGCGGCCCCGCGGGGAGCCCCTGCGGGGGCTCGTGGGGCGGCCGGGGAAGCGCCTTCGGGGCCGGTCGCGGGCGGCCGGGCTGCGGGCACCGGGCGGGAGGCGGCGGGGAGCGGCCCCGGGGGAGCCGTGCCCCGGCAGCCCCGCGGGATCCGGCCGGGGGGGGCTTCAGCCGGCTCTCGGCGCGGCTCGGTGCTCGGTGGTGGTGGTGGTGGTGGTGGTGGGTGTTTGTTGTTGTTGTAACGGGGTGCGCTGAAGGAAGTGCAGGTGAGGCCGAGGGAAACTTGCTGGAGGTTTTGACAGCTCGAAAAGGGGTGGTGGGGAGCAGGGCGGCCGCACCGGGTGCCCCGCAGGCCGTGTGTAACGCGGGCTGCGTGCCCTGGCAGTAAGCAGAGGCTGCTGAGAGGGAAGGAGTTTTGTCTTTGCTCCGTCTGTCCTGGCCTTGCTGGAAGTGCCCACAAAGGTCCCTTTGATAAACATGGGACTTTTACTAACGCGGGGAAGCTGGCCGAAACCGGGACGGTATCGGCACTGGCACATGACTTACACGCGCGCCCAAGTAGAGCGTGTCAGACCAAACTGATTATAATCTCATTAAAAAAAGATAGAAGGAAGTGCTGGATGTCACCCTGGACAAAAGATAACCGATGTGCCTTGGTATGGCACGCTAAGAGTTCACGGCAAAGGCAAGAACCGAACTGAACAATGCGCTTACGGAGTGCTTGAACAGCACAGCCGCGGCCCTGTTTTTGTTGAGGTGCTCCCTTCCTTGTAACTATGTGTGTGTATAGGGAATAAAGGTGAGAAGTGGTCTCCTTTCTTAATTACAGCATTAGAAATGTGTACGTTAGAGCTGGGTAGGACAGGGGGTTCCCACATTTAGTTTGCCTGAGCTCCGCCACTGGCAGCATTACAGCTTCAAAAACCGTGCACGTTTGCCATTTAGCTCTCAGCTAAGATCCAGAAGGCTGCCTCTCTTTCCATGTCACAGCTTTCAGTATCACTACGTACCCCTCTGCTGCCTCGAAAACTCTGTAATTTTCAACGGGAATCAGAGCACTAGCAAGCTGATGTAATACAGTGCCAGCTGTTCGTATTGTAATGAAGCAACCCTTTTGGAAAGACTAATGGTCAACTACGTTGATTTTTTTTTTCTTTTTTTCGAGGACATTCAAAACAATGAACATTGGAGACTGCATTGTTTTTTGACTGTTGGAGAAGCATGGCACTGGTGCATCCTGGAAAAAGCAGTGCATTGGCTGTGCTCCAGATAAAGTGGCAGCTAGGAAACTATGTTCCCTAACCATTTGTTTTTCTTCAGGCATACAAGAAGTCCTGCTTCATAGGACTGCAATATTTTACTGATCTAATAGATTATTGAGCTACTTTACCATTCTCTTCTGGCCCTTTAAAGGCACAATGAGCCTGTGAAATACTTCCTGTAAAAAAGTCTTACCCTACTATTGGTTCATCAGGCTAAAATCTAGAACAGCTTTAATGTGATTACTTCCAAGTTTGACAATTTAGCAGTGTTGTCTTGTCAGTGACAAAGTTTAAATTAGCATCAGAGCTGTCTTTGCCATAGAATTTATTTTACAGCTTATATTAAAGTAATAGCTAAAGGAATATCTTCTTATATTTTAGATACCGATTATGGGTGACTCCTGTGGTATACCTAAGTATTTATCTAAGAACTTCCTTAGAGAAATCACAACAGCAGTTTACTCAGTCAAGTTTAATTTTAATAGCTCTCCCCTCCATACTGCTTGTTTTCTGCTTGCTTTTCACTTCTCAGCTTTGACCCACTAGATTCACTATTGCTTTATTGGCTGTCTTGCTGCTTGCATTTTTGTGTTATCTCCCTTTTTTATGATGTCCATGCACGGGCATTTTTCTTGTTTTTCCCATGGAACTGCTTGATGTTAAATGGACTGTGGAAAATAAGAGTGAATCAAGTAACTTGCCCACGACTCTGTTTCAGCAGCCACTTTGGCCCCTTGTAGGCATGTAAAGTTCATGCATGAGAGAAATGTGAAATTGACGTACCTAAGCGTAGACATCCAGTGCTGCTTGGGTTTCTTGTTGGGGATTTTACCGCATCTTCTGTAGCAGAAAGAGCTGCAGGTCCTGTGTCATATTTGCCATCCACACACAGGCATTTCAGGTAACAACAGACTTTTCATAGGGCTCTTTTTGCTTACCCTTAGACAACGGTCTCATCCAGACAGGCCTCTGCAGGACTGTTCCTGTTCAAGAATGAATGTGTGTGTGAATGTGCGTATGTATATATGCAGCTAAAAATATCTTTTAAGTGATTGTAAGGCGAAGGCCAGGTCTGGAGTATCAAATAGGTGGGGAATAGGATATAAAAAAATTGCAAATAGCTAGATGCATGCAAAACTAACTGCATGCGTACTGGTGTGTGAGAAAAATAAAATCCTGCTACAGAGCATTTTCAAGAGCTGTGCTTAAAATGCAAACGGAGTGACAGATAAATGATTCTAAATGTGATGGCCACAGCAAGTTGACTTTGCTTTTGTCTCCCTTACCTTTGCGTTATCTCAGAGGCTGCCTTTCTGTATTGTCTCCCTGGCTGTACCAAATTGTCATGTGAGTCACAGTCTCCCTGTATGTCTCCAATGAGTCACCGTGCTTTCTCAGCAGCAGCCAGCATGTGCACTTTTGCTGCCACTTCATTGTACTTCTTAAGCTTATTGCAGAAGACCAGTTTGAGTATTGAAGCTTTGCAAGCTAGTGCCTTCTTAATATCACATGCTCCCAAAGGTACTGTGAATCTTCATGTTGCTAGTGACTTCTTAAGAAGGACTCCAGCATCTCATAAAGACTAGAACATGACTCTTTTTCCTCACAGGTCATGTACCTATGCGCGCCCTCACTTATTTGCTGTATTTAAATCTTGCATTTGGTTTGCCAGCACTGGCTTGCAAAGTGAGAACTACAAGCCCAGTTTCCCTTAGATGGAACTAAAACCCAGACCAGTTCTGGAGAGAGTGCTGTAACCCTTGGCTGCTGGAAAACAGAAGATTCCACCTCCTCAGGTCTCTGCCAAATGATGCCTGCAAGCAAGCACCCATGGTGCTGGAGATTCACTGTCCTATTAACTGCTGAACCCACGTGAATCTGGGAGATGTCAGCTGAAGATTGGAAGTGTGTGGCAGTGGAGGAGAGGGTCACAGTTTTTGTTGTGGAGAAGAGCCCATTATTGTGGATTACTGCGCAAGCGTGCATAAAAGAAAATATTTTTTATCTTCATAAATACAGGTTTTATTAACTTAGTGGTTGTAGTATCTGTGTTGACTGTTGGGATGGGTGACAAGTGAAGGGCATAAAATACTTAGTGTTTTCTACAGGCAGCTTTGGTCTAAATCACTCAGTTTGATCGCCTTTCATTGTTCAAGTATTTGCTCAGTTTAATCTGAAGATTTAACAGTTTGCATCTCAAGCCAAGAAGAAATCTAGTAGTGAATATGAATTCATGCCTTCTTTGAAGGGCAGTTTCTGTTCTCATTCCTTCAGAGAGAAAAGCTCTCATTCCTTTCCCTCTCTTTTCCCACCAGTGACTCACTCTTGGAATTGAAATCCAGTGAAATCCAGTCTGAAGGACTAAAGCACTGTGAGAGATGCATGTAATGCTCAGTGTGTGAGCAACAAACTCACAAGCTGATTATAACAATGGGCTTGTGGTGGCAGAGCCTTTTGCAATTTCTTTTGCAAGCTGTTAGTACAGCACAGATCTGGGGTTTTCTATATCATCACGGCATTTGTTGTTCCTACCCCCTGTAACCTGTCTGCCGTGATGCCAGTACGGATTCCCCAGCACAGTACCTGCCATGTGGTGCTTGCTTTTATGCAAAGCAAAGATCTATCACACTTAGCTCACTTTACAAAATCATTGCAATGTTCTATCTAAGTTTACAGGCTCTATGTGAGTACAAATACCTTAGAAAAATCCTTTCCTGCCTTGAGTTTGCCTGCTAATTTGAACAGCATTTATTGTCGAGTGCCTACCGACATACTCAAATAGAGCTGATAGACAACAGCGCTCTAAGTTGCTTTGTTTAGAATCGCTTTTGTGTCTTTTGTGCTTTATGCATGTATAAATATGTAGCGTACTGCACACCCTTAATGTGTTGCTTAGTTACCAGTGTATTAATCCCGCTAACTTGATCTACAGACAGCAAGATGTGGTAGCCCACCATTTCCTGCTTCCCTGCGTCCAGATTCCTGTCTCCCTCGAGTTACCCCTTCCCTAGTTTGCACCTTATTTCTTCTTCGAATTTATCTGGCTTCTGCCTTTGGTTCTTGTTATGTCCTTCCAATAGAGTAAAAAGCCCTTCAGCTGCCTGTTAACTCATCATCAAGCTGCTGCTCAATTTTATTTTTGTAGACTAAATAAGTAATTATTTTTGAGTCTCTCTGTTTCTTCGGTCTAAAAACATTTTTTTGGGTGACTCTTTTGTTTAATTTCTTCAATTTTCAGCATCCTTCTTTAAGTGTGTCCCGCTATTTTGCCTTCCCAGCCTGAATTACAGGGAGCAGTTCAGTGTCAGTCTCATGAATGTCACCCACAAAGGTAAAATCACTTCTATGATGCTAATTAGCACCACATCCAGTTGCAGGCATGGTTGTTTTTCTAAGCATCCTGTTGGAACTCACCTCAAGTTTCATGTCCTCTGTGCATTTTTCAAGCCCTTCTTTTTCAGGGCAGTCCTCATTATGCAGACATGGTCCCTTGGTCATGCCCTTAGATATCCATTTAACGTCTGTCAGTGTTATAAAACAACATTATTTCAATAAGCTCAATTCACTAACTGACCTGGATCATTCTATGTCATGGATTTAGATTGGATTTAATGCCCTTTGCTATCTGTGAAAACAGTCTATTCAGTTCCACTCTCGGTCAGGCCCTTAAATAGGTATCAAATGAGAATAACTGTGCTGAATCGGTGGAGCTGTGTAGCAGAACAGAGGAGAATTGGGGCTCACTGTATACTGGCTTTCTTTTTTATTTTAATAAGATAGAGAGAATGAGGTGACATACCTATAAGGAATGTGAAGCATAAAAGCCTTTTGAACATTTTAATTAACAGCTTTCTTGAGTGTGTACAAATCTAGATCGTACAGAGCATAACACAAGATATTACTAGGTGTGCTGTTATAAGCATGTAGTCTTTATGTAAAGTTAGAAAGCAGCTGAACTTCTGATGAGCAAAGTGCCAGAGGAACCTTGTAAATCTGAACTTCAGCCTTAGCTCTAAATGTGGCATCAAATGAATATTTCTTATTTGCATCTCTTCTTTTTCTTTGAAGAGCAGAATTGTTGAATTTGATTTTGAATAGGACTAATGGCTTTTCCCATCTGCTATTATTGGCACTCTATTGAAAAGATTGAAACTGTTATTGCCAGTAATTTACTCTTGTTTCATAGCTGCCACCAGAGAGGTTGGAGCTGAAAGTGGTAAGGTTTTAAAAGGCTGTTCATACGTGCCTCAGAGACGTCTGCAATGCGAGTACCCAGCTCTATAGTTATGCTTTTTTACTAGACTTACTGAATGTGTGCCTTCATTTTTTTTTTCTTTTGTGAATCAGAATGCTACAACTGAACTGAGGCTGTAATTACAGTAACTGATACAGAGAAGTTCCCGCTGTGAGTGGCATTGCAGATTCCTGTTATGTATGGGTCACTGACTGTCACTCCAAACTCAGTAAATGAACTTGGCCAGGGGAAGAAAAATTCCACACTAGTAAGTTTTGAGCATTTCCAACGTGACAATGAGCTGTTTTGTGAGGGCTGCTTGTTTTTCGGTGAACCTGTATCTGCCTTGGAATCCTGATCTCAAAATAATTGTGTGCAGGCAGGGAATTTAAATATTTCTAGCCAAACAAGTAAGAAAAATGTAGGGTTTTTGTTTTTAAAGTGTTTGTGTGTGTAAAAAAATTATTTGATTTATTTTATAAAGTACGCCGTCTTCTGGGATATGTATTTGGTGACAACCCAACCAGCGTAATGGGTTGAGCACACGAGCAAGTTACCCTTCTGCCCTCCTGGAAAAGCTGAAGCTATGCACTTAGTCTTTGGTTATTGTTTTGTGCCAACTGTCTTGTATTTCAACAGAGTAAAAGTGAACACAGCAAAGGTTAGATACCTACTGATACTGTCCCGCAAGGATCACCTGTTCCTTATTCACCCTTGTTCTGTCAGGCTGTTCCCTGCCCCTCCTGCTACAACATCCCAGTCCCCTTAGCCTTGAAATGCTTTCAGGAGAGTTTTGGAGACTTTACCCGTGTTCTTCCTACAACACCATTTCTTCCTAAGGAGGCTTCTTAGACCAAAAGGCAACAAATACATATACATGTATTGGAATATTTACTTTGCGTTGCCTGTGTTATTGTTGGAAGAGTAAAGTGGTTTGGGGTGAAGTATTTGAGGGGGAAAAAAAGTGAATGTTTTTAGCATACTTAGAAATATGATTGAAGGTATCTCACATGTGAGAAAGCAACAAGGTAAGAATAATGCTGTCTTCAGCACATAAATAAATATCTCATCATGCATACTCAGTGCCAAACTGCAGCAGAACAGTTGGTGTGTTTTGCTTGACGTAGCATCAATACAAATCCTCAATTTACCACTCCTCAGACTACCTCTTCTTCCTGTCCACCAGTCCCTAAATCACCCAGACAGCTTTCACTCGGACTTAGGGAAGTCAGATGTTTTAACTTTACTTCCTGTTTGAAAACCAGGAGAATACTTAAGAGGATGTGTGAGAATTGTTTTGTCAACATTTAGTGATATGGCACTTAGTAAATTGTTTATTTTTTTATTATTTTTAATCAGTTGATTATTTTTAGCTGATTGCTGTGTAATCATCAGAACAATAGTTGGCTGGACTCAAGGCTACTGTTGAAATGTTCCCTCTATGAGAAATTCTTTGCTTTTAGTAAAATACAACATCAAGGTCCAGGAGTATACTATATCAAGAGATAACAGGGAGATTTGTGACTAGTTTGAGAGAGTGCAAAGCTAGATTGTAACTGGACAAACAGATTGGGAAGTTCTTGCGTGTTTGTATCACCCAAGGAGTGATATAGCAACTGTGGTTATAGCCATGGTCATGAGCCTGTGATCCCAGATACAAAGGAAGGAACTTGGTGCAGTAAGCGAAAGCCTCAGCTGCTGAACAGCAAGGAAGTGCTGGTGAATACTCATCTACAAAGCCAGTACTCGGTTAGCAGTCACAGTGAGAGACCAGAGCTATGGTTACCGTGGGCCAGTGGAAAATGCTTTCTCTCTTGGCAGTTGCTAAGAGGATTATAGGTCTATTGACATCCATAGTGTAGCTTCTGGAGCCTCACCTCGTGATTTCCTTTGCCACAGCCAGGTAAGGGAACGCTAGTAACAGCATTGCTTTTGTAGGAAAAATCATTCCCATCGTTCCTGTTTGCAGAGGGTGGCTGTGTTCTGCTAAGCTGCGTCATCTTCTGAGAAGCCTATATGCCAGTAGTCTTGAGGAATATCTTCTTGTTCTGTTGAAAGTGTTATCTCAGGAGAGATACTACGCTATTTACTGAAACTTTTTATTTTCATCTCAGAAGCCTCAGAGGGTTCAAACCAGCAGAAGTTTTGATGTGCAGTGACAGTGGTGCAGGTTGTGGCCAATTAGGCTGGGATGAGCTGAAAAGAGCAGGGACATCACTGAAAATGGA
Organism: Anser brachyrhynchus; assembly: GCF_964034855.1. Classification (NCBI taxonomy): domain Eukaryota; kingdom Metazoa; phylum Chordata; class Aves; order Anseriformes; family Anatidae; genus Anser; species Anser brachyrhynchus. The sequence goes on from NC_137696.1 coordinate 67,597,309, forward strand.
GTTTCCTTCCACCTTTCACCTACATTTTTTTTTCCCTGGCATTGACATTTCTGGTCTGATCGAACTAGGCTGAGCTGGATCAAGAGAAAAAATATCCATCTGAAAGCAGTGTTTTTCACAAGAGTTTTTTTCAGACAGATTGGTTTCTTAACCTGACTTAGCAAGTGACTGCATCAGTGACAGTGCTGACACAAGGGAAGTTATAGAAACCCACAGAAAAGGAAGGATTTGACAGAACCCTCTGGCAGCAGCCTACATCTGTGTCAGCTTAATGTGATCATTACGGGGCTGTGATTTGACAAGAGAACTCATTTTTATGAGTCCTAGTACTGGCTATGGCCGTATCTTGTAAGAGGTTGATGGGATATAATTTAAATCTATTGGTTCAGATTTATTAAAAAGATAATTTGGTGGCTTAGCTTTATGCTGGCAGGTTTTTAGTCAGTTCAGGTACATTTTGTCCTTTAGCAGTCACTCTAAAGCTGGTGTAAACTTAACCTCTGGCTAATTTTGCCCTGACTCATGCCATTCGGTGATTCAGTAGTGTGCATGTCGTCTGCCTGCAAAAGGCGCGTTGCAGCACGAGGAGAGATCCTTGGGATCCAGTGCTGATCCCTGGTGGGGAATACCGTGGAGCACCCACGCCCTTACTATGGAGCTGCGGAGAGCTTGCCTTCCCCTCATCACGTATTAATTGCATAGTGCAGTGTGCTTCCCAAAAAAGAAACAAAAGCCCAGCTTTGATTCCCACACACTGTAATGAGGTAAATTAAATCGCAACTTCTGAATTACAGTTGGTTGTTAGTTGATAAGCTTGTGAAAGCTTGCTGATTGATGCCTTGTTTAAACACACCTTTCTTTGCTCTGAACTTTGCACTAGTAAGATCGCTCTAGTTTCATAGTGCACACAGTAAGTACATCGAAGCAGTATCGTAAATAAGAATAATCAGAATTACTCATAGGCTTTCCTATAAGAAACACAACCTAACTTTTCATCACTGTAATATTTTCTAGTTTAAGGGTAAAAGAGGCTAAGGCTTTAAATAATAAGACATTATTACAAATGTCAGTAAAAATATTATGTACTAATTAAAATGTTCAAGCACCTGTCCAGTGACCCAAATTCTTCTTGCCTTCTTCTTGTGGAGAAGGATATTTGCACTGTGGTACTTGTTCTTCTTTGAGGTTAAAGCTTAGAAAAATACATATTTGTGTAAATTTCTTACGATGGGTAGTGCATACAAGCACAAAATAAAACATATTTTTTCTTTGTGTGTAAGTAGAAGCTGCTTATGAAAGTTTATGGGAAACTTTATGAGCTTCATGCTGTGAAAGCTGGTATTTGGCACTTTGTACTTCAAATCAGAAAACAGCTTATGAAGACATATGGTAGTAAAATGTGTGCAATGCTGTCACAGTCTTTTGGTTTGGGGGCCTTTCTTGGCCCCAAAATCACTTTTGAAGTGATTGTTAAAGTTTAGCAGTCTTCTCTTAGGGAGTGTGAGGGACACGTTCTCTTAGACATTTTCAGTCACTGTTCGTTTGCAGAATTATTTGATGCAGGTTTCACTAAACACAGACCTCAATATAGGCTGTTACAATTTCTGTTAAGTTTCAGTTTAAATGTATGTATATATTTAACCTCTGAAAGGCACAACTTCAGTTTCTGTTGTACGCTTTCGAAGAAGCTGCTAAGATATATTGTTAATTAGCAGGTGAGAGTTAGCAGCTAGCAGTTAGTTAGTCTGAAAAATGTAGCTGGAGCCAGACTGTGGGTCAGCACATCTGCACAGGGCCATGCCAGTGAGAAACAGAGCAGGGGACAGTGTGGGATGAGACAACAAAGACTAATTCAGCATAAGCAACTTTATGTGACAGTCTTTTCAAACCTTTCAAATGGTGTATTATAATCTAAGCCTGTACATAGAGTTTCACAGGAGCCTGGAGCCCAGCTCTTGGCTGCCTTTCAGCACGGGGGTGTTCCCTGTCCTATGAACGCCAGGACCCCAAGAGTGGGCAGATCATCAGGATGTGCTGGGGGCACGTGGCCATCGCAGTGTGCCCAGACCTTAGCTGAGCACCAGCGTGAGCCTGCCCAGTTGATAGGTATGTCGCCTCCATCCCCAAAGACGCATAGCTGTCTGTATTCATGTGGTTTGAGCCTAAACTGGGAGACCTTTCCTTCAGCCCAGGTTGGTCTTTTGTTTTTCTGTTTCTTTTTTTCCCCTGTGTGTGGTGTGATGTTGACACAGGTGCACAGCCTCTGATTCTGGACAAGACTGGTGCCTTTTGTACCATGCTCTCTTATGTTACTCTCTTGGAGGTTTTTGAACCCTATTTCTTTCTCACCCTCTGAGTATTCTCACATAGGTATTTTCCAATAAACTTGTAATTCGACTTTGATCCAATAAAGTTTCAACTGCTTAGAGGATATTTCTCCAAGTAGCTTATATTGCACAAATCACTAGTAGGAGTACTGTTCTTATTAAACAGAAGAATCAAGGTTGCATCTGAATATGCTAATATGTTTTGTTCAAAACAGTGGACAGCTGCTTAAAAGCTATTAAAACTGAAAAAGTTTTCTGGTGTCCACTAGATACCCCATAATATTGTCAGATCTTTGGGAAAAAAAGGCAAAAAAAAAAAAAAAGCCACAAACCAAACGTGTTCATAAGAATATTTGGGAAGCTGGAAGTCTAGAAATGAGAAGTAACTGGGCAGTTTTTCATTTTACACACTATTGTTCCAGTTATAAAGCCTATTCACCTATCACTTTACTCCAAAGCTTCCTAGGTGAGTTATTCAAGTTATTCCGTTATACAACCACACTGTGGGCATGAGAAACTAATATCTGTTTATATTTGAAGTTGAAGTTATCTTACCTTTATAGGACCCTGGGATAGCTGAACATGTTTCTTACCCTTCATTTTATTTCCTAGAAGTGTTCTCCATTTTTGAATTCAAAGAAACATTTATGCTGATACGTTCTTTGTAACTGAATTATTTTCCATTTGTTTTTAAGAATTTGTACTCACCAGTAGTTTAAGTTATATTAAGATTCTTCTGAAGACTGATGAAATTTATCTGAGTCAAAATATTAGTATGAAGTAAGATTTTTTGACATAAGGTAGAAAAACAAAACTGTTCAGTGAAGCATACTCTAAAAGCTTCAGATGCTTTTCAAAGTAGGAGCAACACTTCTGCAGCTTATAGTAGTCAATGAGGAAACTGTAATCCTTTAAAGCTTCTATTTTTATCTTCAACTATTGTGTTTTGATTCTGTGGCTTGTTCTGAGCTAGCTGGAGACAATCCTTTGTCCCATTTCAAGCTGCTGCTGTCACCAGAAGCCATTGATAGTACTTTAAACAAGGAAATAACTTGCAATAATGCATGTAATGTGTAAAGTATTTTTACCATACACAACACGTTTATGTAATTGCTGGAGCACATCTTCTGCATCTGTGTACAATCACAGGTGGTAGTAGTCGAGAGTACATAACATTGCTCTTGTTCTTCCGTACACACTGCATATACATATGGCAAAACAAAATAGGAGCTTATAGCAACACGGGTGAATGGATTGTGCCTTAATTGAGATTTAGTGTGCTTTATGTGAAGCACTGTGTTTCTGTTAGCAACAGAGGTCTTCTCCAAGCTTCCCATTCTGTAGCAAGCTGAACCATCTTCCTGCTGCAGGCATTGCCTTAGAAATACGTGAGTGTTACTTGGATGCAAAGTGATCATTCTGTTTTCCTCCCTGTGTTGACGGTGGCTTTGCACATCCTCCCTGTATCTGTGGTGGCTTCTCACAGTGCGTGTGCATGGGACTTTCATGAGAGATAATGAACGATGTAAGGGGTGGGCTGCAGCAGCATGAATAAATGGGGAGAAATCCACCAGTGAATCAAAAGATCTTTTCAGAGAAGGGACAGCTGAGCTGTAAAGAAGGTTTAAAAAACTGCAGTCAGAATTCGGTCAATAGCATTTTTAAAATTAAGTCACTTTTAAATGAAGTTCCATACCATTTAAGATGATATGGAATCCATGCAGCCCTTGTATAGCCTTTTCAGCACTAGAAAAGGATCTCCTCAGCTTTTACATTTTGTGGTGGGACCCCTGAGCTTCTGGGGGACAATTGGCTATTCTTCTGCGACTGTGAAAGCATAAAGCAGGGATTCTTCAGCTGGTATTTAGAATTCAATATGAAGATACCATTTCACCAGAGGCATGCTATTGAGTGTGGTCTTTGGCCTCAGTGAACCCCCAACGGCCGTGCAAGTGGTGAAAATGCTTTGTCTGCATCTGCACAGCAGGTCCCCAAGTGCCTCTAGCAAGCACCTTTCAGCCTTCACTGCGTACCGAGTGAGGTGCTGTGAGGCCCTGCTTGCTGCTGTCCTTCAACAGCTGCGTGGTGGATTTTACCTACCAGCATGTGGTTGCCAGCTGCAGCTTGTGTGGGAGAAGGGGCTGGTGCCTCCTCTGAAGGAGGGGTCAGGCAGATACATACGTGCACCGGTGTGGCCAGTGTCTGTCCCGGAAGTTAGGTCACATTGCTTGGTGCTGAACCAGTCCAGGGGAGTTTCTCTCAGGCATGTTCAGGACATGGCTGAATTGCTGGAGGCAGAAATTGGCACTGCCTCTGCCAAATTTGGTGATGCAGGCCCATCGCTAGCAACTCCCAGAGGGTCTTTTCATCCTCTGGATCATGAGTAAGACGTTCATTTATTGGTGTGAAAGCTGCCTGGTGGCTGGCCTCATTAGCTCTGGGAGGTACAGAACATGTGTCTCAGGCCTTCCTCCCAAAGTTTATTGTATCCCTCATCAACAGTTGTCCACCAGGGTGGTCTGTCGGTCAGTAGCTTGGCAACTTTACCCCATGAAGTCCGCCATCTTACTGCTGTCTGAGCTCCGTGTGCTGCCCAGTCTGCATCCAGCTGGTTGCCATCTGAGAAAGGGTGGGAGAGTACTGCTGCACTGAGGGGCCGTAGGAAAACCAGTTGTCCCAAGCTACTGAAAGGGCATCTACATCCATCTAGAGTCCTAAGGAGGAGGCCTGTGACCCTTACAACAGAAGAGGGTGTTACTTTGTCTGCTTTCCTGTACCAAGGATCCCTCATGCCCCATGTTTTCCTTTTTCAGAAGCACTTGCTCTGCATGGTTGTCACCAAGTTGGTGTTGTAGGGTAAGTGAGACTCTGCCTGGTCATCCTCTGTCTGAGTGGGCTCCCCATAATACCGAGGAAATTACTAAAGTTAAGGAGATACGACCAAAACGTCTTGCATGTTCCTTCTGCAGGATATACCAAGGTCTTCCTGCCCAAGTTTCTCTGGCTTCATAGCTTGGAAGAAAGCCACGGTGGCTGGCATATCCAACTGTGGCAGACTCGCATGTGGGTAACTGCTAGACAGATGTGACTGTCCAGAAAAACTAATGATGAGGGCCAGACTAAGTCCTTTGTGCAGCTAGGAAATGCAAGTTTTCTGCTGTGTCAACCTGAATGAGTAATACAAAGGAAAAAGCAATGGCATTGGATTTTGTGTGAGAGGTGGCTTAGCTGCTCAAAGGGTCACAGCATTGCCTTGGATGTCTGTTGGTGACCTCCAGCAGAAGAAAGCCTAGCTGCCGATGGAGGTGCTGTGCTGATGTCATGCTGATGCTCTTACTCTGGATGTGGACCTGTTGCTATTTCTGAATAAAGAAATATTCTCTGCTGTGGCTGGGGAGGGTGGTGACTTGCACTGAGCAGGTGGCGTGCTTGAGTTTTGCGTCTAGATGACTCTGCTAAATATTGTCATACAGTCCTCTGACAGACCTGGTGGCTGGACCTCTCCCATGTTGTCTCTCCTAGTAAACAATGATACCCTTCTATCTCCCCTGAATAACCCTGGGTGCGTGACAGGCTGGCTACCTTCCTACTTCTGCTGTCTTTGAAGAGCTCTGCCTGTGAGTAGGGAGGGATCTGGCACATCTTAGGGTCTGGCACATGATTTTTCAGGATGTGGATTTGTGGCACTCCGAGAAGGGTGCTTAGAAGGTGGTGTTGGAGTCTTGCAAGTTATTGTGAAGGGTGGGGTGGCCTGGAGGTGTTGCCCTTGGGCATATCTGCCCTGGGACACTGCAAGGTTGCTCTGGTGTGAAGGCAGTGTGAACAGAGAAGGAATTGCAGCTGAAGAGCATTACTTGGGGCACTCTGTGGAAGAGACAGCTTCAGTGTATTACCTCATTTAAGACAATATTGTATATACTTGTTAAAAAAAAAAAGGTCATTTATTTTTAGAGGGCATTGTACAAATCATTCTAACTGATTTACTTCTGAATGAGATTTATAGTTCCCTTGCCGTTGCTCTGTTGACTTACACTGTAGGTTTTAAACCCCTTTGATGCTAACAAGTATATGCTTCCATTTCTGTGTTAACCTATTGGTACTTGTACAGTCTTCGTAAGTATATAATAAGACTTTGCCCATGTGCTTTATTTTGCTGAGGGAAGTGTTCTTTATCTTTTGAGACACAGTTGGGTACTTATATATTTCTTGTATCCAAGTATTTCCTGTATCCAAAAAAAACAAAGATTGCAAGAATGCATTTTCCATGAAAACAAACAAACAAACAAAAACAACCATTAAGAATGTTTTTAATTTAGTATGCCTGGTAGGAAGGTGCTGAACTGTGTCACTTTGTCTGAACTCGAAGGATGTACTTGTCACCCAGATCAGGCTCTGAGATGTTTGCTTCCTTCGCTGCCTCCCCAGCGCTGTTGGGATGTGCTGGTTCCACTGTGATGCAGGGTGCACCCCTAGTGCTTAGGGAACATCAGGGAGCACTTCAGAGCCAGAATGCCACCGGCATCCTGCCCGACATGGCAAGGTGGTGTGAGGGATGGGGACAGGACAGAGCTGTCGGGCAGTGCAGGTTTGGAGCCAGGACCTGACTTGCAGGGTGCCCTGCAGCTTCTGCTCAGTGTTACCTCGGATCAGGGATTCCCTGTCTAGAAATGTCACTGCTCTGTGCACCCAGATCAAGTCCACTCAGGCTGGCTGTCTTTCCTCCTTTCCCTTTCCTCTGAATTGCAAGCTTGGGCCACTGTCAAAATATGATGCTTTCAAATTAATTAGAATGGAATTTTCACGTGACTTAATATTGCACACAGCATTTTTTTTTCTATGCACATGTAATTTGGTATAAAAACATCTGGTATTTATTTGTAGATGTGTCTGGTAATGTGAAGTACAGATATCTAGCGTTGGGAGCTTGGTCCTCTAATGAAAAATTATGGAATGTAGTACTTGAGTACATAACATTTTCTTGTTCTTTTGTACACACTGTATGTACATACAGCAAAAGAAAATAGGACTTTATAGAAACACTGGCATATAGATTGCACCTAATTTGAGTTCTAGTGTGTTTTATGTGAAGCACTGTATTTCATTTTCCCTGATTATTACTGGGGTTGATAATCATAGCTTCCTAGTGTTACAAATAAGTGTTATTTTTACCCTGTTTACACAAAGGAGTATGTCTAAAGTTGAAGTCAGGGATTTAACCTCTAGCTACTTGGGGACAGTTAAAAGAGTACAACATCATTTTTCACTTGCATTTTTTTCTGGCAGTTGTCCCTGCACTCAAGTGTTTTGTTTGGGCATCTGGGGTAAGAGTTATGGCTAATATTAGTGATGCAATCATTTTGAAAGGACTGATTGATACTTTGTTACAGCATTGCTTTATATAACTAATTGCCATCATCCAAAATAGAATGGTAATAACGGAGAATGTTATCAGCTGAAAAACCACATATATGTACCACATACATGGTGACTTTGAGAGTGTTATCTTTCATGTTTGTAAGATGCTGGTAAAGAAAGGGGTTAGGAAGTTGGTTAGGAAGGAAAATAAACAATTTTCCTAAATAACTTCTATTAAGAATTGTCTTTTATTTATAAAGCTAAAAAAATAGTTTTTTTTTTTAACTTAATAGCAGTAGTTAATACTTAAATCCCAGAATTCTTGCAGTCCTTGGCTGCATCCTTGTTTTGATGAATGTAGTTTAAACTAAAGTTGATAAGAGCTCTTTTGTTCTTTAGTCTCTATAATTCTTAAAACATTTTTTCCTTATATTATAAAGTAGCATATTTTTTTTCATCTGCTGAGCCAACAGCCTTTGCATGCTGTGACTGTCAGCCTTCTCCTTCTGACCAGTTTTGAACATTCTCTCTTGCCTTCTGATGACGTCTTCCACGAGTGTGTCAAGTTTTGATGAACTTGCTGCCCATGTGCCCACATGGAAGAGTCTGCTTGTTCCAAAAAAAAAAAAATCAGATTTAAGAGTAAGACAAAATGTAATGCTTTTAGAGGAAACAGGAAAAACAAGGGTTATATGTGTAAAATTCTGGATCAACTAATAACAGAATACATATGGGATTGTTTTGTAGTGTTTGTTTTTCATTTTAAGTAGTTGGTCCTATTAAATAATTTGCTTTTTACTCTGCATGTTTTCTGTTTACTTTTTCTTAATTTCCAGCATTTGTTTCTTCTCTGTTTTTGCCCCTATCATTTATTTTCTATTGTGTTCTCTTTGCCTCTCCCCTCTCATGGAACGAAACAAAGCCTCTTTTCAGACCTTGCTGTTGGAAGTTCGGTCATTGTATTCAAATCCTGATGCCCAGACCTCGTTAACAGAAAGCACGGTTGTGAAGGCTGTGGCAGTCATTAAGCGGCTGGTGACATCCTAGTGAGGGAGACCCAAACTATGAGAAAACATTAATTACTCTGGGTAATTACTCCCCATTGCTCCTCGCGAACTCGACATCAGAAAACCTGTTGTTCCTTCGTCGGTGTCACCTCCATTCTGGATTAGAGGACTTTTCCACTGAGCGTGGAAAGTTTTTTCTGAGCTGTGGGAGTGAAACAACTGAGCAGCCAGAGCTCTGAAATTACAGACCAGGCTTTTGTGACATGGCTCCTGCTAGTTTCCAAACCTGCACATGAAAACATTTGCATGTTCAAATTGGTAGCTGTACATCTGTATACTTAATTTGTAAGTGAAGGGATGGATTTTTTTTTTTTTCATACAAGACCATTAAAGCTTTGCTGAGAGCTTGGTTGGAAAAATACGCATTTTAATGCTTTTTCTGCCAATATTTGGAAAACAGAGATGGTAGCAAAGGGGGGAGGGAAGGACAGAATCGGTGCTTCTGAGAAGCTTTCTGCTTCCCTATTTGTCTACCAACATTTAGAGGCTACCAGCGATATGAGGGGAGAGGGGAAATATATTAATGTATTTTTTTTTCTTTAGTGGGGTTCCTGCTGGGTCATAGGACACCAAGCCTTTGGAAGTGCTCATTAGTGCATGTGACAGAGAGGGCTGCCCACAATTTAGCTGCTACATCCCTGGAGCAGGTATTCCCTGGGAATCTGCTTAGAAAAAGGCATTTGGTAGGAAAGGAGAAGTTGCAAAGGTTCTGGAGGGTCCTGACTTTTTAGCAGTTACCCTCTAACACAAAATGTAAAAATTGTGTGTGTGTGCTTTTCCCAATCTCTTTTCTTCTGCTGAGGTGACAGTGGGTGTTTCTGCTGTGCGGTGGGTCTTTGGGAAGGGGCCATGTGAAGGACACGGCTGGATCAGGGCAATCTGCATTGCCCTCTGCCTTTGCTGTGGCACTTTCTGTGTGGCACCTAGTAGAGATGTTCCTTCCACAAAGCACGTTTGCCTCATGTGCAGCGACGTACCTACGCAGCTTTTTTGTGCGTTCGCTCCTCCAAGAGCAGGTGAAACCACAGTGACCACTTTTGAAGCTGATGTCCTTTGGCGTAGGAGGCTGGCTTGCAAACACCTTCTTCCTGATCCTTAAACCTGACCTAGCCCACACTGTGTGTCCCTCGTGGTGCCCTTGAGGCCTTGCTCTCCCCTGTCCTCTTGCCTTTATGGGTGCTTCTTGGCCTCGCTGGCACTGGGCTTGTTTCTGGGCAGGCCGGTATCTCACCTCATCAGTGGTTATTTCTGCAGGCAGTCTCCTCCAGCTTTTGTACGCTTACCTGCTTTGTCTTAGTGGGTCCTTGCTGGTGGCTTGTTTGGATAATGAGAACAGTTTCCTTATGAAATGTCTGGAGACTCCTGCATGGATTTTCTCTCCTGCTGTTTGGGAACGCTCATGCAAATTGGTTTACAGTTTATACTGAATGTAAGGATTATGTTGTAATAAATTGACTGGGAATGTGTGCCAACTTCCTTCAAGCATAAACAAAACGACTGAATTGTGCTGTAGGCCTTATATTAGTAACTAACAGGGTTATAGGTCTAATTAATAGATCTTTTAACATGGTAAGAGCTAATGCTTTTAGAGAGCTAATTGCTTTTAAAGGCACAAAAGTGCCTCCAATATCATTTCATGGCTGTAGCTGTTCTTTAGCAGATGGCCCTGGAATTTGCCAGGATAGCTTAAATCAGGCTTTGTTGACATGCTTTTTTTTTTCCGCTGTGAAAAGAAAAATAAATTATTTAAATCTTCCCCCTCTGTGCCTCTCAATAATGGAATTACAAATACTGTATCCATTTCACTTATTATTTTATGCTCTTTGATATTTGTAGAGCCTGAAGTAATCTCACACAGGTTTTCTTCTCTTCTTTGGATGATTAGTTCCAGTGGTTCCCTTAGAAGATTACACAAAAAGTGTACTTTAAAAATGTATATGATGTATTTGAATATTTTTTCCAATAAGCAGCATGAGAGTTGTAGAGAACATATTTTGATGTATTTTCATGATTGATATTAATTATAGAGAATAAAAGAATTAAAACTGCAGAGGAAGACAAAAATGCCCATATGGAGACAGGTGATGTGGAAGTCATTTAAAAGGAATGAGAAAGACAGATAACTCACCAAGGGACAGAGCCAAAAATGTGACAGAGGAGATTCAAGTGGGACTGTTCTTTCCCTTGTTTTCCCATCTATGTACACTATGTCTTGTTTGCAACTGGAGTTTTAAACAGAACTGTATGGAATGGAAATATACTGAGTCAGTTTGGAAACTGACTTCTCTTTTCCTTTGGCAATATAATGACTTCCAGCCCCTCTGAAAGTGTGCACAAGCTGCTGAGGTGCTTCTGAAGTGGGGCAGTGGTGTGACTTTACTTGTACAGGTCATCCAGCTTTCCTCATCCCCTTGTTTTCCCCACTGGTGGATTTGACACTCCCAGGAACTGACTGCTATATTCCTCTCTAAAATACATGCTTCTGAACTAGACATTTCTGTGTATGGGCAAAAAAAAAAATAATAAAAATACAAAAACATTTTCAAAGCCTTTGGGAGTCTTCATTTAAGTAGAATAAGAATTAAAAGGAGTAGGGTGGCAGAACCTGAGACAACACAGGCGACCTCATTTTGTCAAAGCAGAACTAAAACCAAAAATTTCTTCTGATACTACTTCCTTAGTTTAGCTAATAGTGATAATATTGCAAGTCTGTTAATAAATGATTTATTTAAAGCTCTAAAACTGAGTACCATGAGACTTATCTTTCACTAAAAGAAATAAGCGGGTGTCTGTATTTTATGGTCGCAGAATGAAAGCTAAAAGATTGAGAGACTGTTTAGCAGCACAGACACTGGAATACAACAGTCACCAAAAAACAGGGAAATGCAACTAGTTTTGTCATTTTGTGGGGGACTGGCTTCATGGCTGCAGTTTTCAATCCAGAATTGTAATTCTCCTTTTTTGGGTGGTGGAACAAGATCACATTTATCACTGAAGAATCTGGAATGGCAAATCAAATAACTTTTTTTTGGCAAATATTCTAAAAGTATATATGTTACAGTTGTAACACCTTTTTTGATAATAAATTATTTCATGTATACATACACAGGGGCCAGTGATCTATACACCATTTTAGATAATGTGTGTATGTATATCAGTTTACCATAATTATAATTTACCTAATCATAAGTAGAATATAGATGGAGTCTAAGTGGCTCTGTAGGAACAAGATGTCCTATTAAAGGAAATGTCATGAAATATTTTAATCTTCTTAGCTAAGAAACGTTGCATATAGTTTGGACAGATTAGTTTTTGGCATAGTATCTGCAATCTCCTATCTCTGGTGTAGTGGATTAGAATAATAAATGTAATATTCTAAAATAAATGTAATATTCTAATAGTTGCCACAATAATAAGTGCAGTATTCTAAGTATTGCTACAGTTTCCTTCCTGTTTTCTGCAGTGACAGGTTGGGGTTGTGAAAGGAGAGGGAAAGGTCATGCTCAATAGGGTAAAATCTTTCTTAAATAATAATGAGGATATATCTGGAAGCAGTATAGTATATATAGTGTAGTAATGAGGATATGTAAAGAAGCAGTATAGTGTATGTGTATAAGTATATACTTTTTAGGTCTGTAGTCTGGCAGCCCTAACTTTGGCATTTATTATTCATGGAGGTGTTTAAAATGACAGCTTTAGTAGTGTGCTTTTTTTTTTTTTTCCCAGATATTAGCAGCAGCTGAAGGTGTTACAAGAAATCCTAAGAGACCTGATTCTCCTTGCTCAGCCCTTTTGTGCTCACTTAGAAAGTTTTACACCCTCTTTGAAATGACTTTGTACTCCCTGGAAGGAGAACAGAACTTTGCCTCACTTCCTACTTCTCTAGCTTTTCTTTGGAGCTTCAGGGGGATTTGTGCAAGTTTGGTAACAATTGACATTCAGAATTTCCCGTAAGGTCATCAGGTAGCTATAAGAAAAGTCTTAAGTTGTGGGAAAAGGAGTGCTGAGTGTCAATTCACTGAAAATACTGGAAGTTATGTTGGTTTGTTACTGTTATCTTTGTGTGTCCTTTATGACTTTTTTGAAAATACCGAGTTGCAGGAGAGTTTGCAGTCAGTTGTAGAAAGAACAAGTGTTAGAAAAGGTAGAAAGAAAAGGATGCAGTTGTTGCACCAAATGGCAAGATCTAAGAGCTAGAATAAAAAGCAGAAATTGAAGCTCAGGCTGAAGTTGCTGTAATGCCTTCTAAAAGTTATGAAGCACTTTAAAAGGGGTGAGAAATATCTTTGGATTGGATATCGATGTCCAGACTTGGGTCTCGTTAGGTATTGCTGAGGGGTTGCTTTAAATTTCTTAAAGATCAGGTAGAAATCAATTAGAATGAGTGATTTAGTAATAAATATTCTTGATTTAAAATGTTCTTGGAATCAAGGCCTTTACTGTCATTTGGGTTCTTTGTCTAGCTTTGTCTAGAAACCGTGAAAGATGAGAATGCCTCTGCTAGGTGCTGTGGCTGTGGGAAGGTCTGTAGGTCACTTCCCAGGCAGACATCCCAGGGAACGGGATGCTCCAGCCGGGCAACTGCTGCAAACACTAGATTAGGGCTCTCCTGGTTAATTCAGATGGGAAGTCTTTGCTCCCTATGGTGCTACTTGGCTTCTTGAAAGGAGAGGGACGGAGGAGCTTTTCTTAGTCCCTTGCTTCTGTAGTGCAGCTCTCAGGATGAAAAGTTGGACAGAAGACCACGTTGTTTCCCTCTCCTTATCTTTTTCATTGTTCATTCAGTTTGCAAAGGACATGGACAGTCCTGTATTTATATTTAAGAGCACAGCATCCTATGCATGTTATTTGCTCAGTAATTAGTTACCAAAATGGGTCACAGTACCCAAAAGTTGCCTTTTTTTTTTTTATTGGTTGTTTAAATCTAGTTAGCCTTTGTACAAACTAAAAATTACTTATGAGAATCACTCTTAACTTTGTAACTCCTATATCAACAAGATAACTCTGTTTTGAGAGAGCTGCTCTATTTATAGACGTGGTGCTGGAGTCTATCACAAACACACAACAAAAGTGCTTCCTTTTATCTGCCCTGCAGCTCGCTATGGGTCAGATCTCAATCTTTAAAGCTCCCTGGTCCATGGGGAAAGACTTCAGAGATCCGAGTATTATTCTTGTTTGTGTCACTTATTTGCACCATGAATTTGAATAGCATGCTTCAGCTCTTCAGGCCAAGTACCCACCCCTCTTTTCCTTTCTCACAGCCTTTGTGTATCTTGTTTATCAGGTTGTTAACTCTAACCGTGCGTTTGTATGATGCTCTGTGCCAGTGACCCCCAGTATCAGCTGAAGCATGGCTACAATACTACTATTAAGAGCTTTTATGGAAATGGCCAAGTGGACGCTGGCTTTGGAAGCGATGACTCCGTTTGCTTGGGCGTTTCAGAAGTTGCTGCTGACATATAGCTGTAGTCAGCAAAGTGCTATTTTATTGGGGTGACAGAGTATGTTTAAAGTGGCTGCGGTGCTCAACATGGTGCGTGTACAAGAATCCTAGTAGCAATGGTTTATGGCCAGGATTACTTAAAGAAGCTTTTCAGGTCAAGAATATGAAGATTGTATTTTCAGTGTACAGTTTTAGTGGATGTAATAATCCAGGCTGACCAGTAATTATATTGGTTGCTAGTGCAATGCTTTTTTTTTTTTTCATTGTTCTCAGTGACGAAAGTTAACTAATACTAGCAAACGTTTGTGAAACTTTTAGTCTGGTAAAACATTAAATGGACCTTCCATTTAGAGCCTGTTTGAAGACAATATTAAGACTCCCATAGGCTTTGTTAGGCCGCTGTGTAAAAGGACCATGTTTGTTTAACCCCCAAAAGCTGAATCCTAACTGAGGTCAAACCCAGTAATTAATCAGGTGGTCTCCCCTGTTCCAGCTGTGACACTTCTATAGTTGTGACAATTTTTATTCAGGAATGAACGAGGCCTGAATATTTTAATTCAAAAATTTGTGAAAAGGGTAGAAAAAAAGATCTCTGTATAGAAAGTCCTGATTTATGTTTAGAAAAGGTGTTTCCCACTCCTCCCTTTCACTTGCATTTCATCCGTTCTTGCTTTTTTTTTTTTTTTTTTCCAGGAAGAAGATTACTGATTATAGGGACTGGAATCTTTTTGCTTTATATTCACACAGCAGGTAGAAGCTGGATTTTGTCCTTTACTGTAGTCAGTGAGCTCTCCTGTAGTAATACTGTCAGAGGAACTCTACTTCTCTTTCAAAACTGTTAAGCTATTCTGTTTGGTTCAACAGTGTATTCCCTAGTTTTTCTGACTACAAACATCCTTGCATTTAGCCTGTCTACCTTTTAGTGTATTTACACATCTAATACATGCATATGCATCCATATATATATAGTATGTAGGGATACCATACAATTACTATACTTGCGTAGTGATGCAGAAAGAAAGATCATATTTGGTTCCAAAATTAGTGGCTAGCACTACAGAAATGACAAAGCTATCTTTTCCTCACCGCTCACTGTTTTAAAATACAACATAATCCATATTCCTTAAGGGAGAAGAATGGAAGTAAAGGTGAGATTAGCTTTCCATGGACCAAATTTATCAGTAAGACCAGTGAAAGTGCACCTTACTAACTGATTCCTCTCCAGCTGTTGTGGTTTACCTGTGATAGGTATCAGGTATGAACTGCTAAACAGGCAATGGAACAGACAGGGAGGTTAAGATTTCATAGGAAAGATTTTCATGGGGAAGAAGGACAACTGCAGTATAAAGCGGCTATTGATGAAATAAAACCCAGGCTGACAGAACCTGAAGAACATTTTTTTAAGCTGTGTAAAACAGTGAATGATGTGAAGGGTCACATTTTCTTGCATGCTGAGAAAGGAAGCAGTTGGTCACAAAAGGAAAGGCCTAAGAAAATATTTACATACAGTTCTTCTCCGTTAAGTACTTGCCACAACATGAGGCTTCTCAGTGCTTAGTGAAATAATCCAAATCTGGTTCCTTTCCATACAAGTTGTGTCCTCATAATTTTACAAAGTGTATAACGAGTGGTGTTCATTACGAGAATTGTTTTTAATGGCTCCCCTTTGGAAGAGCTGGAGCGCTTCGTCTCGCATCCTTGATGTTCCTAATAAATAAATGCATCTCTGGTGGGTGGGATAAGAAGATAACTCTGGTAAGAGACTGCAATAAAGGAATGTTTAATTATATTGAAGAATGGGTTTTCTACCTGGGGGCTCAGTTTTGTACTGAGATAAGTAGGTAAAAATCTTATCGACTGCAAAGGGCATGTGTCTGAGTTTCAGAGGTCAGAGTTTATTGTATAATTTAGAAATGAAAGTATTATACTACGCCCCGTAAAGCTATCTGGAGGGTGAACTATTTAGTAGTAATTAGAAATAAATGTTAATAAGCTTTTAATGGAGTTTGATTGTGTTGTTAGCTAAGACCTTAATGGAAAGAAGTGTTTTCTGGGGAAAACCTGTTGGAGAGTGAGCTCACCAGTTAGTAATCTGGAATGCTAAATATGTTTGAAAATTATTTTAAGTGACTGTGTTTATTAGCAGAGGTTTACATTTTCTGGGGGGAAGAAAAGAGATTTCCTTGAAAGTACTTGTGAAAAGCAGCAGTGTTCTTCAAATTTTAAACAGAAAAGCTGAACAACTGAAAGCCTCAGGACATACTGGAGAAGTGACATATTTCCTGCAACCACAGTAATAGTTGATTTTTTTTTTTAATGGACTGTATTTATTTCCTGCTGATAATTTTTCAAGCTTGATATTTTATGAATCTTGCTGTGAATGTGGGATGAAATATTTTTTTTTAAACGCGTCTCTCTTCTAGGTTCTTCAGAATCTTATTGCTAAGACTGATTGCTTTTCCCCTTCTCTTTTTTTCTTGATTGTAACTTGTTCCCAGCTATGTGTTTTTTATTTTTGGATACACAACTAGTGCTTGCTAAGCATATTTTTGAAAAAAGGATTGAATTTATTGGAAGGTATCATTGGAAGTCCCATGTTTTGGTCTTGTCAATAGACATGTAAAAATGAAAATCTTAATTGACAACCTTTATCGTGCCTTTTCTTTTGTGTGTGTCTTTTTCCTTTATGCCAACCATATGATATCAAGGTTGTGCTCGTTATTCTCAATGGCTCTTTCTCTTGGTTGTGCCTTATTTTGCCCAGAGGTTATAGGACAGGCAGAGATGAGGATGCCTGGCACCACTGCCATGCAGATTACGCACCAAACACTGCTTCACTGTCATCCTTCTCTTGAAAGACATGCAAAGAAACTGGAACCAAGCGGAATTGTATGAAGATCTGACCTACTTTATCAGCTGAAGTTTTAGCAATTTTCTTTCGCAACGTGAGCCTATTTATGTCCTGGCCCATAGAAATGTTAATTGTGGGTGTGGAGACATGCAGAACAAGAAGATGGCTTTGAAAGCGTTTGCCACCTAAACAGAAATTGGAGCTAGCAGGTTGATAGCGTCAGATCAGGCAATAAAAAGGAGGAGTGAGGAGGGTGTGAGCAGCGTGACGATCTGTGGCCTCAGCTCCTGAACAGCCCGAGTGCTGCCGCCTCTGGCCCAATAGCTTTAGTAGGCCTGAAAGCAAAATGGAAGGTGGAGGAGAGATTCATAGCAGAGCAGTGACGTTTCTGTGCAAGCATTTCTCAGGAGGTTTTCCTGGTTGCCCACGTGCTTCTTGGTGATGGCTTTCACAGTGCCGGGCAGCATTATGGCCTGTGCAAAGCTGGGAGGTGCTGTGCTGATTCATCAACGGGAGATGGAGAGGTCGGGCTGTGGAGAGCCTTAGAAGAAAAGGAGCCTACGTTTGTTCGGCTAGAGCAAACCTGGGAGCTGTCATTGGAGGGTGCAGTCTCTGAGGATTAAGGGAGTGTTTTTGATATGCAGCAAACGCTCACAGGACCCTGAAGATGGCCTTGAGTCTTTGTGACAGATGCCAGCTGTGCATTTCAGGGCACAGTCTTCTCTTCTCTGAGGTGTGATTTAATCTGGGGAAGCTAAGGAGCTTTCTTTTCTGGAAGGACAGGATGAGCATTTCCGTGGATGTGTGGCCTGGAGCAGCAGCCTGCTGCAGATGATCTCACCTCAAATTGGCAGAGTCCCCCAAAAGTGTATGCTTTTACCATATCCTGTCTGTTGACTTTCCCTTTTGGATGGTGTTCAGCGGTGGTTAAATTTCAGCAGAGGTGGGTCAGCCAGAGCAGGTTGTTCCAAAGGTGAAAGGCCACCAAAAACCTGCCAAGCAGCTTTGAATGGTTGACCGGAGAGAGACGATAAGCTGCAATCTGACCTCCCTTTCTCGGCAGTTCAAGTGTACAGAGTCTGCTCCTGGGAAGGATCCAGCACCTTTGGCTGTCTGAGGCAGGAGGCCTGAACCATGCCAAGCCCAGCCAGCTTTCCAAGCAGCTGCACTGCCCCTGCTCCGGCTTCTGAGGATGCTTCTGATGTAGCTCCATGCCCATCATTTTACATAATTGCTGTTGGATTCACAAGCAGCCCAGATCAGAAACAGGACATGTCTGTAAGGAAAGGATTAAGGACCAAGTTAGCTGCACGGAGAAATTGTACTTACTGGGCAGCACACACTGCAAGGTGTTGTTATTGCCATTGGGGCACAAGCCTAATGCTCCTTTATATATTTTTTCTTGGGCATTCGTGTAAGGACAGGATCCAGAATGATGTTGGGGTGCGTATTATCTTCGTAATTCATTGTCATTTATTAACTTGTATCTGGAGCAGAGAGGCAGGGCGGGTGGAGACTGATAGTGGTTCCATAAGGCTCTTTACCTTTAAAGGCAAAGTCCATATAGTTAGTATTTCTTATCAGAGAATCAAGCACGTATGGTGTGAAAGGATCTGTGAGCTGGACATACAAGGGGCTTATCTTCAGAGAGAAAGGTATGTTTTTTTAACTTAGGGGTAACTAAAAAGGGTCAGTTGTCCCAAGATAAAACGTAGGGACTAGGTGCTTTTGTTTTAATTCTAGATAAACTTGCAAAGTCACCCAAATGGGAAGGTAGGACTTCTTACTTTACTGGGTTTACATTGCAATAAATGTACAAAGCTTGATCTTTGCTGTGTTTTTCTCTTGGGATAACAGATATTTATTACTTAACCCCAAACATAACCCTGCTTTTTTTTAAATATGGAGACAAATTCAGGCATGAAATACATCTGAAGCTGTTCCTGAAGTGTTAAGGACTTAGTATTTTTTAATACAAGGAAGAATTTGGATATACTGCCGTAGTAGTGGAGTACCTTAGTTTAGAAAGGACTGCTGGAGGTCATCTGGTCCAGTCTGCCTCCACTCAGAGTAGGACTAATTTTGAAGTTAGGTGACGTTGCTAGTCCTGTAATCCACATGTTCTTTATGATACTATGAATCAGTTTGTGGCTTCTATTTTGGTATATTTGACTGTAGGGATGACCTGCGGCTTCGGTTACGTCATAACAACCTTTGCACTTTTTAAGATGAGTTCTTTGCTGGACCCCTGGTAATTTTGGCCATGGCTTAATGGGGTCAAGATTAGACCTAGAGGTTTCAGCTTGTTGGTTTCTTTTTTCTAATGGCAGCTATACTTAAGATGAAAGTTTGCTTTTTGAAGGTACATTTTGCAGGGTGTACTGGAAACTGGTAACATCAAACTATAAAAATGGTAGGCTGTCAGTCAAAGGGGAAGCAAGATAGAAAGAAACAAAGAGTGACCTTGATCAGACATTTAGACTCACCAGTTCACAAACCATAACTTTAGTAGTTCTACTTTGTCCTTTCACACTTATAATTAAGGTCATAGATAGCAGACTAAACATGAAAAAAAAAAAGACAAACAATAGAAGTAGGAAAGCAAAGCAAAACCTAGGGGTATTGTCAAGCTATAAGAACTTATTCATGAAGAAAAGTGCTTTTCAAAAATTCTTCATGACCAGTTGTGCTGGGAAGATACATACCACGAAGTCAGTGGAACTGACTGTTGCAAGTTGAATTAGAGATTTGATGTAAGTAGGATTACCAGAACTTGGAATTGTTATTTCTTCTTTAAATAGACTTCTGTGCCATTCCAGACTGGGGGATATGTATAGCAGAAATGTTAAATTAAAAATATATTCTAGATATTGAAAGTAATTTTAAATATCTTGCTTGTTGACAGTAGCTTGCTTTGATACTTTGACATAGTTCATGGCTAACTGCCTTCAGAGGTATTAATATATCCTGTATTTTAAAATACTAACAAAGAATTGCTTTCGGTTTTGTGTTAATAGCCGTCGTTCTGGCCAGTATACAATGAACCATGACAATTCCAAGAAGACCCCGGATGGAGCGTCATTTGACCGCTCAGGTTCCCAGGACTCCTTGGATGAACTGTCTTTGGATGACTATTGGAAGGAAGTTGAAAACATCCATGAAACCAGAAGAAATAATCATGAGGAACGAGAAGCACTTGTAGTGAAAGAGCCAGATGGTAATGAAAAATATTGTTGTGAATGATTACCACTGTGCTGATATAGGGATTTTCTTTAAGTGTTATTTCAAGAGATGACACCTACCAAACACATTTAGATGAAAAAAAGGGGCTTTGTTAAACATGCACTGTTGAAAATTTAGTTGCCTCTGATATATAACACCAGAAATAGGCAGTGCACTGAAAGAGAACTGTATCAGAAATAAGTAAAAGGCTGGTTTTACTTTAAACAGTATTTGCAGAAAATGAGAAAGGTGCCTGTAATCATAAAGCTTATTTTGCAGTTTACTTTGTGTAAGTTGTTTGTTATTGTAGCTCTTGTGGATTGAAACCTCAGGCTTGAGAACACAAGCCAATGATTAACTGTTTAAGTTTAGTGAGTAACTTCTAAACTTTTAACTGTCTTGGATGTTCAGTTGTATTGTTTTTGTGTCTCCGAAGCATCATTCCTGAGGGCATGATCTCAGAATAAGTTGGGCAATTTCCTTATTTTTCTTGTCATATCAGACAGAAGAGAAGTAACATCCTTAATCCCACTTTTCTCTCAAAAAGATTCTTTTTTAACTCTGCAGTATCTGCCCCTCTGATTCTTACAAGAGGCCCACAGACTCAATAAATTAAAATGGTGAGCTTGGCATTTTGGTATGGCCCCAGCAGAGCTTGTTCTACAGTATATGAGTCTCTTTTCTTACTCCAGCTCAGTGATGCTGATGTGGCTTCAGGCTCTGCACTCCAAAACCCACCGTTTCCTTTTTACTTATATATAGCCTTCTTCCCCTAGTTACCTCCAGCTCCAGCTGCTGAATCTGGCAGTGCTGGCACGAAGCCCAGGCATGAAGCCAAACTCAGCTCAGCTGAGTTGATGAGCTTGAGCAGATGTTGATGTGCTGCACACCTTGCTTTATGTGCAGCACCTCATTTGAATGAGTGCTTCTGAATGTGTGAGACACTGCATCTGGCCCACGGGCTGGCCAGGCAGGGGGCTCACTTGAGACACAGCCATGCAAAGACAAGGCAGGGGAGAGACAAGGTATGCCTTGCTCAGGTCTGCTCTGGAGAATAGGCGTAGACCTCCTTTCTTAGCCCTAATAACAAAATCTGCAAGAGTTTTGTTAGAGAGTCAGGATTTGGTGGCACAGCCATTGCAAAATTCATACTTAAAATTTTGTATCTGTTTTCTGAACACTGTTAATACTCATATGACCCCTTGGACTGGGCACTGAGGGAAACTGCAGTCAATAGTGAAGTTAACAGGACTGCTTAGGAGCACTTTTAGACAGCTTATACGTTGAAATGTTGCTTGAAAGTTTGAGAGGGTTGTTGGCATTCAGCACAAACTAGACTGCTACTGACAGAACTTAGTGTCAATAGTTTTTTAAAAAAAAGTATCATTAGAGACATACTGATTTCAGAAGTGGAAGTTTTGCCATAGGTGACAGTATTTAGTGGCTTTCTCCTCCTTCATGTGCAGTGATCTGTCAAGGAAGGATGCCTTACCAGCTGTAAGACTAAAGCAACAATCATTTTATGGGCTGTCAGCAGTCTGGAGACGATGTCGTAAGAACTGATTAAAAAGTAGCATTAAGGTGACTCCTGTAACCTGGTTTGTCCTTCATTAAATTGAGCTAGTGGAGAGCTGTAGGATTAATGTATTGAGAAAACTGGGCAGAACCATGTCAGTAAAGGAGCTAAAAAGATTGAGGTTTGACCTAAAAATCAATGAAGCAGCAATGATCAGAGGCTTTCAGGCTTTCCCATACACATTTGTATTTAGGTAACATTTGTAAAATGGTATATGATTTAATAGAAGTGCTGTCAGTTATGATAAAAATTGTCCCATAGCAATCTGTATTGGATTAACCATTTTAAAAGCCTTGATATGATATGTTAACCCTTTTGAAGCACTTTACAAACAACAGCTTTTTTCCAGGTCATGATAGTGTAAATAATTGTCCTGTATTGTGTATTCCTGTGGACCTTTCCCTGTGAACTGCAGTAGCTATATCACGTCATCATAATCTGCTGTGCTTAACAATACTGGAAAGCCAACATTTACGCTCTTTTCTCTTTGCCTGGCTCAGAGGGAGAACTGGAAGAAGAATGGCTGAAGGAAGCAGGTCTGTCCAATCTGTTTGGTGAGAGCACGGGTGATTCCCAAGAAAGCATGGTGTTCCTGTCCACATTGACCCGAACCCAGAAGGCAGCAGTAGAAAAGCGAGTAGAGACTGTCACACAAACCTTGAGGAAAAAGAACAAACACCACCAGATTCCCGATGTCAGAGATATCTTCAGGCTACAAAGCGACCCAAAGGAAAAAGTAAGTTCCTGGCTGTCATTTCTTCGATGCTGATAGAGAGGAGACAGGGACAGGTAGGGGTGGGAGGAGAGGAGAGGGAGACAGACACACAAAAGGGCTATTTCCAGAAGATTTGTGTGTAACTTTTTACCAGTTTCCAAGGGAAATTTGTACTGCAATTATGGAAATAGCATTGGTCCAGAGTTGACATTGCATTAAGCAATGTTAGTACGTAGAAATGAGTATGTATGTTGGTCTTTTGTTACTCAAAGGGGATAGATAAAACAACAACTCTGTGGTCACGAAACTGCTTGGATTTAGTTTTAACCAAGGCACAAAAATCATGACAACAAACACCCAAAGAACGAACAGAAGCCTACACTTCAGGTGGTAATGCCTACAGTCATTCTGAGAGGTCTGCCATATAGGGGACAATATGGCTTGTATTTACTGGTGTACTTGTTTGCTTGTTTCTTTTTCTTTTTTTTTCTTTTTCTTTTTTTTTAAAAAGAGGATATAAAGTGACATCAGCCTAACCTTCTCTTTTTTTTTTTTTTTTTTTTTTTTTGGCTAGGCATTTATGCTTATTATTGTGGGGGCTAGACCCCTATACTAACTCCCAGGGCCCCTCTATGTCATTAAACTGCATGTGGTGAGTTGCTCTGACAGGTCCTGAAGAGACTCGTTTCCCCTTGTGGTTTAATGAACAGAGGAGCTCCTCATGCAGGAAAGGGGAAGGAGGGAAACAGAGACTATAATTAGAATTCCTCTTCTGCAGAGAAGCATGTCTGTTCTCTCTACTCCCCTCAAAGCAACTGGATCTTCAGCTGCGAGGAGAAACGGGCTGGATGGCAGTACACCGCTAGTTTACCAGATCCCAGCCCCATCCCTCATTCTTTCTCCTCCTGCTGCCGTGCAGCGTGCATCACAGTGGCAGGGGAAGCATGGTGGATTCTGAGAGGAGTTAATTTCCTCCCTCCCTCAACTGCTTCCTCTTCTTGGGCAGCTCCTTTCAAATTCAGTAAAGGTGAAATGTAGTGGGGGATGTTTGTAAGCTCAAATGTGTATTCTGGAGGCAAAACTTCCCTTTTGCTGTTCTGCTTTGCATGTGGTTACAGAAGAGATAGTAACTCCATAAAAGATTTCCAGGATCTGTTTTAGAATTGACTACACCTAAAAATTACAAGATCAAATAGAAGAGCAATTTAGGTAAAACATCATATAGCTTAAAGCAGTATAATTTCCCTTTCAAGTATGTTATTTCAGTCAAGTACAAGAAATACTCATGTTCCTTTTTAAACTACATATTGTAATGTCTCAGAATCATATGTTACAGTGTTCTGTAGACTTCTTTTTCTTTTAAGCTACATGTTTTGATATTGATGATATCAAAGAGAAGTAATGCAAACAGATGATCGTAGCCATGTAAGATGTGCACAATAGGTCAGGATATTGATTAAATATAGAAATAAGTAAAAAATAAAATAAAAAATCCTTCTAAACCTCTCTTCCTGACTGCAATAAAATAATGTAAATCTAGGCCTTCAAAACTATACTGCATTCCTTTCTTCAAAGCAAGGTAATTATTATGAAATCATTGCTTGTCCTTACTTATCTAACCTGTCACAGAAAGCCCGTAGTGAGATACTTTGTACAACCTCCCTAGGTAACTTGTTTCAGAACTTTATCACTCTCCCATCATTAAAAAGCTTTTTCTGTAACAAAAAAGGACTGAAGCCATCTACAGCTGTATGAAGTCATTCCAGTTTAATAATAGTCTCTGAAAATCCTGCAACCTCCCTTCACCTGGGGGAAGGCAGGAGGAAAGGTAAAACAATAGGCAGTATTGTGATGTTTCTGCTGTTTCCTGCCATATTCCTGCCAAAGAGAAGCTAGACTTTTGGTACCTTGACAGTTTCCCAGTCTGCTTATTTGTGTGTTTCCCAGTCTATTTCTACTTAAACATGGAACAGTAATAATTTTCTGAGCAGTCATATTGCCTTTCCAGCAAACTATGGCTTCAGGTCAAAGACTACATGTTCTCATCCCTTGCAACACTGGAAAATTAAGTCTTATACCCACTTATAATTTTAGGAAGAGGGGGAATGGACTTAATTACCGCTGTCTTAATTACCTAGATTTCAGATGCCCTTAGACTTTGTCAAAAGGATTTCAGCTGAAACACACAGATGTGCTTCTGCGTATTCTTGGATTGCAGGAGTATGTATCTTAATCCTGCACAGAGTCAAAGGAGTTTCTACAACCACATATTTGGTCTTTATAGGCATGCAAATTTATATTTATTGTCCCTTTCTTAGGTCTGTGATGAAAATGAACCCTCAGCTGTAAGAACAACTGAAAACAGAAGTGGAACACAGGATGAAACAAAAGGTAATGCCAGACAGAAATCTTGTGGATTTTTTTTCCTCTTCTGTTCGTAGTCTTTCAATTTCACAATCTACTACATAGGTCCGTATTTCAAATAAATTTTCAGCAAAGCAAAATGAAATTCTTATGAGAAAACCTGGTCTAGCCTGTGTTGTTGTGCACTTGTAAAGTTTTTAAGTGTGGCTGTAGGTTGTGTCTTTTGAGCCATCTGGGAAACCTTGTTTTTTACCAGTGATCATCTTATAATGAAGTCATCTGGGAGAATTCTCCTCCCACAGCTTATGCTTAGGTCTTTCCTGATCCTTAATTTATCCCTTCTGAATTATCTCTACTGTACAGTACAGGAAATGAAGCACTATTATACATAAGCTCATCAGTGCATACAAGAGAGCAAAAACAAATGTACTATAAATATACAATAAAGGCGAGAACTGGCTATATGTCTGCAGCTCAAAATGAAGGAAAAACAGAAGAAAAAAGCTGTTTACCTTTTTAAGGAAAATGTAAAGGAATTATCATTCTGTGTGTGTAGGACTGGGCTGGTTCAACAGCATGTGATTATGCATGAGTAGTTCAGTACCCATTGAAGACCCCCAGAACTTCCCCCTCCCTCGCACTGCCATGTAGGACAGAGCATAACAGAAGTCCTTGGCTGAATCCATAGTTTCTGTTTTGAGGGTATGAATTTTGATGAAAGACTTTGACAAAGCTTTGTGCTGTTCTTCAGTGCCAACACAAAAAAACAAAAACATGTTGCCCTGTATCTTACCCACATCTTTGAGCTGGGATAGCACTATATTGCTCTACCATCATACGTTTTGCTGTAATCAACACATTAGCTGGCAGCCATTTAAGCTTTAAGATACTTAATTGCTTTTCTGCGTTGTTTATATGTCTTTTTTTTTTTTTCTTCTGGGAGACTGGATAGCATGTAGGTATCATATGGGACCCTGCAGTCTCCTTAAATAGGCAGGCAGGTAGATCAAGTTACCTAACACAAGTTACTTATCTGTAATTAAGCCACCAAATAAACTTGTGCTCCACTTTTAGAATACTGACTTGTAGTTTTCTGGAAAAAATGATTGCTTTAGGATTAAACTTAAAAAAACAGAAACAAACAATACAGGATATGCTTAGAAGTTGAATTGGGAGAGATGAATATAAAACAGTTCTGAATATCACTAAAACTGTGCGTTTCCAGAAGTGTTGTTAATCCTTCCCTTCCCCACTCTCAGCAAACCTCACTGGAGTAAGAACTGTAAAAAAAAACAATTGGGAAGACTGCCAGGCTGCTGGTTCAGCAGAAGGGAAGGAAGAGATGCCTGGTGCTTGTGTCAATAAACTGCACTGTAGGACTCAGAGCTGGAAAATTACCAAGCAATTATTACAGAGTTTTTATCACATCTGGTTCTTTTTTTCCAGTGGCCCTGATGAACCCTGCAGAAATGGGAAATTCTGAAAGGCAAATCCCATATGCTAACTCTCCACAGCACAGATTGTGATGTGGATTGCAAATGCAGCCTTCTTCCATCCTGATACACTTCTGCTCCTGTCAACATGCTAAAATGGGCTCTGCTCCCAAGATTAGAGCAGGAAGAAAAAAACATCCAAGTTTAGTAGCGTTAAAAGCACTGCACCTGTTTCACTGCTGTGCTGTGATCTTTCCTCCAGAATGATGGGCTAATTAGTGTTATACAAACAGTGAATGAATTTAAGGCAAAAAGTAAACAGTGCTTGATATTTCAGAGATACTAAATATTCATGAAATATAAATCCAAAGGCATTATCTTAAAATGGAAACCCTCTTTACCAAAGAAATACTACCAGTTTCACCTGAAAAATGTGAACACCATCTCAGACATAAGAAATTTCAGAGCTTAAATGGAGATTTTGTTGGATTTCTTAAAACTGTTGGAGTGAATGAAGGCTCTTTGGCCCTTCTCCAAAGGTGATGACTCCGCTTCTAATTTAGTACTTGAATGCGGCATTCTCAAGTGCTTCTGACAGAATGAGCATACATGAGTTGTGTGAACCTGTGCGCATTCCTCCTTTCTTGCCTGTCTGACACACCTTTTTTCTTGTCTGAATAATGTAAGCAGACTTGGAGGATACTACAAAACCATTATGTTTTCATTCTCTTCTGTCTGATCCTGATCAAACGCAATGATTTAATAAGTTCCTATGTTTCTTCTGTTAATAGCTGCATATTTGAGTTTTTTTGGAAGGACCCTTACTTATTAGCTCTGATGTTTCTTTGTTTCCTGTAGGTACAGGAAATATCTACAAGAAAAAAAAAAAGAAAATCTAGAATTGTGTATTAAGCTGACAAAATATGTTATCATTTTGACAATCCATAACACTCACTGAAATCATGAAAAGCTAGCAATATGTTCAACAGCTACAAAAGAAAAAATACAATTCTCTTTGGATGCTTGTGAAAAGGAATAAATATCCATGTGGCTGAAACATCTCAAGAAATAAAAAGCAAAGAATAAACAGATGTAAAGCTAAATACTCATTAGCTTGAATAGGGGAACAGCAAAAGTCAGTTTACTGTGGGACTCTAGTTGTCCTCCTAAACACAGTGGGTTAGCGGCAAGGGAAGAATGTTAGATAAAACCTGTGTATAAGGGCAAGCTCAAAGCTTAATGATGTGGCAAATGGATGAAAGAATTTAACGTAGTAGGTGTAACATGAGGGAAAAGAGCTGTAATAGTTGCTTCTTGATAGGAAAAAAGACTGAAATGTGGTTGTATTTTATTAATTGAGTTTGCTTCTGCTTTTCATTTTACATGATAAAGAATATATGGCTGGAGTGATAAAGGGCTAGTGAAAAGATTATAAACATATATTCTCTACTTAAATGTCAGCTATAAATTAGCATTATAAGTAGATGTTTTGTCAGTTAAAAAAAACAGCCATTCTACATTTCCAATTATCAATTAAGATCTATGAGTATAGCTTTATGGCTACTCTATACTCTAGCATTCTCTAGCAAAACAAGGAAATAACAAGGTTGACACTTCTAATGTTTTCATGTCCCATTAAAAAGAAACCCCAAACCCAACTCCCCAGCCCACTCCTGAAGAATTCCCTTCATTGTATGGGATCTTTAAAATAGCGCTTTGAACCGGGGAAAGAGTATAGGGCTAATTTAAAATATGGCCACCACATCCTCATAGACAATATTTATGTTTTCTGTATCACATTTGCATTTCTCATGAAATAGTGCATGCAGTTGGCAGGTTGACAGAACACTGAAGCTGCTTCCTCTTACAGCTGCTTCCTAGTTAATAAATGCACAACAACGGGAACAAGGCTATACAATAAAGAGGAAACTCCCTGCAACAGAAGCAGTCAGACTTCTAAAATGTACACACCATTACCAAGACATCTGCTTTAGACAGTGCCTAGTATGACCAGAGATCTGAAATAGGAGCTACCACTTTATTGTTTGTTAACATCAGATCTGTCCCATGCTGGTAGGAAGTATGTAGGTCATGTACAGGCAACAATAGCTTGGTAGAAGTCTTGGGGTGACAGTGAACTCTTTTCCTTCAGTACAGCTGCATTAAACAGCTTACATGATATATGTAGGCATACGGACATGGAGGCCAGAAATTGAAGCCAGAGAAGAGTTTGACCTTGGATATGTTTGGTTCCTGAGGTCTCATATATCTATTTACTGAAAGCAGCGGCTCTAGTTTCAGGATCAGCTTAATCTGCAGTGTATGCCTCAGGAGTCTTTCAGGGTCTATTGAGAGTGAGCAGATGCCACTCTGAAAAGAGAAACTGGAAATCCACAACAGGTTCATTTCGGAAGTGTTTTATTCTATTTCTTACAATATTGCTTGGCTGTAAGTAGAGTCAAACACCTTAACTCAAATCCATCTCTCTTCTTTCTGGAACTGTCTTAGCTCCAGATCAATTAAATTGAAGTGGGAGTGGCTGCATTAAACATTGTGCCCTGCCAGGTAGTGGCTATTGGTGGCTTTGGCCATTTGCCTTTCTATCAGAACCCCTGAGTTTTTCCCTAGCAGATGGAGGTAACTTTCAGGATTCACTAAAGCGCAGCAGTGACTAGTCTTGTGTGTTGTCTTTCAATTAGACAGAGATACAGTTCAGAAGAAAAAATCAAGTTGCTATATATTTTTTGTGTTAAATTAATGCTTTATATGTTATTTGGGTTGTATGTTTGCAGCTCAGCTTTTTATCAGGCCCCTGGAAGTATCAGTGTAGGGCAGCACTTCCCTGATGCCTTCTCCCTTAATCAGCCCCACCAGAGCCTTTCTCCTGCTTCAAGGTCAAATGTTGCTGCAGCTGTAACTATTCTCTGGGAGATTTTCTGGCCTTGTTTAGCATGGTTATTCCAGGACGTGCAAAAATTTCCAACGGTGATGTAAAGAAATTACTCTGTTATGTTACACCATGTTCATATACAAAAGCATATACACTGCTGATGGTTCTCCTCAACTCACGTCTGTTTTCCTCCCACTTTTTCTGTGCTTATTATGTTATCTTTGAATAGACTGCAGTCTCCTGTGGGTAGGAGTTAGTGGCGGAATCATGGTCCCATTGAAATGAGCAGTATTAATTTGCTTATATTTGCTCTGGTTTTAGGAAATTTGAATTCAAACGCAAATACATCAAAGTATTTGGAAAGTCTTGTAGGAATAACCTAGTCCTGGCTGTATCCATTAAGAAATAGTACATCACAAGTAATGCTGGAGAGATCAGAATCTTTATCTGGCTAGATTATCTTTGGTGCTGTGTATTAAATTATTTACAATACAATTTCCCTTTTGCTTCTATCCCAGTATCTTTTAACTGAAGACTGAAAATCTATGGTTGATTTCGTGTGTCAAAGTACACTTCTTCTTTTTCTAAAAGCAGAACTGCCTCTCCAGATTTTTCCGTTAGTTTTTTTTCTTTATTTTTTTTTTTAAGCAAAAAATATTCCGAATTTGTCTAGTGTTTAACTGGTATATAAAGAACAAAGAAAGAGAAGTAATGTGCTTGTTCTGTACTTAGTCCTTCCCTGTATCATGAAGCATGTCAAGACAGATTTGAGGAACCTAGACTCTTCAGGCTGAGGTGAGGACAGGAATGTCAGGACAGGAATGTCAGGACAACAACGTGATCTGTGTAGTGCGCACTATTCCCAGATGTTACTCGCAGATGCATGGGCTTCTTAAGGAGGCATTGAGATGGATTGGAAGCTGGCTGAATGGCTAGGCCCAGGGGTCTGTTTGCAGAACGGATGGTGGGCAGTGGCACAAAATCTACTTGGGAGTCAGTCAATAGCAGGAGTCAGTTGACTCCAGGGGTTAATACTCCAGTCCCACGTAACATCTTCAGTAATAATCTGAATGATGGGAAGAGTGTACCCTTAGCAAGTTTGCAGGTGACACAAAACTGGGGGGAGTGGCTGTTACACCAGAGGAACGTACTGCCATGCGGAGGGGTCTTGACAGGCTGGAGAAATGGTCTGACCGGAACCTCGTGAAGTTCAGTAAGGGGAAATGCAAAGTCCAGCAACTGGGGAGGAACAACGCCAGGCACCATGCTGGGTGCCACCAAGCAGGAAAGCAGCTCTGCAGAAAGGGACCTGAGGGTCCTGGTGGACACCAAGTTGAAACATGAGCCAGTAATTTGCTCTCGTGTCAAAGAAGACTAATGGTATCCTGGGCTGCATTGGGAGGAGTGTTGCCAGCAGGTCAAGGGAGGTGATCTTTTACGTCTTCTGTTCAACACTGACGAGGCCACACCTGGAGTATTGTGTCCAGTTTTGGGCTCCCCAGTACAAGAGGGACATGGACATACTGGAGAGAGTCCAATGAAGGACCATGAAGATGATGAAGGGTCTGAAGCACCTCTCCTATGAGGAAAGGCTGAGAGAGCTGGGACTGTTTAGCCTCAAGAGGAGAAGGCTCAGTGGGATTTTATCAACGTTTATGAATAACTGAAGGGAGGGTACAAAGAGGACAGAGCCATGCTCTTTTGAGCGCTGCCCATTGCCAAGAGGCAGCAGGCACAAACTGGAACACAGGAGTTTCTGTCTAAATATCAGCAATGGCACAGGTTGACCAGAGAGGCTGTGGAGTCTCCCTCCTTGGAGATCTTCAAAAGGTGGTCCTGGGCAAGTGGCTATAGGTGACTATGCTTGAGCAGGGGTTTGGACCAGATGATCTCCAGAGGTTCCTTTCCCACCTCAAACATTCTGTGATTTTGTGATGTTAACATTTTGGATTGTAGAGTAAACATGGTGGTTTTGCTTCTGAAATTGTGACAGCAGAAAAAAAAAAAAAGCTGTTTTGTTTGCATGATATTGCAGTGTTTGAGGATGCAAAGCGATGGCAAGAAACTCCTGATGCCAGAGCCATTTGGCTCTGGAAGATCCTGGTAATCTGCTATTTATTTGAGGTAGATTTCTTAATCTTTTCATAATAGAAAAATACGAGAACACTCCATGCTTTGGCAGAATTATTCTAGACAAAAATCTATAAGAGATGGAACCTTGTAAGAAGCCAGAAGTCAGTATATTTGTAACTAGAAAGTTTATCCCTTGCACAGGATTAATTTCCATGTTTTAAAATGCTTACTCATGCAATGAGTGATGCTCAACCCTGCTGCTGTTGATTATTTTTTTTTCTACTTTGTTTTCAGGTCTTAAGTTCAGTGTTGGAACTAATGAGCAGAAGACCCCACCTCAAGACATGCCATTTTCAGAAACTGACATCAATTTGGAGATACCCTTTGCAGAACAGGCAGCTAATACCAAAGACAGCTCAGTAGGCAAAATGTGCAAAGGTGGAGGTGGTGACACTCTTCCCCTGGTACATGTTTCCTATTTATTGCTCTCATTGTTTGTTTTCACTAGTTTGGTGGTATTGGTTGGATGATATTTATCTGATACTGGGTGAATTAGGTTTAAAAGAATATTGTTGGACGGAGCTCTATGGGGATAAACCTCAAGATAACTCATTTTTGGGAACAATATTCTCAATAACATGGAAATTACAACTTGTATGCCTATTTATGTCATTGTTGTTCTAGGAAAACTCACTTTATGTGTACACAATAACTGACTTTTAATATTAAGCTGGAATAGTGGCTTAGTTGTACACAAACTGTGTCCTTAGTTCATTCGTTTACAGCCTGTTATCTGAGGTGAGATGCTTTATCTCTGTAGTAGTAATATCTGTCATCTTCTGAAAAGGATTAGCGGATGCTTGTGGAAAACTTGTGTAGTTATCCAACGCAGATAGGTGAGGGAGGAAAATGAAGAGCAGAATGGTCTATAGAAGTCTAAAGTGAAGTGGCGGGAAGCTAAGGATTACTTTGTGCTGTTTTACTTCCCACCTCAAACAAAAGGCTCATTCAGAAAGAATCAAAATGGATACTAGGGAAGATCGTCCAAGGTGTTCTGTCAGTGATCTTCAGGCATCTTTATGGACCTCTCTTTGCCTAACACTTCATGAGCATGAAGTTACATGTGACCTGTAAACTAGTGACTCGTGCAAAAACCATCTCTTTTGATCTAACAGTGTATCCAAACACATCTGAGTAAATGTAGTGCCTGAAGTAATAATGTTTCACAGTTCTTCAAACACTTAATTTAGATAAAGACATATGCAGTTCTTTGAGTAGGAATTACCCCTTGTATCCTAGTTTAAACATTATAAACCAGACACTGACGGCTATTTAGAAATAGGTTCTGAAGTGTTTGAGTCACGTTTCTGTAATGCAGCTTATAACAAGGAAGTGAGAGCTACAGTCCATTTTACTTCTGTATACATATATATATGTGTGTGTGTACTACATACAGTCATGGACTACATGTAATCATAGACTCACAGAATGGTTTGGGCTGTAAGGGACCTTAAAGATCATCCAGTTCCAAGCCCTCTGCCATGGGCAGGGACACCTCCCACTAGACCAAGTTGCTAAAGGCCCATCTGACCTGGCCTTTAACAATTCCAGGGATGGGGCATCCACAACTTCTCTGGGCAGCAAGGAGCAGCAATATGATTGGAAAAGGAAGGGAGTTACACATTTAAATCTACAGTTTGTGTCTGTTGCATCTTTGTCATTGGCAGCTATTTTTAAACATTTATATTTGTGCAAATCAATGAAACCTCAAGGCAAGAGGCTGACAACATATCTACAATTTGTAAATTATGTTTATGTACAGTTCAAGTATGTACCATTGTAGCCATGTACCATAGCCACCAATTCATCTGTGCTATCACTGGGTCTGTACAGGATGAGAAAATAATTCTGGAGTACAATATTTGTTCTTTCCAAATGGAGAGGAAGGCTTGTCAATGTTGCTGCTTTGAGTCATGCATCTGCAAATGCCAGGCACGGGCAATTGTCTTACTTAGAAGGCTGCTGGTGAAAGATGGAGTTAAAAAAGCTTCTATGAGCTCATTCTATGAGCTTCCTAGCTCATAGAGCTCCCTCTCCCTCTTCCTCTCCCTCTCCCTCCCCCTCTCCCTCTCCCTCTCCCTCCAGTTCTCCCTCAGCTCCCCTCCTGCCTGGTATGAACTCATTTATTTATAATGGTGTCTGACTACTGCTTCTGCGTATTTATTGCAATAGAAATGCTCCATTATTATGTTCCCCCTTCCCTAATTAGGGAAGCCCTTTATTTTTATTCATATGGCAGTCAAATGTGTTATTTTTTGTGAATATGTGCAGGGGGATTTCTATCCCAATTGTACCTGCACAGGATTGTGCATGGATGGCTATTTCCACTGTTATAAATTGCAAAAGGATGCAGAAGGTGGGTGGGTGGAGTTTACAAGCAAGACAAAGCCAAACTCTTGTTGTAGGTGCCCAGTGAAATGACAAGAGGCAATGGGTATAAGTTGCAACAAGAGAAATTCTGTTCTGCAGTGAAAAAGTCCCCATGGGTGTGTTAAGCACTGAAATGGGTGCCCACGGTGTCTGTGGAATTTCTGTTACTGGAGGTTTTCAGAATTCAGTTGGACAACACTTTGAGCAAGCTGATCAGACTTTGAATTTAGCCTTGCTTGAGTGAGTAGTTGGATTAGATGAACTCCAGAAGTTACTAGGAACCTAAATTCTCCTATGACTCTAAAATTGTCTGCTTTGCAAACTATTTGTGGGATTCTTCCATAACACAGTTAGTAGCAGTAGGCTTCACAATGAAAAGGTTGGGCCCTGAAGGGAGCACAGCCTTAGAGCTAAGTAATTTGCTATGACTCGGATTATTCACTGTGCTACAAATCTCTGCTTTTAGAATTTCAGACTGCCAAAGGACAAAACGGGTACCACAAAGATTGGTGACCTTGCCCCTCAGGACATGAAGAAAGTCTATTCTTTAGCACTGATTGAATTGACTGCTCTCTATGACACACTTGGGACAGAATTCAAGCAGCAAAAAGCTGCAAAAATCAAAACCAAAGGTAAGAGTTTCATATTCTGAAACAAATTGGTCTGTTTTAATCCAGTGAAACAAAGGTATCTGGTTATTTATGACTTTCTTGGAGAAAATTTGTATTAATATATAAATAGTAACATAGATACTGAACAGCATTTAATTATACACCTTGACTCAAGGCACATTTTAGGCAAGTTCATGCACAAAGTCACTCTAGCTAAGGGACTGTGCTCTCTGTATAAAGTTAAAACTCAGGCCAGATACAGAGCAGATAAACAAGGAGAGAGGAAGGGGGGCCTTCCTCTCAATAGCATGGTATATAGGAGGAATTGCTTCACAGAAATTAGTATGATCATATATTTGCTGGGAGAGTATGTGTTTTGTTCTTTGTGGGTATTCTCCTGCTCTCATGAAGCTAGATACTGTGCCACTCCATCCTTTTTTGTTTTCCTTGTCCTTGGCTAGAGATGCTGGGAGCCTTTGTCACCTGCTTTCCTGTTATGTCTGGTACAGACTTTCCTGTATCACATAGCCATGCCCATCCGATATTTACTAAGGCCAGAATGCAGTTTTTGCTCTGAGTGGCATCATACCAAGTGGAAGTTTGGGTCTTTTGCAGAGGATTTTGAGGCAGTTGCAACATGTCATTTTGTTCTACAAGCCTATAAAGCATAGATATAATCACAGTGTTTTTCTTGGGAACTTAATACACATGGAAACCAATTTAAAGATGCTAGAGATTTTCAGTGCGTTGTTTGTTTTCTGTATTCCTGGCTTTTGCTAAATGTTTTACATGAGCTTGAAATGTGTTATTGGTTAATCACAAACCTGCTTTGGCCAAAACCCTGTTCTCAAGGTTCGGTGAACGTGACAGTGCAATAGCTCAGTTTAAATAATTGAAAGCAACTGAGGAGGCTGAGAGCTATGCAGCAAGGTACAATAGATTCTTCAGAATACTGTATGGTCTTTACGGTAGTAGAAAATAATTTCTTAAATGCAAACGACATGCAGAAACATCTATGAGACATTGTTCCCGTAAATGTATTTTCTTCTTGCAGAAGTGCTTATACTATTACTAATACACAGGGAAGAGACAAAACATTTTCTTATATTTTGAGTCTTAGTTTTAATTAACTCTTCTTGCCAAATCTTACTGTTTATTGGGTTTTACTCATAGCATTATTATCTAAATGACAGGCAGTCATGAAGAGTACTGAATTGGTTAAAAACCCTGTTTTTCCCCAAATTAAAAAGATGGGCTAGACTTACCAAAATGTGTAGGAAAAAGACAGTGACATGTCAGCCTTCCTCCCCTACAAGTCTGCTTTTGCAGTGTATTGTCTTCAGTGCCTTGTTGCTCTACCTGTCCCCATCCTCTTCATTCAGGAAGTGTTTGGCTAATTGATTCGTACAAGGGTGGATATATTGGCTGTTCCCTTTTGTGCTTGTGTACATAAAGATGATGAAAACGTGATTCTTCTGTGGAATGCTGTGCTGTTGCCAACTTGGCCTTTTCATTGGCGTCCTACAGTTTGCTCTCCGACTTCATCTCAATAGAAACTGTATTGACGAGATAGTCAAGATGATAAAAACTGTTGGGTATGGCTATTTGGTCTATGTATGAGTCTACATACTGTATTGGTAGACTTTTTATTCTGCTAGAGATACAAGAACGCCCTGATTTCGCACTTCAGATTATGTTTCTTAGATATATATGTCACATTCCCGCAAGGGCTGACATCTTTTTAGTAATTACAGCTGTTCTGTGTTCAATATTGGCATGGCATCATACCACGCAGGAGCTTTTAGGTACGTGTAATGTTTTTTGCCATTTCAGAAAAATGGCACATGCAGCAGTTATCAGTACTTGTGACAGAGTTCTTTGGCAACTGACTTTGGGTTAGCAGTTGCTGGTGTAGCAGTGTTTCTGAAGTCATTCTCTTCTTTTCAGCTGGGCCATAATCACATGGGTGTCCCATTTACTTCAAGACTAAGGCTAGTTTTGCATCAAGGCTAGATTAACTGAGACTAGGTTTCATTTTATTTTTTATTTGTGCTACCTTAGCACCTTGTAAAGGCCATTTTCCAACCCAGATTTAACTGTATTTTTGCTTTTCAACAACTGGAAAAACAATTTCAACAAGATGTTGAAAAAAAAAAACACTTGAAGGGTTGAATAGTGCTTCTTTGAAATGGTTGTAGGGAGGTATTGAGAGTAACTCTAGGTAATAACTACATGTTTAATTTTAGCAGCCAATTTTTTTGATATTTTACTCATGCCTTTTGCATCTTGACTATAATAACTTGCACTGAATGATGAAGATCTGCATTCCACGTTCATCATTACAACCATTCTACAAACCAGAACCATGCAGATGGTTCATGTATGCAATTTGCTTCACTGTACTGCAGAATATGTGGATGGCACTTTGAAGTCCAAACAGAAGAATCCTAATTTATGGTTGAAGGAAGAGATGAATGAATCACTTTAGCCACAATGTTTTGTGTAATAACTTGATTGACAAAGACATTTAAACACTTTGAACAAAAGGTCAATAGCTCTGAATGAATAGGATTATCAATTCAAAAATACAGTTTTATGCCACTACCTCATGTGTTGGAACAGATAAGGATAATATCTGTTTCTTTTGCTTTCTTCTTCAGACTCTGGCTTGTTTGGTGTCCCACTGTCAGTTTTACTGGAACAGGATCAGAAGAAGGTGCCGGGCACCAAGATCCCACTGATTTTTCAAAAGGTAAATAGGCACAAATAAGTCAACTTGTTCCATACCTGCAAATGACAATCAAATAACATTTGTCCTGAATTTATTTGCTCCCTGTAGCAAAGCTTTCTCTAGTCAAAGTTATTTTAACTTTATTTAAAAAACTTAAAAAAAACTTTATTTAAAAAAGCTTTATTTACTAATTTAGTAAATGTGATGTTTTGCGTGTTTGACTTAAATGAATTGAGCTTGCTTTTTGTTGCGATTGCTCTCCAATTTATGAGCATTGTGAATGATTACTGGTGTGTTCCAGGATACTTAGATCTTAGTACTAAATACTTAGATCTTCTCTGTTAAAGATGTAAAGAAGAGTATTTGTGAGAAAGTTAGTACTGTATCTCTAATTTTACTGTAATTATTTTGAATCAACATTTTAACAGGGGTAGTAGTTGGGATTTATTTTTGAAGCCTGAGTAGTTTTGGAAAAAAACTGCTTCAGTCTCTGAAGGAGGTCTGTAGACAATACAGTTTTCTTTTTTAATTAAATAGACAAACTCTTTAATTGTGTTCACAAAATGTGTGAGCCGAGAGCCATATTAAAGGTTTTATTCTACATCTACAACAACTCTAATCCATTTCTCAACTGTGTTTGTGTACCTACATGTAATATATGTTTGTACACACATATGAGTACATAAAGATTCCCATATATTAGAACTATCTATGAGTAATTTTTAATTGACATCTTCATTTATGCAGTTTGGTTTGTGTTTGACAGTTGATTTCCCAGATAGAAGAGACAACTCTGGAAACAGAAGGACTTCTTCGAATACCAGGAGTTGCAACAAGAGTAAAGGTAAAGCATTGCATGGATTCTCAGCACCTTCAAAAGCTTATCTGCACTCAGTGATTTTATTTAGTCATAAAAATATATTTTAATGCCAGGTTCTTATTAAAATCTTCAAAAACAGAAAGCAAAATCTCTTCAGAAAGAAAACTGGGTTATATTAGCCAGGAAGCTGATGGTTTGATCCAGTGTAGTTTTGGGGAGAGTTCAAGTTGGAAGCAGAGTCAAGGCTATGTTTCAAATTCAGTTGTGCCAAAATCTCATTAATTCTTGGCACAAGCTTTCCAGCCTCTTGCTTTTTCCCTGAACTAGCTTAATCATCTGAACAGTTCATACACAGTCTTTCAACCCCAGGAGAAAGCTTTTTTCTGGCATTGTGAGCCTGCTTTAATAGCTAGACTTAACCCGTGTTACAGGGCAAGGCAGCCAACATGCACTGAAGAACCCCTCAGATTTATTTTTATGAACAGCAATATAACTGCTCAGCTCTCTAAGCGCAATCTTGTTAGGCACGTCCGTTCACACTGACACTTTACAGAATGAGTGCCAATTACACACAGACTCTTCCCCAGCATTTGCCTTAATGCAGGAAACTAAATACACAGTATGACTCACGCCAAGAGTCAATGTGTTAAAAAGATGGTCTGCACTGGCTTTAAATGCTAAATAGAAAGGATAATTTAAGTGGATTCAGCTGTCTGAAGACATCTGCCAGCCTCCGTCATGTCAAACTTTGTCCAGCAGCTGGTTCGTTAGAAACAACTGAAAAGAAGGGAATATTACGGAAACTGGCTTTGTTTATTTACCAGTAACTATGAGGGTTTTTTTTTTTACAAGTTTCCTTCATTCTTTATTTTCCACTCTTCATCAGTTCTGCATACTGGAATGATTTTGGAATGGTTTTGTTTATTTGTTTATTCTTTGATCTTTATCAGTTTAATACAATTTCCCAGGCAGAGGATCATTAACTATTTGATTTTCATTATTTTTTTGCTTATTTATTTGCAGAATTTGCTTCTTTGAATTAAGTAATTCTTTTGTTAGTAAAGGTGTTACATTCTTTTACTTATTTAAATGGAAAACTTTATAGGAAAACAAAGAATTTGGCATACTGAAGGACCAATGCTCTCTCTAATTTTACTAAACTTTTTTTCTCCTGTACAAAAAAATATTCCTTCTTATGTATCTTCACAAAATGGTGCAGATATGAAGAAAAAAAAATCACTATCTTACTCTATAGATTTTAGAGTTCTAATTAAGAAAATATATTGCATATTTACAATACCCTGTAGTTGAATACATTTACTGTAAAACCTTAGAGTTGGTCCATTAGGATGCATAGTTAACATTTCTGCTCTTGCCTCTCTGATAAAACAATTCATTTTATCTAGTAGTTTAATTCTACATTAGCCATGGTGATTTAGTCTAAATGTGGGTGGAAGAGCTGGAGAGGCTCAGAGGGAAAATTTTCATCTTCATTTCTAAAGCTTGCTTTTGTTGATGGGAAGGAAATGATACCCACTTGACTTTAGACATCAGAGTTAGTATCTTAGCACCCTTGAACCTCCTATGTAATCCCTGGAGACAGAAGATCTTCCCTGAGGACAGTTGAGAACATCCAATTTTCACGTCAGTCTCAGCGTCCACATTTTCTTTGGAAATAGATCCATTTTCCATACAAAGTTAAATTCAGTGAGAACAGTATCTTAGAAATGTATCTAGTACTCTATCCAATGTGCCCTTCTTGTCCAGATAAATAATTAAGGCCGCATTCTTCCATAGCATTTTCCCTCACTTTGTCTCACATTCTTTGCAAAACAAGTAAGTGTCTTGTTCTTTGTCTGGAAGAACTTAGGCACTAAGAAGGAAGAGGCTTGCTGAGAGGTGCCTGCAGTGCCACTGGCCTCACTGGGACAGGGATTCCGAGGCCGATTCCTGCTCTGCCAGACTGGGAAACAAATGAAGTGCGTGCAGCGGGACTGATGCTTATGTGGGGACTCAACAGCTCAGTCATTGCGGTGTTCCCATGCTTAACATCTCTAGAAGCTCAGTTGTAGCACTGTCACGAGGGCAGGGTTTACAAGGTGTCATTGAGACTATCAGTGCTGTTTATTCTGCTTCTTAACAGCATATTTTGCAGTCCCCTTCCATGGAGAACTTGACATCCAGTACTAGACAAAGGTCTATGGATCCAAAGGCATGGAGTTCCCTACAGATGGCAAGACATCCAGCTATCCTGTCACCCTAATCTTTTCCCTTTACTTTAAAAAGAGAACCAGCCCCACCTTAATATATGTTTTGATAAGAAACTGCCTGTCAGTGTGCATAATTGCCATATTTATCTAAGAAGATGGTCATGCATACATTAAATCAGTACCCTTTGGTATGTAGTTTCAGGATAGTTGAGTATGACAGCCACATCTTAATGTTTCTGGGGAGGAGGAGAAGCCGTAACTCTTACATGAATGAATATGGTATCTGGTTCTTATATTCCATATGGCCCCGAGACAGGCCCATGGGATTTCTTCCTGTATAGTTTGGCAGTCTGCTGCCTATTACTACTTGTTTGCATTCGGTGCTTCTGATCTCCAATTTATCTTTTTGTAGCAAAAGATTGGCGGCAGCTGGAGTTAAGTAATATTTCAGATATTCCCTTTTTTTTCCCCTTCCAAAATAAGGAAAATATTGCCATGTGTATAATGTATAACTTACAGCAGACGAATGTTATCGGTGCTCACTGTGTCTACTACCTTTCAGAGTCTTTGCCAAGAACTGGAAGCAAAATTTTATGAAGGGACTTTCAACTGGGAAAATGTAAAGCAACATGATGCAGCAAGTCTTTTAAAACTCTTCATCCGTGAACTGCCTCAGCCACTCCTCACTGTGGAATATCTCAAAGCTTTCCAAGATGTACAGAGTGAGTAGTGTCCTTTCTGTCTCAGTTGCAAAGAAGTGATACCAGTGCCAAGAAGTGCTTCTTTGCCATAGCAGCATTTTCATTAATATTCTGTGAACAAATAGGACTTCTCATCAAAAAGATGGGTACATTTTTGCTAATGTACAAATACCATTTTTCATGAAACATCTACTTCAGTAGTTTACACACAAAATAAAAAAGCACACTCATTTTCTGATATGCTTCTAATAGTCTTTAGAACTATTATAGATGAGTTATAGGAAAATTATTTAAGATGGTATCAGTTTATAAACAATATTTGTTTCAAAAGAAAACAATAGCAAAGATACAATAGTTCTGCAGAAAATCCAACAAATGGTAGTTTATTCTGTTTAACGTAGTCATGGTGGATATTTTATCCATTTACAACAGGAAGAGTTAGACCAGAATTGTCAGAACTGCTGGTCATCCTTCATCCCTTGAGATCAGTAAGTTCCTGTGAAAATGTCCTCCTTGCCAACTGGTCACCAAGACAGTAAACATACTGGTTGTAATAGAAAGAAAGCAGCTTTGTGGAGTGCGGATCCACAGACGTTAACTCCCCAGCCAACACAGGAGTGTTGGTTTGAGACAAATCTATTCCTGTCTTTTTGTAGGCTGAATGATGGCTCATTTCTAAGGGTATTTTCAGGGAATTCCCATGGACAGACAGTCAATCTTTACTGTTGGCTGTTTCACTCTCCAGTCTGAGAGCTCTTTTCAAGGTCGCAGGCCATTCAGTTGGTGTGCATAGGAGCTGGAGCTTAAGCCGGTTACATAGTGGTGTTGATTTTGCAGCAATGAGCAGCAAATTAAAGCAGGCCAGAATGTTTTCAAGTGATGCTGGCAGCTAACAGCTCCTCAAGGTTGTTCCACTTAGCAGATACTGATTGGAGCCAGGATGGTTTCTGCTTGCCACTCCTGAGCTGTCTGAAGGCTTATGTGGTTTTACTTATCCAGAAAATACTTAGGTAACAGGATGCAACATACACGGAGCTAAAGGATATGATATAAAACAGACATAACACTTCATAGCCTACTATTGTTTAAATTGTCTGCCCATTGTGTGCATGCAGTAAGATTAGGTGTTAGAGGAAAAAGGGCCATCTTCGTGACAGTAAACAGGATTTTTCAAGAGTGTATTTAATTAGTGTGGTTAGACTTTAAATGACTTAATTTAAACAACTTTGTTAATTTAAATAATTTAAAGAACTAAAAGTAAAACGTTATTTAGGTAAACAGATGGAAAACCATGATTTAAGTAATGAATTTTAATTGTTTTGCAATTGTATTTTAACTTAATTTCCAAAGAAAAGGTTGGTTCTTATTGCTTTTTGAGCATTGTGGCATGGGGTTTTGGAACTAAATTTAATCCTCCCTTTTATTGTATGTCTTTCTAAGCACATAGGTACACTGTTGTCACTGCTTGTATGTTTTAAATGACTATATAATTTGCCACTAATTTATTCATATCCCGACTTTATTACTATGGTAGAAAGTAGTCAGCAAGCTGTTTTTTGTTTCATAGATGAACTTTTTTTGGGCTCTATCTCCCAAATAGCTTTGGAAGAAATATATTTGAAATAGCAGTTCAGTTGGAATCCCATTAGAATACACAAAAACAGCCCTGTTGAGCTTTGAAATAGTGTAATAAAACTATGTCAGGTGCAAGTACCCCTTCTTCCCCTGCGTTATGTATGGCTTGATTGTTAGGAATCTGCTGAGAAGACTTGCCAGAGCACTTTCCCTAAGGCATGACAGGAGGAAGTTTTTCACAATAAGAAACCAGAGAGAGCTGGGGCTTTCCACTGCTCCACACTGGCAGGACTTAGGAACTTTCCTAGGAGGCAGAGAAATTGAGGGATGCACTCATCCAGCATCTTGGCTGAATGACTCACCACCTAGCAGTTGGGTAGATGGCAGAACCAATGGCACTTTTCTTAAAGCTTGCCACGTTTAGTATGACATTTACTGCTGCAGATATGTGTTAAGCTTCTCTGCTATTGTCTTTATCCCCACTGGTTTGCCACTGCAGCTGCTGCTGCTCATGTTACTGGAGACCTGCCTTACTCAGCAACCTGTGGTATTCCTTCTGCGGGGGTGACCTGGGAGACGGTGCAACTGTTTAGGCAGTCAGACAAACCGTGACAGCAGTTTTGAATATACCCTGTTGTATGCTGGGGCACAGGATTAAAAAGGGAGGAACCATTAGCTGACTAGTTTTACTTCATAATGTTGCAAAATAAAGAATCACAAGGCATCTAAAAAGGACTGCCAGAAGATTGTTGAGTCATACAGCAACTGAATCATACGAGACCATTTGGAAATGACTATTAGA
The DNA here is from genome assembly GCF_964034855.1 of Anser brachyrhynchus. Classification (NCBI taxonomy): domain Eukaryota; kingdom Metazoa; phylum Chordata; class Aves; order Anseriformes; family Anatidae; genus Anser; species Anser brachyrhynchus. The sequence continues at coordinate 67,640,505 of NC_137696.1, forward strand.
AAAGAAGGATCTGCCAGTCCTTTGTCATACTATCACAACAAGCCATATGTATGCGTTCAGCATTTTACAAGAGGTTTCCACTTTAAAATCATGCTGTTTGAAGAGGACAAATGACAATTTTAAAATACTGAGGTTTGTGTGCTTCACTGGCAGATCTTCCAACGAAGAAACAACAGCTGCAAGCTTTGAATCTTTTGGTTATCCTTCTTCCTGAAGCAAACAGAGACACTCTGAAGGTTAGAATTGCTAATGCTTTTTTCCTGCACTTTTGTCTGTTTCTGAACCCACCTTTACAAGCAATGTTGTCTTTTAGCATCCTTCTTTTTAGTTCAAAGTTAATGCTGGAATTAATGATTCTTTTTTTTAAAATTTATTTCTCAGAACTAAAAAAAAAATAAAAAATGACTTAGGACCCTAATTCCTCCCAAATGACTTTAAAAGTATGATTTGAAATTTTTCCAGATTGCAATAATCATCTCACAGTGAATGACTTCTTCTCTCACAAGTTTTTTTCCTTATTTTAGCAGCAGCAGTTATTATTTGCAATGAAAAAGAAAAAGTATTATAATACTATGGATGAACATTTGCTTTTATGAAATAGGTTTAGCTCTTTTGTTTCATTCTTCACTTTTGCCCGTGCTGTGCGTTTCAACCCAATAAGCAAGAAATTTACACTTCCTATTGATACTTGCAGTACATCACTCTTGGAAACATCCAACTTGGGCTTGTCCTTTTGTAGCAAAGCCAGCCATCTTTTTCAGAATATGCTTACTATTTTGCTACAATGAAAAATGAATTTGCAGGATTTGTATGGAATGCAGAGTATCTTCTACTATAGCCAAAAAAACCCTATTAGTTCTTATTGTTTAAACATAGCTTCCTTTTTGAGTTATTTACTGTGTAGAAGCACTCAGGAGGGTTCCTGGCTTGAGTTACAAATATCTGGAACAGAATTAATTGAAGACTGATGGTTTGTAACTGGCTGCCTCTCGTTCATAATGCAGTGTGGTTTACTCATGAGTTGTGTACCTTACAGAACTAGCTATTCCATGTTTCCATGACAGCTGGCATTATTGTGTTCACCTTCTATTTAAGAAAAGCCAATAGTAGTGTTTTCAAAAGTATCTGTGTGATGATACTTACGCACCTACATAAGAAGTGTCTTACTCTACAGAGCTTCAAAGTCACTTGAATATTTTTGAAAAATGTTATCCACAAAATTAACAAGAATTATTTACTTCATTACTTAAAGAAAACTTGCATTGCAGTCTTGTGAAGGAACATATCCACAGTTCTTATTCTAATTGCTTTAATGTAGTTTTATTAGGTATAAATAGATTTTTCCAAGAATATGTAGCATCATGTTTCACTCTAACTTTTTCTTGTGCAAAGTTGAGCTTTAAGTTCTGCTGTAATTTCAGGTACTGCTTGAATTCCTCCAAAGGGTAATTGATCATCGAGACAAAAATAAAATGACGCTAAACAATGTTGCAATGGTGATGGCCCCAAACCTTTTCACATTTCATGGGTTTGGCTCAAAGACTATCGAACAAAGCGAGTTTGTTATGGCAGCTGGAACAGCAAATGTCATGCGCTTTATGATTCAGCACCAAAAACTCCTCTGGACAGTAAGTGTATTCCTAAGGGGGGAAAAAATACATAAATTTCACAAACAAGGCATCTGAACAAAGAAGTAAAGTGAACTTATTTCCATGATTTAAAGAAAGATCAGCCCCATCCAGCTGGGGCCTTGCTCATAGGTAGCAAGGTAGGAGTGAAACAGAATCACATTTACATATTGTGTTGGAGTTAAGGTCTGACGGTCAGAGTTTTAGTATTTAGTATGTACCATAAGTGAACTCAAAAATAAGTCCTTGGGGAATCCTGGTATTTGGCCTATTGGTAGGCATTGTTACAAGGAATTTATTCTTTTCTGCTTAGAGATATTCATAGCACACATGGTGTTTTAGTCCATTTCTCTTTTGGGCCAGACTTGGTATTATATAAAACATGCTTTGATAAAAACATGAACTTGTGTCATGGTTCTCAAGCAAAGCTCTCACTTAGACAGACTGGAGAACTTCAAGCTTTGTTGTCCATCAGGAACTTTAAACAATCTTGACTTTTGCTGCAAATGTGGAATAGTTACTACTGCCATGGCACAGACAATGTAAAATGTGCTGAGTGATTTTTTTTTTTCTGAGGAGAGTAAAAACACTGTATAATTCCAACTCTCTTCCTCTGAGAGCTTACTGAATCGAATATAACATCACAAGTGTAGCATTTTTTTAAATTGTTTCAAAACTTCATATTATTTGAATCAGATTTCTACTGGAAATAGATATTTTTTTCCAGTTCTACTTAACAATCTGTAAATTTACAATGTTTGATAATTTATTTATTGAAGTGATGTATATATTCATACTTACTATCTATATTCATCTAGATTCCCAAGTTTCTTGTTAACCAAGTGAGAAAACAAAATGCAGAAAGCCAAAAGAAGGAGAAAAAAGACAAAGCTATGAAGAAACTGCTGAAAAAGATGGCTTATGACCGCGAAAAGCATGAGAAACAGGACAAAGTCCCTAACGATGTAAGGAAACATATATCTGAAATACTGTATTAATAAGATTACCATCTCTAGTGAAAAAGTGGCTATAGCTGAGAGGATATCTGCATTTATTTATCAGAGAGTTTCAATAAATAGCAGATTACCATATGGGTTTTATAGTTATGGGTTACCAGCATGACACATTTGGAAGGTTGGGCTGTTTATTTTTTCCCCCTATTTTTCAAAATATTTCTATTTTGAAAAATGATATCCCATAGATCGTTTCAATTTGGGCATCTGAAACAGTAGTAGGTTAGGTCAGTATTTGTAGAGAGAAAAAGTGTTGTGACACTTGTTATTGTACCAAGGTTTAGATGCATTGCTGTCTAATGGAACTCTGTGTGTTTACTTAAAAACAAAACAAAACACAATCTCTCTGCTAGGTTGCAGTATTTCATATTTAACAGTGTTTGGAAACTAAGCTAGTATTCAATTCTCATGCCTATAGGAGCTCCCACACCACTGAGCTCTGTCTCAATGAATTTAAGTATTCCTGGTAACGTGAAGCATGCTAGAGCGTGCACAGCTGCTCTCCCCTTCTCCCCTCCCTCTATCCCCCCAAAATAAAACCAACAAGCAAAACTAGACAAAACCATTACCAACAACAAAAGACAAAACAAATGTGAAAACTGATAAACTACTTCTTAATTAGCTATTGTCCAAGTGTCCAATCCCAACTTATCCCTGTGAACACAACCTTTAGTTCAGTAAGTAAGTGACTACTGCTAGACCCCTCAGTGATGTCAAGGCATGTAGCACTCTTCATAACTCTTAAAAAAGACAAAAAAAGTTCCTTGGCAATATAGTGTCATTATTCTCCTTTACTTCAGAAGTATTTTAATTGAGCTCCTCCTGCTGACTTTTCAAAAATGTCTCATGCATCTTGAAATTGCTTTTTATTTACAATTTTAATGAAGTTAATAATTACAATTGATAAACCTTATTAGACTATACAGAATAGCATCTAAATTATAATGCACTTGAAATATATTTTTCCAATATTTTAAATACATATACAGATAGCATCAAATATATGTGACCCCATAACATACTGAATACTTACTGGATTAAGGTGCTATGAAAGTACCGTTTTATGGGTTGAGGTCATATTGAAGATTCCGGTGAATTAGAGACATCTTGTGGTAGCTTGTAAAAATGCATTGGTCAGAATCTTTTTCTTATCAAGATGTGCATGTCAAACTCTTATTTAAAAAAAAAAAAAAAAAAGGTCATATTCTGCTAAAAGCACAGTTTGTTAACATCATATTAAGATAAAAAATAGAATACGGTGAATATATTATAATATCTGCCATATCTGCCTGGTTTGATCCTATAACTTTTTCTTTTTTCTTTTTTTTTTTTTGAATCTGCAAAAAGATGGATCCTTATTTGCAGCCAACATCTGCTAGAATCATATACCTACATCCTGTCTATACCTAAATGAGGTTCCTTTTGTATGCAGTATTTGAGACATCGTTAAATGTTCAAAATGAATTAATTCCTTGGGTGATACCTAGCCATACTTTCATATTTATTTGAATATATTTGAAGGAATCTATACACAGAATCTGCTATTATCTACAATTTTAAAATAAAGCCAATTAAATATTGACATTTGTTTTATACTGTTTAATAAAAAGAGGATTCTTTGAATACAAGTCAGTTGAATTAACATGGGCTGACACTTAAAGAAATGCTGCCATCCCCTGTTCAACATGGAAATAACAGCAAATACACTGAAATAGGCAAGTGCTTTTGCAATCCTCAGAGGATTTTTTATAATTCAGTGCTGTTGATTTTTGTAGTAAAATATGCCTTTTTAATCCACTAGAGAGCTAAGACTGGAATGTCATGTAATACTTACCCAAACTTCATCCCCAAACATAAATGTAAAGTTGCTTTTAAAGAATTTTCTTTAAGCCCTAGAAATCTCTGGGGATTCCCTGCAAAATTAAATGGTAGATTTTTTCTGAAATCCTTCATTCTTATACAAAGCATTCCATAACTTGGGTGCCTGCAAACAAGTACTCTTAAAATCATATTCCCAAATATGAAATGGCTTCATTGTAAATGACTTTTATACGTTTTTCCATATAGCTAAAATTAACTCAGTTCTTTAAGAAAACAAAACAAAACACACTTTTTTTTTTTTCAATTTTCAATTTGAATTGACTTAATTTGAAATTGAGGAGATTTAACTGTGCAGTTTGTGAACTGAACTCCACTATTAGTTGGCAAGTGAAGTACTTAAACTTGTGGTGAATCACCGCTCCGGAGAAAGCTGTTTGTAACTTTTAAAATTTAATCATCCTGCTTGCAGCTGAATAAAAACTAAGTGAAGGTTGCTGTTTTCTACCACATGCTATGGTACCGCATGTAGTTAAACATAGATAGCCAGAGCTTGTGTCACTTCCATAATGTTCAGACATATCACAGTATCAGCATTCTCAATGACAGTCAGCTCACTTGGTAATCTGCATAAAGGATAAAATTTCATCTTATCTCTGATGAGGCCTTTCACTCAATCACATTTCCCTTTTTAAGACAGAGGTTAAACAAAAATTACTGTGCAAGGGGAGCAGATTTGGGGCAAAATCTCTGTACAGCGCTAAGAGCAGTTAATGGGGCTCATGAAGGCTGATTGCTTTTCAGAGCACCTACACATACAGCTCTACGGCCCAGACTTGTGTTAGGGAGCAAGTCTTTATGTTGCTGTTGGTGTGCATAGTGCCCTAGGCCAGGCAAAGAAAGATGCTCTCAGGACTAGGTATTTAACTACTAGCATAGCCAGATTTATACCATCTGTCACTATATTCCTGTCACTATTGTTCCAAAATAGCAGTCGTGTTAGTGGCGCAATGCAATGCTACTGGACTTCTCTAATACACGTTAGAATAACCAATGAGTCCTATAGCCATTTTGTTTGTATAACATTTGAATTTTCATAGCATAAACTTATTGACCCTTGCTGAATTTGTTGTCCACTGTTCTTTCAGACTTTAGCAAGTTCATTTGGAATTCCAGATTTGTTCTACGTAACATTTGTGCCCCATTCCTGCTTGGTATCATTTGCACATTTCATAGGTATATGTTCTATTCCATCATCTGTGCAGTCACTTCATTCCTGTCTTTGTCTAGCCTGATGAATATCTAAGTGTGTGACGCAAAATGGACCACAAGAGACCCACCCCAGATCCTACAGCCAAGCACCTGTGGCTCTTTTGTGAAACATAGCTCAAGCTTTCCCCAAAAATGCTAACTTGAATGTTTTAAACTATGCTATGCAGAGAACATTCCTTCTGCAAGTCAGCTCCTAGGTGGTTGTGGTCACTTTGTCGCACCAACTTGCGTGATGAATGGGCTAGAGGATGCTCAGTATCTGTTCTTTCTATAGCTGGGCACCAGGAACATACAGTGCAGCTGAGCATGCGTTCTTCTGTAAAAGCAGGTAGTAAAAGTGGCAAAATGCATTCATTAGCTGAGCTAATAATGATTCTGTTTGAATAAACAAAGTAATTATTCTGTTTGATCTGTGACCGTAATGCTACAGCTCTCTAGATGTTTCTTGTTCCTTCTCTTACACACTCAAGGCAGGCGTTTTAAAATACTTACTATATGCCTGCTGTACAGAGAAAAAGACTTATCCAGCTGAAGTTTGAAAAGTCTCCATAAAATGAACTGAGACAAACTAACACAGAAATGTGTACTAAAATGAAAAAAAATTACTGTGCTGAATTTGATGAAAGACCAGTTTATTTAATAACCTTTGCATCCTTGAAAGTATCCTTTCCTTTTGCCAGGAAGTATGATCCCAACAGTTTGAAAAATGATAAAAGATGTTTAAACAGGAGTTAGCTTTCTAGTGAATAGCTACAGCCATTATTTTCATAGGTGGAGGCCTTAAAGATAGATACAAGGAATTGCTCTTTGAGATTAGTTGCAGCCTTATGAATCTTTGATTGCATGTTTATTATGAAATTCTCAGTTTGGTAATTCTTAATGATTTAGACATAAATAGTTATTATGTCTATTATTTTTAAAATTGATAATAAAAGGACCAGATATAGAAGGATTGTCTGGTTAAAATTACTTACCGTAGCACATCACCTGTGTATATTAATGAGCCTTTCTCAAGCTGTGTTGTGAAGCTGTGCATCTGATTCTGATCACATTTATACTTGTTCTCTATTAGTTTAGCTCAGATGGTTTCAGAGAAACTGTTCTAGATTCCTAGGTGCCCAGATTTGTTCATTGATTTTGGAAGAAGAAATGTTCAGCCTTAAAATTGCAGTAAACAGTGGGGAAAAAAAAAAGAAGAGAATGAACTGTCATAATCAACCTTGGCTACTGATAGTCTTACATTTCTTTTCCTATCAAAATGAATACATTCTGGTAAATGGTAATGTAATGCAGATAGAAAAATTACCTTAAGATTTTCAGGAACAGAAATTAGAACCTTATTCACAAATAAATTATGCCTTCTGTAACTTCAATTGCATGTACTGTAAGTTGAATAGAAAAAACATCCTTTGGAGTCCTCTTTCTCTGTAAGTAATATGATTGATATTCATCATCAGCTATTTTTGAGTTGAAATAAAATACAAATCCATTATGTAGTCAGACCTGCAGGTTGGCTAGCTGAATATATTCTGGAGAATAAAAAAATAGAGATAAAAAGCTGCTGTAGTGAATACCTGTTTTAAAAGGAAATTATACTTCCTGAAAAGGGGAATCATTTAAAGTAGAATGACCCATGAATACTTTGTGATTTTTTTTTCTTTTCCTCCATGAAGATCAATTTAAATGAAAAGGGAAAGGTTTCTTCTGGAAGTTTTCATAGGGGTGGTATGGAGGAGTTGCCTGGCATTCATGCCTACAGCAAATGTTTTCCATGTCAATCCCATGTGCTTCTTATCATACCCAAGAGTGTTCTTAATAGAGTGGTAATTGTTATTGTTATTCTTAACATCTTTGAAAAATAATTAAATACTACCGTTCTTTTGTTCTAAAGTTCTTCTTGCTGTTAAAAAGAGATTTGAAGTTCTGGTGTAATTTACTGAATTTCTGTGTAGTTCTCATATTTCTGCAGCGAAGTGCAGTAGACAGTAGTGGAGTGCACTTACAGAGCACTGTACTGTTACTTATTCCATACTGTATTTTGAGAAACTCATCAAAGCCAGCTGCTAGCAGCTTTGTTCCAACACCATTATTGCTTTACAGGCTGATGTTCCTCAGGGAGTGATACGGGTGCAAGCGCCTCATCTTTCGAAAGTTTCCATGGCAATACAGCTGACAGAAGAACTGAAAGCCAGTGATATAGTAGCCAGGTTTCTCAGCCAGAAAAGGTACAAACACGTTTTTATTTTCTTAACTTGTCAGGAAAAGTGGATTTTCATATTTTCTATCTAGAAAAAAGTTTTAAAACAGTTTGAATCCAAATGAGTTCATGAATCTTAGGGTCAAATTTATCCTGTTAGAATACACGCGTGAGGAATTAACCTAGTGTTTCTAATACCACTAAAGCTCATGAAGCCTTCAGGAATGCATGAGTGCTGTTAGTAGAAAATTAACTGCTATTTAGTCTGACGGGTCAGGAATACATTTGTAACTTTCTGGGAAGAAGGAAGGATCTCCAAGAAGGTAAGTCGAAGAAAGAAATGAGAAAAAGAGAAAGAAAGCATTTAATTAAAAATCCATTCATATATAACTGTATTATAGGCTTTGGAATATAACTATGTGAAAATGTTGCTTGTGCATTGATTTAGAAGGCAAGCTACATCTGAGTCATCCAAATCCTTTTAGAAAGGGAGAAGTTTTAATCAAGCTTTTACATCTACTTTATATATATATATATATATGGGCATAGTAAGAAATCAGAATAGACTTAAAAAAAAAATTAACACATCTGCATCATATATAACTATTCATGCTAAAGGAATAACATGATGCTCTGGTTGAGATCAAGAAGCCACTTTTTCCTAAATGCTGTTTACAGGGGTTTAAACTTTTGACAGAAAGTTATTTTCTGGCTGCACCATAGCATATATTATTACAGTTAAGCAGTGAGAAAAATAAAATCTCTTGATAATTTGGGGACTTTATTCTTCCACTCTCTGTTTTTTTACTGCTTTTAGTTGCAGCAAAATTATAAACAGCAAGAATGTGGTTTCCCCTACCCAACCACTTGGCTTTTTCAGAAATGTGAAGTGTGTAAGGGGAGTACTTATTTTTGCAGCAGCAGTGAAAGAAAAATTAGAGGGTAAATATCAGGCTGCTTGCTAATAACAATGGAATGCTTTTCGAAAATCCACAGTTTCTTCATGCCTATCTTGTTATACCTTTTCTGTAGTTTATTGCTCACTTGCAGGACTATTCATTTGCACTGGCATGCAAGAGTATTCTTGTTCACTTACTGTATCAGTAAATGAGCATAAACACAAAGGGTTTACAACTGGTCCACTGCTAATCTTAATTAGCATAACTTCTCCGAGACGTGTCTCAGTGGTTGGTGTACAAGCTCTTTTGCAATATAGTTAATCAGTGTTTTCTGTTCCTGACAGTGGAAATGTTCAAACACTCAAGAAAGAAGAGGTCTTTCTTTATGAAATAGGAGGAAATATTGGTAAGGATGGCTTCTGAACAACTTCTCTTGCTATAATAGGATTGCTTGGCGCTTTGTCCATGCACTTTCATTGAGTGATTGCATTTACTCACGTCCCTAATTCTCCCTGACACTGAGACAGAAAGTTAACCTTGGGGAGAAGGAAGCAGAAAAGGTGATATGATCATCATATTAGTAGTACATTATTATCTCTCCTAGAGGAAGACAGCTGCTGTTACAGGTGTTCCTGGTACGTATGTACAATGAAGAAGCATAAAAAGGTTGAATAGAAAGGTGCTTGAAGTTCATCTTCTTCATCTCTTTGTATTCAGGCATAATAAATGAACTTACAGCCCTTCATGCTTTGCATTAGAGTTTTGCTTGCAGGTTCCGACAGGGAAATAACCACTGAAACAGAAAAGTGACCTAATGATGAAAGACGGTTAGTCTATCCTGCTCTGTGTAACCATTGATTAAAGCAAACAGCAGATCAGCAAGGTTAAGTCCAAAGGATTATTTTGAATGCAGATCTAAAATTTTCTTTGATGAATGCAAAAGTACTTTTAAACTAGGAATCAGTTCCCAATCACAGTATTTTTCATATATTGAGAAAACAAACCAAAAAACTAGAAAACACTTCTGTACTGGACTTCTGTATTGTATTGAACATCTTACATTTGCTTTTTCCTTTTGAAGCATGGCCTTTTAAACTATTTGAAGCTTTAAAATTCCATGAGTACCCAGTACTTTTGTACTCTGCAATTTAAAATCCTGTATATAATTGCTGTTTTTAGCATTCTTCCCTTTTATCTATCCACTACTTTAAATCAATTTTTCTAAACTGAAAAATTCAAAATGTAAATTAAAAATAACACTTTCCTACTTTCCCTACGGAAGATATGTTTTAGGATTTTTACTAAGTCTGAAGGCAAAAAATAAGTTACTAAGATATGTGGATGCCAGATGAACGTATTATCTGTTCTTCTGCATATCCAGTATGTACACACATTTGCCATGCCTGTTAAAGCAGCTTGTGATCCCAGATGTACAACTGTTTTAAAGGAGGGGGACTGTCTTTTTTATTATATAGAGGTGTTACCATTTTAGAAAAAGTTTTTGCAACAGAACTCCTGTGAAACTGGAACAAGCTAGTATCACTTTAAACATGTGACGGAAACTATCTGTCTCTCTGGAGCAAATATGTGGCCAGTTGTAGATTTTTTTTTTTTAAAGGAGTAGGTTAGAAAGTTTAGATGCTTCCTTGGTTTGAATGACTTGTTAACAGACAATTTTAACTTTGATCGCATCTTACAAATACTAGTCTTTATTAATATTCTCAGCTGAAATAAGAGAAACTCCCTGATTTTTACATGCTGTACAGGTAAAACCAGCTGCCCTGATCTTCCATTTCTTTCCTTCTGCCCAGTGGGACTGACCTATGCACAGGGAGCCGAAATGGGAGAAGACTTGACAGGCTCGTAATACACTCCTGTGCTTTCACTCATAATTGCAACATGAGCAGTGCTACCATCCTCCTTTCCCCTAACAGATGGGGCTGATGAAGTCTCCGGACTTTTTTTTTTTTTTTTGAGTACCCAGTACACTGTAGGGCTTCCAGGCACTGCTCAGAACTTCTGCTATTGCTTTGTGACCAGGACTGGATACAGAAACGATAACTCACTGTCCCTATGCTCCCACTGGGAGTCTGGTCCAGGAGCATGGGTGGTACATGGCACACAGGCTGGGATAAAAATGCCAGAGGGAGGACAGGCTGCCACCTGGCATTGAGAGGGGATGGAGAGGGAGCAGAGGGAGCCTACTCAAGCAGGGAGTCTTGCCGGCTTGCCTGCTCTGAGCAGGGAGTCCAGACAGCTGGCAGGCAGACCTGGCTGCAGTGTAGCACCTCTGCTTGCCTCCTGCTTTAGGAGAACATATTTCAAAAACGTCTGGCTGGCACATTAAAGAGGCTGCGAGCCATTTACCCCAATCGCTTGCACGGTGGAGTAGGAGAGGAGCTGTGATGCACATCTGCAAATGCATGAGATGATGCTTTGCCTGGGGGGGAATGGGAGGAGTAAGCAGATCTTGATGGATCAGCGTAGGGTATTTTCATCATAGCTACTCGACATAAATTAATTGCTTGTAGTGCACCAAAACCATTGTACCTCTTTTCCTCCTTTGATAGTAACCATTGCAAGTGCTATCCAGAATTGCTAACCAAGAGGAGCAGGATGGAGAGTAACGCCTTCTTAGCAAGGACAAACCTTGCTCAAACTTTCTATTTCAGAAAGGGAGAATAATCTGAAATTTTAATGGGCTTCCATGCAAATTTGAATTAACCACAAGAGAACCAGGACCCTGCTTTCCTTTTTTAAAACCTTCACATAGGGGAGCTCCCATGCACTTGGTCTGCATGAAGAATTGGACCCAGTGTCACAAAGTCGAATTTTCTACAGCTTCCCCAATGACAGCCCCTGCTCTCCTTCCCTCCCTCCCTCCCTACATCTCTGCTCCACTTCCCCTAGACATGGGAAGGATAAGAGCACTTCCAGGCTTTAGCTGTGTCATCCATTGTTAAGTACCACAGAGATAGCTTAAAAAACTAAATGGATCAAAGCCTCAACTTTGAAAATAATTTCCTGGTGTTGTTGTTGATACCAGTGTAACCACACATCTCTTTTTTTTTTTTTTTTTTTCCTAGGGGAACGTTGCCTTGATGATGATACCTACATGAAGGACCTATACCAGCTCAACCCAAATGCTGAGTGGGTTATAAAATCTAAGCAGAGTTAAGCTCACGACAAATGGCAGAAGAACAACCTGTGGACTTTTAATGCTGAATGTTTTAAAGGGATAGTTTATCCTTTCAACATTCAACTGTATTATATGTATTAATAGAAACCTACCTTGTGAAAAAAAAAGGTGGTGGAAACCCAACAGTGATTACCAGTAAATTCTCACTTTTACTTACAGAAAAATATCAGAGATAACACAGTTTTCCCACTCGTTTGTTATGAGAATAAGTCAGTTAAATATTTTAATGGCACTAATCTACCTTGATGATACTCCCATCTGGTAGGCTTTGTTTCAGAAGAATTTATTTTTCAAACAGATGCTTAACCTCTTTATATTAGAGATCTACAATCTGTGTAGAAGTGTGTGTTCATGTAGGTTTTTGCAGTGTTATTACACTGGAGAACCAAATCCTGATCAGCACTTCTGAATGGTACAGTATTAAAAATATTTAAAACTGTTTCCCAAGTAAGTGTGAAATTCACAGGAAAAACCTGCAATGCAATATACTTTGTCTTTGGAAATCCTATTTTTTTCACTTTCTAGGTGAAAAAAAAAAACTTTAGAAAAAAAACAACAAACAACAACTGTGAAAATGCTTTCTATGCAGCTTTTTTTTGCTAGAGATTTTAAATATTTTTTATTCTTATTCTGGTTGATTGTATTCTTGATACTATTTTTTTAATAGGACCATATGACAAGGTGAGTAATTTTGAAGCTCACCACTCTTGGCAGTGTCCTTTCTGGAATATTGTCATCTACTAGAAAGACCTCTAGGTTTTTCAGCAGTGATATGCAGACATGTTGCATAAACTGGTTCCAGGTTTTTAGGACATCTGATAGAATGCAGAGCATTTTGTGAACTGCCAAAACCTGCCAATTACTAGCACAATAAAAACTTTCAGGATTAATAAAATGAATAAAATAGCTGTGGAGAGAAACTGTAGCCTCAGTTTCATAGCTAGCAAACCACCAAACCTTTCACTCAAAATCTGTGTAAAGGTCTACTGTGGAGTTTACATAGGCTTTTTGGATGTTATCTACCATCTGGGCTATCGTAGATGAGGCTAGAAATCAAGTCCTGATTTCCTTGACTGATACTGTCTAAACCACTTAAAAATTAATAGTCCAACAATGAACTATTGCAAATCCTTCTCTTTGCAAGGGAAGGACTGAAAGCTTCCTGTGGAATTTGCTGATAATGAATTATAGACTGACATGGCTTACTGCAGCATGAAGAGCTGTGGACTGTAGCTTCAGAGCCCAGGTCCCACAGCAATGCTTTGGGCTCACTAACCTGTGTACCGCTTTACAATTTATTTGAAAACTAGCTCACCAGTGCTTAAGTGCTCATACCTGTGTGCAGACTACCTGAAATAACTACTGTGAAATTATAGCTTAGGAACTAAGTATTTTCTTTCAATGCACACACGATTATATTGACCTCTTAGGGAATATTCTACATACAATCAAGGACTGGATTAGATTTTTTTTTTGACTTGATCAAAGCTGATTAAAGGAATCAAGGGCCTTTCTGCTGAGCTTTGGATGTGGGCCCTGTGTTGTTCCCAAAGTAACCACTGGAACTCTCCATTTTCTGTACAAGCAGTGAAAGAAAACTCTGAAAGGTCATAAAAAAAATTAGGCACCTACTGATTAGTTATCCACAGCGTACGAACAATTTGGGGGGTGTAAGTATTTATTGTTTTTTGACGGCTGTCTTGATAGGGAGAGCACGTAGGGAAGGATTCTCAAATGCAGGATGAATGAAATCGGAAATTGTTCTAATGTGGCTGTACTGCCCCCGCTGCTCCATCTCGGCGGGTACCCCTACGTGCTGTTGCACTGTGCCATTATGGGCAAACCCCATGAGACAAATCGTTTGTCAATAGAACAAAATACACTCGCTGTTCTTTAAACGTAAGGGACAGAGAAATGGTGAAATACTTAGGTAAATATTTATGAATCTAATGTAATAAATAGAGGATGTTTTGTCATGTAATACAAAAATGATGTGTGTTCTTTATAGTTCTGTAAAAGATTGCTTGCTACTGCAGTGCTAGATGTTATTTTAAGCAGGAGCAAAGTGCAGAGGATAGAACAGCTGTACAGTTTCAGCGTAAAATTACAACCGCCCTCTGGCTATGATCTTTTAAATAACTTTGTTTCTGGTTTAGTGCCATTATCTTTTTTTAATTTAAAAAGCTCTTTTATAATTAAATATGTTTTTTTTTTCTTCTGAATTCTCTTCTCATTTATTATGTTAGCATGCAAAACACAAACGACACCAAGCGGCGGTTACTTTTTAATTTCACAGTTTACATCTTTGCAGGTGTAGTTCTGTAGTTTTGTGTGTGAAGAGGGACGCTGCTCGGTATGTTAACAGCAGCCTCGCAGCCCTGGGGTGAAGGCTGCAGCAGGCCGTGCAGGCTGCCCAGCACCCTGAGGTAACGCCTTGCAAGGCAAGGGACCAGCTGCCTGCTGGGAGCCCACTGAAACCTCCGTCTCTCTACCCTTCAGCACCCAAGAATTAAGAGCCACCGGCCCCCAGCTGCCTGCCACCTCCGTGGCCTCTGGGCTCCCCTCCTCCGAGACCCTGGAAGCCACCTGGGTGCCCTGCTCGGGGCGGCCCTGCCGGAGCAGGGGTCTCGGTGGTCCCCTCCGATGCCATCTGCCCGGTGTTTCTGGAAAGCCTTCAATAAAACATACACATTTAGTAAGCATTTAAGAGTTAAATTGCAGCAGAAAGCTAACTTGGTGAGAGATTTGCTGAGTGATTTCCTCTAATGCACCTAAATATATCTAAGGATTAGATCTCTGTTGTACTTCTATTTCTGAAAGGTTGCAGCCACGCAAAAAGAATGAAATGCGTATTGCACTAATTTTATAGCAATGTTTACAATAATTGTTTTTTATGTAGAGCAGTGCTTATAAGCTCTTCAAACCATTATTTGTGTTTGCACACAGACTGCATCTGAGACAGGTAAGTACTTCTCATCTCCATTTAGCAGATGGGAAAACTGTTCATAAATGGCTTGCCTGCAGCCAGAAGGGGCAAAATCAATCTGATTTGTAGAAACCGAATATAATCCTCCAAAAACTGTCTTAAAAATCTGCTGTATCGCCAATAATGGGACTTCAGCAATCACGAATCTGACTTCAGGGGACTGTTTTAATAAATACAATACTGTGGTTTTTAGCCTGGTTTCCAAAGGAAAGGTGTCTGGGGTAATCTTGCTGCCTGTGTGTGTTTTCCCCTAATTACTTTTGAATCTGCTGGCAGACTTCAATCATTTTTGGCAAAGAGAGTTGGGGGGGGGAGGGAATGTCTCAAAAATAATTAAGTTTCTACAAGCTTCATAAAACGAGGCAACTGGAAGGAAGACAGAGGCAGGACAAGTCCTTTGATCGAAGGAAGGATGACAGCATAAATTCAACCTTTATTTAAGCACTGGAACAGAGGCGGGAGAGAGGACGTGCGCGTGCTCTGACCGTGGAAGGAGCCCAGAGGCAGTTAGCGTCGGCCGTGCTCGTGAAAGCCCTCACCTGCCTTGCCTTCTGTCTTAGGAGGCTTCCTCCCTGACTTGATGCGAGTAATTGCTGCTTGTGCTGCAGCTGTTCTCCTGGGCTGGCTTTTGTGGTGCAGCTTCTCCATAGCTTCTGATTAGCGTGGCTCATCCCCTTTGGGCTCAGCACCTAAATGCGCACCCTTCCTGCACAGCTGTGCCCGCAGTTAATGCAGTCACCTGGGAGGTGGGTGGTGGTGGATCTGCTCCCCCTTCTTGTAGGTCTCTTGGGAGTTACCTTCATCCTGGACATAGATCTGATCTGAAACAGGCCGTTATGAAATGGTATCCTTCACAAGCAGTAGCAGGAACACAACTTGCCTTTCAAGTTGTTCTGAATCATGCGGAGATGCTGGTTCAAAATCCCTACAGATGTTACCGCTCCCTGATTGCTCACTTTGGGGATAATTGAAAGGATCTGACATTCTTTTACTGTCTCTGTAAGACCAATAAACAGCATTCATTCATGCTGAGAGTCAAAGTCTGTGTATTTTACTATTATGTCTTACCTCTGTAACGCATTGCTCTCAAAAATGTCTAGCTTCTGCTTCAGTTGGCTCAGCTCCTGTGCTTGTGTGTTTAGCCACTGGATCAGGTCCTGCAGGTAAGCCAGCTGTGGGTTTCTTTCCCATGGGATTCCCTGGGTTTTCAGAGCAGAGAAGCTACTATGTGGTTACATTAAGGTGTGTTTGCCATCCATCCTAATTCACTGCAGTGCTTGGATAGCGAGCGAAGAGCTGGGGCCGCGGCGGATGAATGCCCGTACCTCCCCGTTGGATAGGGCATGGCCAGCCAAGTGTCCATCCCCTGGTGTGTCTGTGACTGTCCGTAGCTCCACTGCCTCTGCTCGGTGTTCCCCACGGTGTGGGAGCAGCACGTGGCAGCCCAGGGCTGGCGCTTACGTGCACACCTCTGCTGGGTACGCGCTGAGAATGCCGGGAGCTGCAACACTGGTTACACACCTCTGATAACCTCTAGTCGTCTCTCTGGCAACATAAATAGTAGTGAATCAATACCTGTTGGGGAAGGTGAGAGTTTAAAATACAATATAGTGCTCGGTTAAAATACCGTATAGAGATGTGCTCTCTACCAGTGGTCACACGTGTGTTCCTGTCTGCTTTTGTGCCGTGCTTCCTGTCATCCGTACTGGCAGCCCTTTGACTTCCTAAACTGATGTATGTGATTTAACGTTTTCCTCATACCTGCAGATAGTCACAATGTACGTAACTCATTTATCTGAGGTGATGCCTCAGTGATGTACAACTGCAGTGTCCAATTGTCTGGACATGGTGAAACTGCGAGGACTGAAATGCGCAGAAGAATCTCACAAGCTTACGTGAGTTACTGGACGTGCCTTTGCTGGTTGTCAACGTGCAAATGTATGACTTGCTCCAAGTGACCCAGAATAAATGAGGGAACACATAGTTGTACAGAAAAGCTCAAGAATTTGATTGAGGGTCCAAGCCTTGGGCTGCATTAGATTAGCACCTGGAAAACAGTTTCTCGCTTATTGACTTTTTTCCCCTAATCCAAGAAGAGATAATTAATTTAAGTCTTGCCTTCTGATTTTGGATTAGTCTGAAACTTAGTATGTGTAACCTAATATAATTGCCTTAATAATATTCTTGTATGCTTCCACATTTTGTTGTATAATTTATAAGGCAGGTGAGCTCCCAAACTCTTACTCTGGATGCTCATCCTCTGCCAGAAACCATCCTTATTCATGAATCTGCTTAAGTCTGCATGAACAGAGGAATTTTTTTCTTTTTTTTTTTCCCAGCAGGAACTGCAGCCTGAGTAGGCAAAATGGCATTGAGGCTCTCATTGTGGGGAGCTGCACATCCATGAAAGACAGAGCTGAGAGTTGCCTATCTCAGTCTTCCAGTCTGGCTCCTTTTCTTCTGTGCAGTCTCATACTTACTCAGTACAGCATTTTGCTTCTCTGACTGTAAAATCTTGGGATGCAGCCAAGTGACATCCATCAGGGATGTGTTTTGTTTAAAATGCTTGATCTTCAAATAAGCTGTATCTCGTAGGGGTATAAGGATGATAGAGATAAGAGCAACTTTGTGAAACCATTATTATGCAGTCTTGGAATCCTCGCTAAAACCTGCGCTGGTGCTTTTAACGTACCATTTTGAACCAGTAAAAAAAAAAAAAAAAAAAAAAAAAGGACTTTCTTTTCATTGGGTTTAGCAAGGAGACAAAGAGCAATTCTGGCATGGCATAGTTACAAGTTCAGATATATATATATATTTTTTTTTTTTCTTGCAAAAAGTAGATCAGAATACATACCATGCAAAACCCTTTTCAGTCATTCAACTTTTTCTATTTAAAAAAAACAAATATATATATATATATATTTTTAATTTTGTAATAAAATACAGTTGTAACAAACTACAAATACTGCAGGGAAGGTATTCTGATTTTGCTCCAGTTTTGCTTGGCTAGATGGTAGAGGGAGATGCAAGAGCTGGAATTCTGGAGATGCAAGAGATGCAATTCTGGAAAAGAAAAAATCTTATTGTTGAAAGTATTGTTAAGGTAACAATGATAGGCCACTGTGTGAGTATGAAATGGAATACTTCAGAAGAGGATTCTTGATTATTCCAGTTCCTTCCAAGTTGACGATCAATTCTGTAGACCAAATCAATTCTGTAGACCAAATGTTACTGTCATCCATGCAGAAATGCTTCATCAGATGTCTTCTAGGAAGAGCTGAAAGCAGAGAACACCCATGCCCCAGTCAGCCTGGAGAGAGGAAATGTTCCCTGTAGATGGTGTGTGTGCTTTGTTTGTTTGTTTCCTTCTTTTTAATTTTTTTTTTCTCTCTTTGAAGGCTGTTGCTGGGAATAGTGAAAACTGAGTATAATTAGAAGTATTTTTCTGTACAATCACAATGTTGATGTTATGTGCTCTTCATTTTTCCTAAGAATTTCTAAGTTGCTAAAATCTGCTTGGATCGTTGTAAGAGGTATCAGCTTAATAAAGAAAGACTTGCTAAGCAAGTCCAAAACACTGTTGGTAAGGCTAGGAAAAAAATTATTTTTTTCTCCAAGACACCTGTAGCAATGGCGTAGCCTGAATTCTGAAAAGAATATTTTGATGTGCTGATGAAGACAGGACTGGTGATGTCCCATGTCTGTTTATTGTGTGCTGTCTCACAAGTCATTGTACAGGTGAGATGTCCTTACTCTTACAAAATAATATCCTAAAAATTCCCTTCACAAATGCTGAGTGTGGGCAATACTGATTAGAGTGGCTATTTTTAATTTATCTCTACCTTTACTTTTAACTAATTTTAGCTCTCACAATTTTTATAAAGCCCATTAGCAATATGCAAAAGGTGTGTTTAATTGCTTTTGAACCCCTGCAAAATGATGGCATTCACCACATCCTATGGGAATGAGTTTTTCAGTTAACTGTGTGTTGTCCCTTTGGAAGGGACTTCCTCACACAGTGAACAGTCCTACATGCTCACCTTTGTCATGTCTCTTACGGTTTCATAAGCCTTCTTGATGGCCTTTCTCTGGTCAGAATTGCAGCTCTTTTCATTGTCCTATGTGCAGAAACCATTCCAGAAGTTTGGTTGTCTTCACCGCTCTAGTTTGAACATTTTCTTGTTCTACTCTGTCCTTTCAAGTTAGGGGAAATCAGGAAGTTGCAGGTTTCCAGTTGCAGGTTTTCAGAAGGTGAATGTGCAATGGTCTATATGGTGGGATAGCAATTCTGTTGTTCTCTGTACCTTAATGACTTCTGTTTTATTTTTTTTTTGTGTATGTGTGTGTGTCTGTGTGTTTGTGTATTTTTAATCACTGAGTTGACATTTTCATTACTATTTGTATTAAATCAGTGATCTTTCCTGTCTGCTGGTGGACAGTTAAAAGTCAATCACTGTGTATGCTGTTGAAGACTTTCTTTCATATTAATTGCAAAACTTATCAATGCTGAATTTCATTTGTCACTTTTTCACCAGTCAGTCCTGAGGTCACCAGTGTCATGAGGTCCATCTGGAGCTCTCTGCAGTTTGTTTATTTAAAACTTTCAGTAATTCAGTATCAGCAACCACCTTTATCGCTTTGCTTATTTACTCCCACCTCCAGATCAGTTGTGGCTGTGTTGAAGGGCATGAACCTGAGCACTACACCTGCCTGCAATGAGACCATGTGTTTGTACCTTTTCTTTCTTGTTAAACAGCTGTTTATCCATGTGAGAACCTTTTCTTCCAATCTTCTCCCACCCTTCCAGCAACTTAATTTCTTAATTAAGGCTTTTGTTGACTGTTTTTTTTTTTTGGGGGGGGGGGGGGCGGATCTTTCTTATCCATATGCTTATGGACTTCCTCAAAAACTCTCCAATGGGTTCAGAAGTCATGACCTTACAGAACTGCGCTCTTCAGGAATGGTTTACTACAGCTAGCAATTCAGCTGTGTCATACTTGAATTCTTTGTAATTTGTGGGTGAAGACCATCTGGTGCTGGTAAGTAGCTAGTGTTAATTTTCTTAATTTTAATTGCAGTTTCTCTGACCTCTGAGCCTCTTCCAGTATGTGACAGTCAGCGGTATGCTCATGGCTGGGTCATAACACCATGTTCTTCCTTTTTCTGCCTAGGATTTGAGTCCATAGGGTATCTGTTATTTCTCTGTAAATCCACATCTCTTCCTTGTGTGTGGAATTTGTATCTATGATTACTACGTTCTGCAGCATGTTAGTCCTCCCTCTGCCCCCTTCCCACCCTGGTTTTTGATACCCCCATCGTAGTAATATTCTTAATCAAATCCAGGTGTGTGTGTGTATAAATATATATATATATATATATATGTTTAAAGACTTCTGGTCATGCTTCCTTCCCTCTCTCCCTCCTGTTAAATGGCACTTTTCTGCTCCACTCTGTCACTTGCCTTTATCTGAAATTGTGGAGCTTTTCTGCAGGTGACATCACTCTGAACAGTATGCTCTTCTACATCTGCCTTTGATTTAAAATTTTCCTATAACCTTGAAAGTGGTAGCAACATGGTTCTGTATGGGCTTAGGTGAAGAATATTTTTCTTGTACAGTTTTTCCTCTCTTCCTTCTGTTCCAGAAATTTCCTCAGATGCCGTAGGACCTTCTGTACCACTTCTGTAACATTGCAATGTAAGGAGCATTTCAGAGAACGCTACCACTGGTGGTGTAGTCTTTAACTTCCTACCTAGTCTACTTTTTGTTTGTAAAGGTATAGACCATAAAACAGGTCCCCTCCACTCAGATCTTTATTCACAGCTTATGAGGCTTTTAACTCTTTAGTCCATTTAGTCTCAAAAGTCACAGATATGAACAGTTTCAGCGATAGCTCACAGTATTGTCTGCCCTTCTCCTAAGAACAAGGACCACAGTCCTGACCCCATGTAGAGAATGACTTCCGTATTCATTAACTTGATCTCACACCATGAGACTTCTTCCTACATCAGCTCCACCACAGAGATGGTAACTTCATGTATTTTTATTACCATTCAGCTAAGGAAAAATTTGAGCAGTTCAGGTGGACTCTGTTGGTTTCTAGCACCTAGATAGGCATGGAGCTGTTGTGGCACACAGGCTGCTGCTAATGTGAACCTCTGCTTCTCACACAAGTTGAGATGGGGATGTTGCAGGTGCCGACACTGTTGGAGTGCCCTGGTGACAAGCTTCATGGTTGTCTTGAGACCCTTGGGGAATCACTGTGCCTAGACTGCTCATCTTTTTCCTGCTGCAGTGTCAAGACCTGTGTTTTGAAGCTTCTGCCATGATTATGGACATATTTTGTAGGATTCACATTGTTGGTCTTCTCCTTTGCACTATTGTAGCATTTTGTACACGGTAGAAGGAATTCAAGAGTGTCCAGATCCCTGTGCAGTTTGTCTTTGAATGCTGTCTTAAACATATATAAATGTAAATTTTGCTTCAGAGTCGTCAGTGCAGCTGTAAGACCCTTCTGTTCCCCTGTAACACCTTCCCTGTAGTGTGCTACTCAAAGGATGTGATTCCCACCTGTGGGCAACTCTGCTTTTCTTTACCTTTTAAATATTTTTCTTTTACATTTTGCAGCCAGTTTCTATTGGACTCCGTGCTGGAGCAGGTCCCGGTTCACAAAAGCACAGCAATTCTCTCATGGGATTCACTTAAAAAAAGTGGCTGGGACCCTGGCACCTTAGCAGCATGACAGGTTATGTCAAGTTGTGCTTTGGTGTACCGAGGCAGGAGGAATTGTGCTTTCTAAACAGGGCTTTGTCATTTCTGTGCTTAATGTTGTGTGAAACACTTACAGTGCCTCTCGAGACTGAGGGTTTTGTCTCCTTAACAGGCTGCATCGGAAGAGGCAGCGAAAGTTTCAAACCACTCACTCCTTGCGCTGCCAGTCCTCAGCTCTCCTCTGCAGCAGCTCGCCTTCAGGGCTCCAGGTCTCATTTGAAAGCACAGAAACACTTGCCAGCACCCCTGACCCTATGGCCCTGAGAGCTCGCTGAAGAACCAAAATGAACAAAAGTGAAGTGCAAACCTGCTTTCTCCCTGCTTTTTAAAAAGAGAGTGTCTCTGGAAGGTCAGCACCGCACTGAAACTGTCCCTGTGAAGGCCGCCTGTTTTGATGGGGTACCTCTGAGAGGCATTTCAGAAGCAGGCTTGTTGGATTGTTGGCTTTCTCATCAAGGGTTTGCTCCAGCACAGTTCCTCTGCTTTCTGACAATTTGATTATTAATTACTACTAAAAAAAAATCTTGATGGAACGCAAGGTTTCCCCTTTTTATATTGTTTGAATCCTAATCGACTTCTTTTTTGTCCTTGAGGTTCAGAAAGTCTGTTTTCTTTCCCAGCTCATGTTTTTTTCTCCTCCTTCTCCTTCCACCCCTTTTTGTTGCTTTCCAGTACAGCTGTGCTGTTTCAGCATCCCCGTGACCTTGAAGGCAGCCGTGCCACGTGGACCTGAAGAAGGGCAGCCGTGCCTGCTTTATATTTGTAACCCAGCAGCTAGGTTTCTGCAGGCACTCCATATATTCAGGCTTACAGTGACTGCAAGCCACCAGCAGCCCTGTACCCTTAAGATTTCTCTCTTCGTTCTCATCAAAGACCTGCTTAGAAAAGTTAAACAACCTCTGTAATTACCCAGTCTTTCTTAAATCCTTTTTCATGTGTCACACTGCTCACAAATGCAGTTCATTTCTGAATGAAATAGCATAAGTACAAATGATCTTTTCTTAAGTTATTAACGTATTTCTCCTCTGACCTTTTGTATCAC
Organism: Anser brachyrhynchus; assembly: GCF_964034855.1. Classification (NCBI taxonomy): domain Eukaryota; kingdom Metazoa; phylum Chordata; class Aves; order Anseriformes; family Anatidae; genus Anser; species Anser brachyrhynchus. The sequence goes on from NC_137696.1 coordinate 67,663,329, forward strand.
TTTAAAGTATTTACAGTGTCAGGAATGCCTTGGCTGAGCATGTTTCAGGATGACTTTTATCTGCTTTTGGCTTCATTTAGTGTAATTGGTCCTCATCAATGCACCTGCTGTCTAGTCTCTGGTGAGGGGGTGGGAGAACAAAGAAGCTGGAGTTCTTAGTGTCAGGTACAGAACATTAATCTCAGAAGTTATGGCAACAGCCACGTCTTCAATATGGAGCCCCACTTTTACCCTTACTTATGGTTAGTGTACAAAAAATGGTTTAGCTCAGGAATGGGCAGAAATTTCAGAAGACAGAGGGCAATCTGATGGCAAGTTTGGAGAAAACTACTACATTTGTTCCTAAAGTAGAAGTCCCTGCAAATTTACCTTAATATAGCATTTCCTCATGTCCCTTCCCCCAGGAAGAGCTTTTTGCTCTTCCCCTTCAGGCTGTCCTCAGAGTTTACCTAGCTACCTTTGGAGAAAAAAAAAAAAAACACCACACAACCCTACAGAACAAGTTGAACCGTCTTATAACAGAAGAACAGAAAATGTGAAGTAAGCAGAATTCAGCCTAATTGTCTCTGGTGTCTCCCTGAAGTTTATTAAGGAACAGATGGGTCAGTTCTAACTTTTATGGGCCAGGTTTTCATATGAACTTACTATTTTTTTTCCTTTTTTTCCTAAGAGCATGATCCCACGTGATCATTAAACAATATGATTAAACATTAAACAATATGATACTGAAACAGTGAGATACTGGTTAGCAGGTAGCTAATTCTTTGTAGCAACTGAAGTTATATCAGCTAGCACTTTTTTTTCTTTTTAATTCCATTTTCAGTAATTTGGCGTAATTTGGCATAATTTGCTACAAATTATCCATAAGAAAAACTGGGCTTTGTATTCATTTGCTTCTAAAGTTGGCATGTGGAAAGTACTTCCTTTTCATATTATACTAGAAGTATTTTAGGGAACTGAAGAGAACTAACTGGGAAAGCAATTTTCAAAGACAGATGAGCACAGTTTTAAGTGGTTACCCTTTCAAAAGGTCTGTGCCTTTATCACTAAAGCTATAGTTTGATGCTTGGATTTTACATTCTAACAAAAACTATTAAAAGCAAATTAAAGAAACAATGACAAACCACCCACCTGTATTGATCAGACATCAGTCCTATCCTGCAGTTCAGATGCGTGCACTTTGAATAGCCTGCATGGCAGAATGAGTTTCTCATTCTCTTTGCTCAGCTCTGTAGGAAATGAGATTACTTCTCAGTTTTGTAGGCAGAAAAAATTTAGAAAAAGATGTATGCTGTGAAATGTAATACAAAATGAAACTGGAAGCATCCCTGTTCCTTGTTTTACAACATGGGCAGAGGGGAATGCTCGGTGAAACTGAACAATGTCAAATCAATATCTATCAAAATCTGAAATTGAATATTTATATAAATAACAAGGCGCTGATGTTGCAGCAAGCAAAGGGAAATTTCAACTGGCTTGTTATGTGGTTTGGACTGAATGCTACATTCTTCAGCTGGAAGTGACAGCAGCATGATGTAGGATCTTGTTTGCTGCAAGCTGAACAAGATAGCCTATTCAAAGAGACTTGTAGGAGCTTGAGGCTGGTGTAATTTGTTCTGTTGAGAAGGGGTCTTCTGGGATAAAAGCACTGGGAGTAATGACAACAGCTGGGAGAGATGGGTGAAGGTTTTCTTGTGATTTCATAAACTCTTTTGGATTATTTGTATACCCCAACAGGATTTTTTTTTTCCCTGGGAGACAGAGACCTTCAGTACAGGATTTTCTTTACTTAGGAAAAAGTGTGAGGCGAGGCCAGTCTGTGGGAGGGGCTGCTACATGCTGAGCTGATGAAGTTTCAGAAGAGAGCTCCTTCTGTGTGTTCATAAGTCATTCTGTGCTTGTCAGAGATATGCCTGAACTGAGTCATCCTCTGGATCCATTATTCCTCTGTCAGCCTACTGAAGGGTCCTTGAACCTAATCTAGCACCAGTATGTCTGTGGCTGCTTTCTGAATGCTTGGAGTAGATGGGGTCTGACTGGAAGCAGCAATTCCCGTGTCCTAATGGGCCACTGAAGTATCACAGCCCAAGAAGTGAAGAGGTGGGTAGAAATTATAAGCTCTACTGGGCAGTGGTGACAGAGGAAAGATGAGAGCCAAGCTGAGCTCATAGGCTCCTGAGAGCAACATGATCTAGGTACAATCACAGTCCTTGTAGGGCTCCTGGGCCATGTTCCTCAAAGAAGATGCAGAGACCCAGTTGGTGGAGGCATTGAAAACTACCAGACTATCAAGGTTACGGTAGAGATGGGGACAGCAACTACTGGCCAGTATTGTAGGACTTGTGGTTTAGGGGAAACATTATGCTTAGAATCACATAATCATTTAGTTTTGAAAAAACCTCTAAGATCATCAAATCCAGCTATTGACCAAGCTACCACTTGTCAAGCCTACCACTAAACCATGTCCCTAAGCACCAGGTCTGCACATCTTTTAAATAGCTCCAGGGATGGTGACTCAACCACTTCCCTGGACAGCCTGTACCAATGCCTCACAACCCTTTCAGTGAAGAAATTTTTCCTTATATCCAAACTAAACCTTCCCTGGCACAACTTGAGGTCATTTCCTCTTGTCCTATTGCTTGTTGCTTGGGAGAAGAGACCGACACCCACCCTGCTACAACCTCCTTTCAGGCAGTTGTAGAGAGCAATGAGGTCTCCCCTGAGCCCCCTCTTCCCCAGACTAAACAACCCCAGTTCCCTCAGCCGCTCCTCACAGGACTTGTGTTCCAGGCCCTTCACCAGCTTCGTAGCCCTTCTCTGGACACGCTCCAGGACCTCGATGTCCTTCTTGTAGGGAGGGGCCCAAAACTGAACACAGTACTCGAGGTGCAGCTTCACCAGAGCTGAGTACAGGGGGATGGACAGTCACTTCCCTGGTCCTGCTGGCCATGCTATTTCTGATAGAAGCGAGGACGTTTTGGCCTTCTTGGCTTGCCCGAGCCTCAGAAGTGAACTAGTGTTATATATGTCAGGATGTCTTTGAAGGGAAAATTATTCATGTTCTCCAATAACAAAAATATTTTTTAATAATGTCATCAGTCTGTTCTTCCACAGTCAATAGCATTTATACACATGAAAGAAGGAGGATTTATGAAATGTGCACTGTATAGTGCTTTGTTGCATATTAGTAACATTTTCCCAATCTTCATCAGTAGGCTGGATCAAGAAGCCATAATAGAGAGGATGACATTGTTAATGACATTGCTCTATCAGTAACTTGTTCTGCAAGTGCTGCAATTGCACTTTAGGCAGGGTTGAGTTTCTGTTCATGAAAAAGAACTGAGATGCATGTTGAGATCCAAAACTTCATTCTGCAAAGATTCCCAGACATTATTCTGCTTAGAAATGAATGCAAAAGATTTAGAGTTACATTTTTTTTTCAGGTTTTTAAAATTTCCCTCATGAACACGATATTTACCTGTCTGCTAGCTTTGCACCTTTTGTAGACCTTTCAGCTCCTGGGGAAAAAAAAAGGTGGGGAGTTAAGAAAAAAAAATCTATTAAAGTATTTGAAATTCATTCACATAAGGACTTGCCATTTCGTTGAAGATATGAAAGCTGTGTTAGCCTTTAATTCTGTGCACTGACTTACAGTGGGGAACAGGGCAGATGTATAGGTCCTTTTTTGGTTAATATGGAGGATCTCACCATATCCCACGGAGTACCATACTGAAAATTGACCATGAAACATTTCAAAGAAGGGGGGGTCAGTAGTGGATGTTTTTGATATGATATTAAGTTGAATTGAAAAGATTAAAAATATTAATAATAATTTTAAATTACTTTGACTGTAAGTAAAATTAAACAATATACTCTAAGTCAAAGCCATTGAGGAGGCTCTGCAGCATTCAAATTGCTTGCCTCTTCTTCTCAATGTAGTTGATACTATCCTGGTAGTCTCCATGGTTATGGATCCATAGAGAACTTTGTAATAAATCTTACTTCCATAGAAGCTCTTGTGCATGTTTATGCTACAATGCTGAAGTGGGACAAATAACCCTATCTGCAGCTGTGCTAATGTGTTAATCCCATTTTACAAGTATATGAAGAGTTCTAATACCATCTTCTAATACCAAGAAGAGAACCAGCTAGCAATAGCTGTCAGGGGAAAAGGAAAAACAGGGATACTGAGCAGGAAAACCAGCTGCACAGCTCCATGCTGGTCTGGCTTCTGAAGCCTCCCGAGAAAGCAGCACCACGACAAGCTTAACATGTACTGTACATACAATAATTACATCTTTGTCAGCTGGCATTACTTTAAACAATTTCTTAAAGTAGAGGGATTGGATAGAGTGTCTGATAGTGAACTGCAAGGAAGCAATTTAGAAATGTAGTAATAAAATGCTGACTGGAGTATTGCTCAGAGTGAATTCCTCAAATATGTTTGCAGATTCTGATTCTGCAGTGCTTCCTCTAATTTCTCAGTTGCCTTGAAGGGACCAATACAAATACCAATACAATGTTCTCTGTCAGCTTACTCAGGTTGGGTTTGCAGACAACATGGCAAATGTTGTTGGGGCAGGCACAAAAAGGGCAAGGGGAGGACAGGAAACTGGAAAGTCAGAAACTGAGGAAGAAATGGAATGTCTCAATGGGCAGAGCAAAAGGAGTCATTTTAGCATGGTGTAAACTGTTATCTCCCTTGGAGTGGGAGAAGCCAACTAGAAAAACAGCATCAATAACAAACCAACCACTGGTTCCTGAGAGTCATGCAGTTGCTCTCTGGTCCATGAAGAGAGTAATTTTATCTATGTTGCTACAATGGCTGTCTCTTCCATGCACTTGTCCCATTAAACAGGCTTCAAGATAAGGCGGTGAGTGATGAATTCTGTTTTTTAGTTTGAAATTGCACTAACTATAACCAGATCAGCAAGAGACAGACTGACAATATGTGCATGTCTAATCTGCTGTGAAAAAATGAAGACAACACACCTTTTAAAAATAAGTTCTTGTTCATTCCCATAGTCAAGGAAGTCCGTTTTGAGGGAAGGAGCATGAGGAAGTGGAGGGATGGAACTGGGTTGAATTAATCTTGCTTTTTAAACCAGCATCACTCTGTACTGTGCAAGCATAAAAGGGTTTGCTATGTCCGTGGACCTTCTTTAGAGATACTTGCTTGCCAGCTGTCATGCCACAGGGAGGGAGAGGAATATGAGATTATATATCATCTCCGTGTAACGTAAGGCTAGATTTCTACACGCTGTCCACATGCTTGAAGAGCCTGGGTGACTGACAGCTGTGTGCCACTGGCAGCATTGGCAGCAGTCCAGAAAGAAAAAATGGTACAAAACTGCTCCCAAACTGACCATCCCCTGGGAATATCTGCCTGTGCCATCTCTTCAAGGAGACTGCGATTTCTGGAGATACACCTGGGCTGCCTCTAATTCAGGACTGCTAGCAGCAGGAACAGGTGACGTGGATGCTGTGCGTGTACGGGGCCACAGCTGAGTCTCTGTGCAGTCCTTGGATCATTTAGGTTGGAAAAGCCCCTTAAGATCATCAAGTCCAAACAGCAACCTATAGTCCACATGGAGACCTTTCTACACCATTTGCTGTTATTTGTGTGTATCACAGTCAGAGCGTATGCTCTGTTAGCAATTTTTAACTTGGCAGTGTATCAGTACACAGCAAAGAAAGTGCGGTGTGATCTAATACACCCTTGCAGGGAAAATAAAGGAATTAGGCCACTGCAGCACATTTTTGTTTTATAGACCGGTGGCACACCTCATGCTCCAGATGAGCTGGGTTTGGGCAGAGGGATGCTGATGGCTGCAATCAGTTTTACTGAAACAATGGACCAGCTGCACCTGGGTTTTGATGCAACTCCTGTGCTGGAACTAAAGCAGTGACACCACTGTGACTTGCTGTATATCTTTACTAGTTATTTGGCTCACTGATTTTCTCAGGATACACCAAATTGTTACATAAATTTCCCTGAGTGCCCAAGCAAGCCTAATTGTAACTGGGATAAATTCAGAACTGAGTCTTAGACTGAGGGCTGTGAAAGATGTGACTAATCCTGGACCTATACCAGTGGGTAAATTCTACTGTGCTATGTAGTGTGCTATACTTTGTATATAAAGACTATAAAAATTAAAGCCAATACTCAGCATAGAAATGAAGTACGTTTTCTAAGAAGTCTGAAAAAAACACCAAGCGCAAAGCAACAAGAGAAAACAAAACAAAACAACAAAAACACAAAACCAGGACTCAGATCCAGGAATTTAATTCTATTCACAGTATTTAGAAATCCTGTTCTCCCTTGTTTACCAGTTGAGAACCTTGCTGAGTAGCCTGAGCTGTTACATCTGGATTCTTGTCACATTTTTGGGGCAGGCAAGACATAGCAAATCTTAACTGCAATCTTAAAAAGCAAATTAAACAAAAAGATGTGTTCAAGATCCTAACTGTAGTGTTTTAGATATCTTAAATTTCAATACAGCACGCAGAAGTCTCTCAGTGGCCACTGTTTAAAGAAATATATATATTTTTTAGTTTTTTATGCTGTCACCCAGTGGTGCCGCAGTCTTTACACTCTTTTCCCTCACCTGCCTTCCTTTTCAATGTCCTTTTCCATTAAAAAAAAATAATCTCAGTTAAGTGAGGAACAACACATTGACCATGCACACCAACCTTTATAAAAAGCATTGCCTTGCTGATGTTGTTTCTAAGCTTGTGCTGCAAGGTTCTCAGCTGGCATCATCCTACAAACCTGCAGTTCCTCTCATTTAGCATCAACCATGATTAATCCTTAATAGAAATATTAAAAAATTAATAGTTGTTGCAAAGCACTGATAATTTATAGGCCTTTCATGTTCTTTACACCTGAGATAGGGAGCATCAACACCCCATGCAGTAAATAATTACTTCTCAGTCACAAGATCTCCTCCTTTATTAGTGCTATCACTGTTCAGGACCAATGTACATCAAGGTACACCAGAGCTACTCAGGCATGAACAAGGAAAATCTGTTTTTGGAAGATCTGTACATAATTCTTTAGCATGCTATATTAGAAACCATAACAGTGTCTTACTAATTTTTGATGGAGATTAGCATATAGGGAACTAAAGGCAGAAGTGGCAAAGGAGAAAGAGCTGAAGAGGAATGGTGTAGTTACTGTGTCGGATGACTTAATTTCCTGGATTTTATGGGTTTGCAATAGCATACTATTTGCAGCAAGCCCAGATTACTACTTTTGGTTATTAATAGAAAAATAGATTTCTAAAGCATTTTAAAGATAAACATTTCATAAATTCCACGTTTATTAATCATTTGCATTAAAAATGTGGCTGTTCCCAAAATTAATCTGGTAGTTTAAGACTTTCAGCTCTAGTTATATATTTGAGTTTATTTTATTTTATACATATCAGCAAGAAATGTTTGCATTTTGTTACTAGTTTTGGTAAAAGATTTTTTTTTTTTTTTTCCCTCCTTCACGTCAGCTAGATAGATGAAATACAGTTTATAGTTTGAAACTGACAATGAACATAGCTGTGCTTAAACTCCCCTTTGCATCAGGGTTTGCAGGTGTACCCTCATAATGAATTCTAGCAAGAATACCTAGTGTAGCAGCACTGCCCTGCATTTTCCTTCCCTGTATTAGAAAAACTATTGGTATGTGTGGTGTAATGCAAGCGTTATTCAGATATTATTATCAATAAGCATGAAGTTTACTTTCAATTCAAAACACTTTTGAATCCACACAGTTTTCCACGCATTTTTTTTTAATTAAATATTGGCTTCCGTTGCTAATGCTACAATGATGTTTAAATTACAAAACCATGAAGATCAATTTACACTAATAAGTATTTGGGGTAGATTGTGGTGCAAGTGACTGAAATTTTCATCCTTGTCAGGTGGATCCTGTTTTGAGCATCGTTCATTAAGGGGCAGAATGCACTTGTGGCTGAAGGCAGGGTGTTTGTTTCTGAGGGGTTGCTTTGCAATGGCGAACCAAAGTGCCTTTTGAGGTGCTGTGCCAGACACAGAGCCAGGTGACTCAGCTGTATTTTGCATTGCTATAAAAATCACGTGCTGACACAGAGCTGCAATAATTTTATGACCTCCTCCACAAATGGAGGCAGTGTGCTATGTGGTTGAGATCTTTAAGAATGACTATGGTTTAGCTAATGCATGCATTAGCAGGGATATTTAAATGTATCTTTCTGCACTGGTTCCTTTTCATTACACTGGAAAATGAGCTTTAGCTGCTTTGGTTGCCGTACTTGATAAAGCTATGTACGCTTCTTGCGCTTCCGTTTCTAGAAAAAAAGTATTGGAGGCCTCAGACTGGCTAATGAAATGAAGAGAGAAACATGGTCGTTAGCTGGAGTGGCGTGGGGCTCCTGAGCCAACTCTTCCACTGTAATGAAGCATTTGACGCTCTTAGGAGACTTGCTTATTTCTGTGGGTAATGGCTCTGTTTATTGAGTTTGCGCAAATGCATTTGATTTAGTCAATTTAGGCTCTGCATTTAAGCAAATTACGAGGTAGGTAGGACTCGATCAGCAAGAGGTAAATTAGTTTGAATGCATATAAAAGGATCTTGCAGAGGGTAAATTTACAGTCAAACTGTCACATGGAAATCATAATGTGCAGTACTTGTCAGGTTTGATAAATGAATCAGGATTGTAAAATTGCCCTTACCTTGAGGTGTGCTTGCATTTGACCAGCAACAGAATTGAAGTGCTGTTGTATCATCTTGAACTGGCTCACAAGAGAGAAACCTACATAAAGCTGGAGTAACTACATTTAGAAAGGGTGAGTTAAAAATCACTGAAAGCTTACGAACTGTCCAGCTCCTCTCCCCTGCTCCCTGATCTTTGCCCGCTGCAACACGTGCCAAGTAGGGCTGTGGGCACTGATGTTTCATAGGGACAGCTGCTATCAAAGCAGAAACCTTGGTTTCTTCAAGCCCTTGCTTTTATTCCCCCCCCCCGTCGTTAGTGTTTTTCCCTACCACAGGACTGTTTCTAGGTCTAGAGCTAAGCCTACCCAACCCCCTTTCCAGACATTAGGGAAAAGGCTTACTTTGTTTTCTTGCTTGCCCCAAATAAGCTATATATGAAGTGGTAGAAAAATGCAGATAGACAAATACGTTTTTGTTTTGTAATTAATAATTTTAAAAATTAGTAAAAGGAGTATTGCTATGAAGAAAGAAACATGTCATCGCTAAGGTGACTAATTATAGATTACCAGGGCGAAATAATAAGTAGCAGTCAAAACTGTATATTCTTATATAGCACAAAACAGCATGTAACAAAGATGTCACACACACCACAAAGTAAAAGAGGAACAACCTCTTTTCAATCAAAATCACCACAGAAAAGAGAAATGCCAGTACAGATATAAAAAACAAATGTAAATTAATTAGTGAGGAGGTTGTGATTTTTTTCCCCAAGGATTTTTTTTTTTAATTTCAAAAATGTTTCAGAGGAGAGGTGGACAGAAAATGGTCCGTGGACTAGGCAGCTAAGTGGTAAACTTAATTCTCCCTCTGCTCTAGTACTTTTAATAATTCCTAAGCAGCAGCAACATCTGATATCTTTTATGGAAAAATACCTTAGACACTTTAAAAATACAATGTGCCAATACCTGCTGGTATTTGAGAGCACACGGGTACCTTGGTTAAGTATATGAAAATATGTAAAAGAATAAAATGACATACCTGTTGGACAACGTATGCAAAGGTGTGATCGTTGTGGCTGTGCTTGCCTTAGTCTTGCACTGAATATATTAGCACCTTGCAAACTTGTTCTTAGAGCACTGAGATAGATGCACGTTCAGCTCACTGTACCTCTTTGAACCCTGCCTTACAAGGTTTGAGGTGGCTCTGTTGGATGTTAGTCAATAATGACTGCGCAATCTTTAAATGTAGCTGGAAGGCAGCACTGTTGCCTTTAGTTTGTATTTTGAAGTGTAATGTCTGGATGCAGGGTCCTGTTCCTCTTGGTGGTCCCTCTGTAGGATGGATGCCAAGCAACCCAGTCCTGTGGCTTTTTTTTTTTTTTTTGAATTGGCTGGAAACAGAAGTGCTGAGGTACTAACAGGCCAACTCCTGTTCTTACCCCTGCCATCAGAGTGGTTTATCAATATGGTGACAGGCACTTTATATATATAAATGTTTATTTATATAAAAGAGAGAAGCAGCGGTGAATTTTCTGGCCCATCATAATTTGGGGAAAAAAAAAGAAAAAGAAAAGAAAAACACCACAAAAACCAAACCCTACACACTTGTAAAAACAAAGTATACCCGTAAGCATTATCTTGTTGTTGAACAATTGTAATCTTCAGGAGGTGTGAGCAACACAGTGAGACTATACAGACACTTTGAGCAGATTTTATAGTACATTTTTTCTTTCTGTCATCTGCATGAGAAAAGCCAGAAACAAACCACTGTGAGCCATTTTGCATCTGGCTCTGGCGCAGATTTGCAGCTGAAGTACTCCCAGCTGTAGCAACCCTTTTCTCTGCCCTGCTATAATGGCATTCCTGACCCGCTTATTTCCCTCTCAGAACTGTCCACACAGCTGTACAAATGTATAATCTCCTATCTAGATCCAAATTCAGTGTTTTGCATGTTGTAATCTTTCCCTTCAGTAGGCGAGAAGTGGGTTTTCTCATTTAGGCCCACCCCTTGTAGCAAGTAGTTCTAATATATCATCTTCATCTGAGGATTTTCTTTCTGACCCCTCTGTCCAGCTGACTGTGGCCTGGAAGAGATGCACTGTAGTATTATCCATACCCTGGCCTTTTTACTTTGAGATTTTCTACAAAACAGCAGACTTGTAACAGCAGTCAGAAGCCATGTTGATTTTTTTATATATGTTTTTTTACTTGCCTCAGTATCAGTGAATTCTCAACCAGTTTGATCGGCTATTCCAGCCAAATTCACCCCCATTGTTAAATTATTTATAGCTTAATGAGAAAAAATTGCTCAGATTATCAAAATGGACTGAATAGTAGCAATAATACAGCCATTAGCAGCAAGAAGTGTGGTTGAATGAATATGTATGAAAGGTTAATTTCTTAAGATGCTGCAGTTCTGTGACAGACGTAAGCGGCTGTGCTTGCATCTCAGGTTTGCTGAGATGGGAGTTCGTTTCGTTGTGGGAAGCTCAGAAATTTCTTGAGGAACCTATTTAGAGAATTTTAGGTGAGTTGTTTGGTCAGATATTTCTGTACGGATGGAAATGTTTGATATTACTTGGATTTGGAAGTCTTTCTCTAAGCTGGGGTTCTGCTGTGTTTAGTCAAGCGTAACACTAACACTGGGTGTTATAGTGAACTGTGGCAGGGCCACCAAGTCCTGTTAGGCAGAAAGCTTTCACCAGTGACATGAAATGAAGCAAAACACCCAGAGTGTAAGCGGGTTGGTCTGCTGCCCCTGGAGTGACCATGGTTTGCTGCTTGCTGGTCGTGGCATGCTCTGGGCATGCAGCCCTGCTGGCTGAGCGGAAGGAGCAGAGCAGCCTCAGCTCACAGGGCTCGCAGGCCTCAGAGCTAGCGGAGCTCTGGAAATGGCATGTGCTGATATGGTGATAAATGAGAGCCTGTTGTGTCTTACTGGAGTTAGTTCCTTTGGCCTTTTGAAGTAAAAAATGGGTCTGACATCAGTAACAAAATACTGACATGGCATCTTTTGTTTCTGAGCAGCAATATTTCCTTTCAGCTGACGATTGACTCCCACCTCAGGTGTAGAACATCTTTCTCTGCTTTGCAGAGAACTAAAAAGTCAAGGAAAAAAGAGGGGTGATAACTTTCCCTCAAGCAAGTTTAACATAAAGTTTTTAAAAGAGGAAGGAAATAGAGGGGTTGCTTGAACAAATGGTGAGTAAGAAATATTAGAGACAACTTGTAGCATTCAGATCCTTGTTGAATCCAGAGGTGGGGTAAACTGATACAAACACTGACATCACTGTAGGGCCATCAGTCTGTGTTGTCTTAGGCCTGCCTTCACTTCCAGGCATCTCAGTGCCTAAGAAGGCTCTAACCCCAAGTCATTCAAAGCTGTGGAGGAGAGGCCCTCATTTATTCCACCTCTTTGTGCCCTTGAGGGACGTCGGGGCCTGCATCACTCCGTGCCCTGTGGTCCCTCCATGCAGAGGCCTGGGCACGTGCATGGCCAGCTCTTCCTACTAACATGAAACTCCTGAACGAATGAGGCCTTTGGCTGTTAAATCAAAGTCATGTTACACGGTAGCACAGAATCCTAATGAAGGAAACCATGGGAAATTTACGACTCCAGGGCCTCAGCTGCCAGTCATCCTTCCTTGCTCGTGCCAACTAGAAGTACCAAAGTTGTCAAAATAAATTATGATTAAAAGGGGAGATGTCACAGCAGGTTATTCAGCTTTGTGGAATATTTTGCAATGCTATACATCATAAAAGTTAGTCTTTCAAATGCCAGACATCTACTTTTATTATCATTATTACAGAGTAAACCTTAAATACTAAATGGCAAGCAGAAAGCACAGGTTTAATTTTGTACTCAAACATCCCTTCTAAAAACAAGGGAAAAAAGAAGTGACTCTAGCATTAAGAAAGTTTTATGCAGTTCTCCTCAGAATAAATAACTGTAGCCAAGTGAAAATTGTGAGACCGTGTTAGATTTGAACTACAGGTTGTGATGTTGGTCCCAGTGGGAACGTGAGAGGTATGAGAGAGGAGAGCTGATTGATGTAGTGTTTTTTTCTTTTTTTCTCCCTAGAATTTTATTCCTTTGCTTAAACTAGATACTTAAGTTTCTGAAGTGCTGTCATTTTATGCTACATTGACCACTAAACTTGAAATGGGAGAAGTTTGATTTTTGGAGTTAAAATAGATGCATAATGTCAGGAATCATCTGGGATTTCAGCTACTTAAAGAAATTATTTATACTCTTGAGTATGAAGAATAACAGCATGGAATATATAGACTGAATAATTTGGGGTTTGTGTGACACATCAGCAGTATATTTAAGAAATTCTGTAGAAAGTTCTGGATAGTTTTGTGTCTATTTATGAAGCATGAGACAGTAAAGGTGATGTTTCTTACATACTTACACTAGAAGTTCAGCTCATATGTATACTGTAAGACTTGATGGTTGACTGAAGAACTGCTAGGGTTTTGATATTGGAAAATGCAGTTTAAAAAAAAAAAAAAGTATTAGACTAAAAAAATCCAGTGGTCCAGCTATAGCACCTCATTAAATTGTCTGAAAATAACCTTTTTCACTGCATAGGATATTTTCAGAAGAGTTTTATAGGTTTTCATAAACCCTTAGACAGATGAAAACAGCGAAGTCTTCTTTAAAGGATTAAAAACTGTTGTGTATGTGGGGATGGTGATCTTCTGTAGGTCCTTCAGTAGATAAGTTCTCGTGAAATGTGTGGCATACACTTTTTCTTGTTGGTCTGATCAAGGGAAAGCTGGAATTGGCATCCCTCATATTTTCTATGTTAAAACAAATGAAAAATGGTTTGGATTTTTAAGTATTTTAAGTTTTTCTTGTGAGCTCTAAAGAACAATACTACGACAACAAAACAGTTTGCTCTTCATGAACTTCCATGAAGAGAAGAAAGTATGATGAGGTAGAAAGCACAAGTATATTGCTCTTTACAAAGCACTTAAGTTGAAAATTGGGTATATTTGAAATTGAAAGCACAACTTTTTTCATACATAGCAGTTTTGCTAAAGCTAGAGATGAACAAGCATTTGTCCCATTCACAGAGTGAATCTTTGTCATAAAAGCCTCAGGGTGACCACACTCAAAAAGACTAATCTTAAATACAATTTTAAAATCACCTGTGTGAATTTTTTCTAGTTTTGAACTTTAGCACTGAAAACTATTTAATGCATGCCCCCCCCCCAAAAAAAGAAGTAAAAACTTCCAAATGCAAAAAAAACCCACCAAAATAAGGTTTTAAATACTTGTGTTTTATAGATGTATGTTAGATTACAGTCCTAAACTGGGAAGATATGACTGCTTTTGGCACATTCAACACTGATGTAGTCTCTATCTAGCAGTTTGAATATAGCTCTGAGGCTCAAAATCTTCTATTTTCAGGCATTTTCAGTCTCTATTCGGAACCTACCAATCTATGAGTCCGTTGTATAGCAAAAGGTAATAATAATAGGCAGCTTGGATCATTCCCAGATACTCTACTGAATCTTCAAAGGCAAAAAGCTTTTCTAGCAGTATTTGATGCACCCACTCAATGATCTATGAAAAAAAAATTAGGCAGTTTTACAATTTGCTTTTAACTTGTCCATTTGCTAAAGTAGCTGTTGTTTCAGCCTACTGAATTTATTTCTTTTAGCCAAGAACAGCAGCTGGTTGTTTCTTTCCACACAAAAGTTTAAGAAAAGTAATAATGTTCGTTGTTTCATTGTTTTTGCTCTGTCCCACACATTCCTCCCAGGCCATGCAAGAGAGAAATAACTCAATAGAGCACAGAACATAAAGGCTTTTTTCCCCCCATTTCTTTAATGCAGAAACTCCAGTATTTGTTTCTAAGGCAAAGCCATCTTTGTGTGAAAGACCTTTGCGGATGTAGGGCTGAGCAGACCACTGGCAGTTCCTTGCCTCTGAGGAAGGATGTGGAATTAATTCCTGGCGTTCTAGTCTCAGTTGTCTGAATTTCCCTTGTGGCCTCAAGTCTGAAAACGTATAATACTTTGCAAGCAAGCTTATGTTAAAAAGAATCCAACATGCTGAATAGAAGCTAGCGTCTGGGGAAATGTGTCTCTAAACTAGCAAATGTCTGTGTGTGTGATGGGCCAAATGGCTTGGCTTGTCAAGGCTTTGTGTGAAATTCATCCCAATAATACCTTCCACAAGTAAGTCTTGGAGCTTCATTTATTCATATTTGACAAGAATTTTGGAACTATTCAACTTTTTGAAATGTTATCACCTATTTTTCTTAAGCTTTTCAAGCTTATCTTTATCTTATCTTTATCCTGAAATATTATATGGATGAGAGCAGGTAAAATGCAAGGAACATTAAAAATAATAAAATAAACACATGAATGTTTTATGGTGTGTTTGTTAGTCATGATAGGAAAGGGTAGAAGTTATAGTAATACAATACATTTCCCATAATTATGCTTTTTCAGAGACAAATGCATGCTTTAATGAACACATCAAACGTGCATTAAAGTTGCACAACCATTAACTGTTTGTTAATATTAAAGGACCAGCTGCAAGTGAAAACTAGAAATACTTACTGAAGTCAATTACTTCAGGGCTTCCCAAGAGTTAGATGCTTTTTTTTTCAGGTGTATCTGATGAATGTTAGAATCCCCAAATCATTGGAGTGGCAATGAACACATTTATTACCATCTCTTTAATGTACTTTCACAGTTTAAAGTTTTCTCCTGTGGCAGTTTAGAGAAAAAATTGAATGCCAAAGAGGTTGTTTGTAAAATACAAAGTACCCCTGCAGGACTGCTCTCTGGCAGCACAATTTTGCAAATATCGTATGCATCCTTTTTCCAGGCATGTCAGAAATTCTGAAAAAGTATATTCAAGCTCACCGTGGGGGAAAAAAAAATCACTTTCCTTTTAATTGCGTGGTTGTGCTGTTTTACTGCTGAGTGTAAACTGCTCGTTTTTTCTTCTGCTGTTGCAGTCTTTTCTGTAGGTAGTTGTTTTTACATTTGTACAGCGTATTCTCTGCATGTCCAAGCACAACCTTTGCAAAAGTAAAGTTTGACAATTTGAAACAACCCATAGAAAAGATAATCCACACTTCAGTGATGATTTCATAGTCCTCTAAAACATACAGTGGAAAATCACCAGGATTTGGCATTTTAGTGAGAATCAGGAAAGCAACTTTTTTCTTCTTATTGATGTTTAAACTGCTATTCGCTGAGTTCTCTAAGTTTTATTTAAGGGAGATCTGGGATGGCTGCTGCTTTCAGAATATCTCACAAATGGACGGCATTGAGCATTAGAGTCTAACTTTGGAAGCTGCTATTACATTAAGGGCTTGATTAAATAGATGACAGTAAAGATTAGCAACATGTACCATGCTAGGAATCTCGAGGATGCTTCTACTTCATAGCCTCTGTTAAAACTCAGTGCTGTTCAAATAATACAGCAGAAATTTTAGGTGTAATGTTTTTTTGTAATAAGGCCATATAAACCAACCAAGCAGAAACATTTTCCTTCCCTGCGCTTAATTCCAAGGCCATAGCATGACAGCAGCCACACAGAATACATAAAACTTAGCATTTTCTCAGTGAAATTTTCATTGGAAATATTATGATCACAGAAAATTTCTAATGACTCTTGGGAGTGACCAAAGCAAGCTTTTTGGAAGTAAGTTCATGTCTTTTTTTTTTTTTTTTTTAAATGAAGGACAGAGTTGTGTATGTATGCAAGTGCACTGTATTAAGACCAGAAAAGGAATGTAAGTTCCACAGCAAAGGAACATCCTGCATGGTCTCACTCAGCAGAATTATGCTGAAACACTTCCATTTCAAGCTACAATGAAAGAGATAGGAAAAAATATTGCTTTACACCCTTAATGAAAGGCAGGGAGAACATTACTTCTGGCAATCTGTTTGGGAGGTACCTTGAAATAGCCATTTGAATATACCACAAACACTACCCAAATATTGCATAAAGACATTTTATTATGAATGCAGTGTATATATAGGTTTTTGTTTTTTTTTTAGTCTGAAGTGCTTATACAAACAGACCCGTATCAGCTGAATGACAGTTAGTTTGCAGGGCATGATACCGGTTGAACACCCTTCAGCTCCAAAGCTTTGCTAAAGTTAATCTCTTGAGCTTTAGCGGTACCCTTGGTGAGCTTCAGAAATCGAATACATCCTTTAAAACGGATATTAGTGGTCAGCCCAAACTGGGTCACACCATCTGAGGGAGGGAAAAAAAGGGAAAAGGAATTAGATAAGTTTGAGCTGATACTTCAGTTTGTTCTACAACAGTCCTGCCAAAGAACAAATGTCCCCAGTGATATATATAAACTTAATGTTTTATTTGCTCTATGTAATCTAATATTCCCAAAAAGTGACAAACTTTATGAGTGAATATGATAAACCCTTAATGTAGTAGTAAATCCAGTCTTCTTTCCTTTTCCTGTCCTAGCTTGACAGTGGCAGAATCTGAGGATGTTTAAACTGCCATTGTAAACTATATAAATCAGGAAAATAGGTAAATGAAACAAAATGGCCAAATGACAGTTTGTTACCTACAAGTGGTGTATGATACATACATGCTCATCCTGCCAACTTCTAAGGTATTTATCCACAACATAACAGAGGAAAAGGGATAAAAAAAAAAAAAGGCCAAAAGTGGTGCAATTTTCATTAGCTCTAGTATCTTGAGAAAGTCATTTCCTCAACCATGTGCTTCAGCTGTCATATAAAGAACAGTTTTCAAACACTCTCCTTTTCTTTCTTCTTGCTTACTCTTTACATATATGTGCTATATATATATATTACGTATATATATAAATTATGTATATAAAGTGCTCTTTATCATATTGATAAACATTCTTTGGAACCACTCTGATGGAAGGGGTGAGAAGTCAGCCCGTTAGCACCTCAGCACTCTTGTCACTTCTGTTTCCAACCAATGGAGATAAAAAACAAAAGCCACAAGACTTTGCTATCACCCTGGCTGGATGGCGTTTAATACTGCTACATCATTATGGCTGCAGGGAGACCTGTTCTGAACAAAGGAGGGAACTATCTTACTGTGAATGGACAGTGATAGAAGTGAGCGTTGGTTTGACTGGAACACTGAAAATCTTTATCTCAATTGCTTGAAATTCATTGCTGAACTTGTCTCTCGTTTCTTCCAAGTGAAAAAGTGCCTACAGGGATGCACTCCAGTACATATCTATGTGATTGATACAACTAAGGTTTGCAGAAATACTTTATGCTGGTACGGACTGGCTGGCCATAGCATTGTAGTGTTTCACATAGGATGTGTTCCCACTAGTTCAAGCAACCTGTGCGTCCTTGAATAGGGAAGAGTGGTAGTAGATGAGTAACGGTTTCTATGGATAGCCAGTAATTGACATCCTTGCTCAGTCTCTGGCACTATCTCCTAAAATCATGTAGGAATTTACTTAAGAGGAGTCTTCCCCTATTGATCTCAGTTTGCTCTAGAACAGACACACATTGCAAACTTACTTAGTTCTTTTGTTTGCCAACTAGAGGGAAACTTTATTGTAAATACAACAGAATTGACAGTTTGCAAACACTTTATCTGTGTTTTCAGAAAGCAAACTGCTATTAGACAAGCCTGTTGATTTCCTCTGAACAGATCGACTAGCATTCATTGTCAGCATAACAAAAGATGAAGCTAGCTGCAGAGCTCAGCCCAGTTCTGGATCCTGTTCAATTACCTCTGCTACAAACAAGATATTTTAAGGACTTCCAGACTACTGAGTAGGAAATTTTGATCAGTTTCTTTTTTCTTAGTTACTGTAGGGTCACTAGACTCCAGAGTGAAAACATTCATCAGGAAAAGGTGTTCTCTCACCTCTGTGCAAGCTGTTGTCCACATTCCTCGATTCCTCATATTTTACATGCTCATTTACACACAGTGCCTTGCCTCCTCAAGGGTATGTATGCATTCTTTCAGTAAATTTAAGTTGCCAAATACTGTTACTAATGATTATTAAAAAAGAAAGTTTTAACAGGGAGGCTGTGTGCATTGTGAGCAGCAGAAGGCAGATGCCTGCTCCTCTGTGACAGCATCTCCATCTGAGACTGGGCAGGGGGGACTGGTGAGAATCCTGTAGTGCTGCAGAACTTCTAATTCTGAAATGCAGCTGGATGCACAAACTAACATCCATGCCAAGTGATACAAACTTAGGTATTCTTATCCACCAACTTTAGCATACTAGTCCTAATTGCATTTACAATGTTACCAAGGCTGCGTTGCTAGAGCACAAGTAAAGCATTACTTGTGCCTTAATGCTTACCAGGATATCCTCCAACAAAGACAGGGTCGTTAGTGTCTGCTGAGGTCGAGGCTCTGTTTGGACTGTTACCATCCACTTGTGTGTCATCTACAGTCAGCTCTAAACGGTGTTTGATCTTGTTTGCAACAACCTTGTGCCACTGCCCATCACACAATCTGTTTGGTGCATCAGGCTCATAGATAGCAGAGAATCGGCCTGCACCATTGTCAACATGAAACATCACCTGAAAAGCATGACATCAAAGTGAGATATTTCTCAAAACAGTTACACAGTTCTTTTCTTTATACGTTTGTGTATTTAGAATCAACACACTCAGACTGCACACTCTAAAGTTCTGATTTAATAATATTCTGTGTCAATTGCTGTCCTTCTGCATAGTCTCAGGGAGGGTCTTCATCATGGCACTCATATAAATGAATGGAAATGTGCAAACCTGTTGTATAGTTTGTTATTTTTTCTTTTTTGTCTTAGTTTTTGAGTCCCCTTTCTATGCACTCTCTAAACAGCTCCTCATAATAATAGAATACTGACTGGTTTACCACACTGAAATAAAAGATACACCTAGGAAACCAGTATTATTAATGACGAAGGCTTTCCTCAAAATGTTTCCTGTTCAAATTTAGGTATGGATGTTGCACTTTTGGGAAAGTCAAGTGTTACAGAATTTTTTAGAATATGTTTGTAAAAGTGTAAGAACCTCTGGATGTATGGAAAGTGGCAAGTCCTGATATTGACTGATATATCTTGAGATTGGAGTATTAAGTTTGCATTCAAAAAGTCTTTGAAAGGATGCTTTTTAAAAAGAATATTTACAAAGAGTTAAAACTGCTTTCTACTTACTTTTCCATCCACTAATTCGATGCCAAGCCCATCCATTTTCTGGCTGCTTACTCCTAGGAGCACACCATTCATCTGTGTTGTGCGGAATTCAAATTCCACTAGAAGATCTGTTCCCACTCTGTATGCACCAACTTGGAGAGAAAAGGGAAAGTGTAATAAAATGAAGAAAGGTACTTAATTATATTATTCCTAATAATCACACAGTGCATTGCCAGTAATGCAAGGTAGTTACCTTGTATAACTTAGCATTATTAATGCACTCCATTTCATTTGAAATCATGTAAGAAACGGTTATGGTGGCTGCACTTTGTGTGAGACCTTGCTAGAAAGTCATACATTCCATCCCTAGGCAAGATAATTAAAAATTGTAAGTGGGATTTTCATGTTCTGGTCTCACTTTGCCTCCAGTCAACAGGAGTTAGGTAGTACTGGACATTTTTGAAAACAGTGTCTCCTCTTTCTTTGTTCTTTGCCTATCAGGAAAATTGCTGTTTGCTACCTGTTTTGGCAAAGCCTGTTCCATCGAAGTACGTTCCTTTCTGGGCAGTGACAAAGCACTTTCCAATGTTGAAGCTTGAAGTTGGGTTATCCAGGTCAACAGGTGATTCTGTCATTTTAAAACTTCTGATGCAGCCGTCAATGCTATAGGTGACCTGCAGTCCATATTTCAAACAAAATGTATAACTTTGCAAAGCAAACTGAAATGCTTAGAATAAAGGCCTACATTTTGTCACTAAAAAGTACCTTTTCTTTGCTGGTTTTATGGAGCTGAATAATACTCTAATTTTATGTCGTTAATCCTTAATATCTGATTATAATTGGTATCTAATCTCAATCACGCTGAGGAGGAATTACATTACTTTTCAGAGATGTGATCTGAGTCACATCTATTTGGCTTAATGGGGGACATAAAATAATATACTGCATAATGAAACATAGCAAATTACATCAGCAATGCAGGAATTTAATGGCCTATACTTTACCTTTTTAATTGACTAGGTTATGGGGTTTGCAAGTAGACAAAGATACTGGATATAGTTCTCTGGCTGCTGGTAATTTTATGAGGGCTTTTTTTCTCCTCCTTTTAATCACTTTACTGTGGGTGTACATGGTAAGACTGAGCTAATGGATTTAGGCACTTACTGAAATGAACTGTGCCTCTACATAAAAGTTGTTGGCCATACATATTTTCTCATATAATCTTCTATAGGGCCAGCGACCATTCTGACAATGACCACACCAGTGACCAGAGAGCTGGGTGGAGGCAGGGGATGTGCTCAGGTATATGGGTGCTTCAGTGCTGGGTAGCAAACTGCAGCGCCAGCTTGGCTTCTGCACAGAGCGCACCTTTTTGTGACTGCGGGTGGGTGGCATGGGCACGCTGAAGCTGATGATATGAGTGAGATCCTGCCTGGGGGTCAGGAGTGAGGGGCTGCCCAGGTCCCATCCCAGTGGGACCTCTGGAAGCCATTGGCATCTTCCTCTCTATGAACTACCCTAGAGCTCTCCTTCCCAAGGTATGAAGATGCTGCTTTTTGGTTCTCAGCTTTATATAGAGGCCTAACTTAGTGTCAGGAAAGTTTATCCCTGATAACAGTGGGAGAGAGGAAAATGATAAATATGCGCTTTAAGGAAGAAAAAGAAGACATGTTCATAAGCAATGCAATACAAAAGAGCAAAATAAAAATCAGTTCATATAGTACAGTGAAAAAATATGTATAAATACAGAAAGAAGAAAGGAACACCTGCAGATGGAAGTCTTGATTCTGCATACAACCTTCTCTAATAATATCCTGCCTAGCAATTTGAAAGATTTTCTAAAACCACCTCTTAAAAAAACATCCCTTTCCTTGTAAATCAAAGCTGCATGTAGTGTGGTATATATATCTTATTACTACTAAACAAACCTGTACAAAGTTTTCATGGAAATTTCAGAAATATCAGTGAATATATTCAGCTCCGAGCTGAGTATATTCTTTATAAATCTTTATGTATTGCTTTTCTGTCAGATTTTTCAAAGACACTTTTTTCTAAGTGAAAATCATCTTCAAATCAACAGTATGTTATCAGAAAAACCCCATACCACAAAACAATTCTTACCATCTTCACTGTGAAATTCAATCATAGAAATGCAAGATTTGTAGACAACTTGATAACATCCTCTAACTTCAAAATTTCAGTTTCCCAGTAGAAAAGCAAACTTGGTTATACTTTAGTATGCTAACAGGCTATATAAATTATTTTGCTGGAAGTAGAGTTTGGCGTGCTTAAAATGTGACATCTGTTGATGTCAAACAAGTAGGTATCAGTCTTCTGGTAGGAAGCCAGTCCACCTACCACTACATACTAGACTAGTGTCTAAAGAGGTTGATGTCTGTTTAGCGGAAAGCCCGAACTAAGATAATACATGCTTTCAACTTTACTTCAGAGTCTTTGCATGAAGCCTACAACAGAATATTCTATTAATACATCATGAGATGTATTTTACTGGGAATGATTGAAAGGCAAGCACTGATTTTTACCTTCTGTGAATGACATCTGAAGTCACAGCTTCATTAAATCCTAAAGCACTTAAGACTGTCAGAATCTGACATGACTGTTATTGCCAGACTGAGCCATTTATCTGCTTGGGTTCCCTCTATTACTTCTGACATGAGCAATAGGTAAGGATTTAGTGTTACCTTTCTCTTCAGATTAGTATTCGTAAATTGCAGTTGCATTTCAAAGAACATAATTTGTTAGCATTAGGAATTATATTTTTGGGTAGCTATGTATGCTTTTGGTTTTCAGTGCCTCAGATCTGGTTAGATAAATCCATATGGTCTGGGTGAGGGAATACAGTGTTCCTATTTAATCCTAGAGTTTCTAGGCCAAAATGATATTAACTTCTGTTTGCCAAGATATCTTTCATGTCAGCATGAAAGCTGGGCATTTAGGCTGAAACAGTGATAAATATGCACATTTGAGGACAACAGAGTTTTCATGGTCTTCAAATACTTTCTCTCCTAAGCTAGCAATAACAGCACAAACCCAATTACTACAGTAAGCAGCAGTACTACTGAGTACTTAGGGGTAGTTTTGGCTTCTACTGCTTCTCTTAGGAGATGCTTTCCCTGTTTATTACCTTTCACTGCAAGATGGATTACAGCCAAGAGAAAAGGCAAGCGATATTCAGGAATTTATGCTTTGGCTGTGTAGTAATCCAAGTGGATGCAAGTATATGGATATTTCTACTTTTCCGTAACAATAGCTGTTTGCTATTCCTAGTTCTTTACATTAACTGGGTTCTGAGTCAGATCCTCCCACTGAAAGGAGTTAGTATACCTTCAGTAAGATCCATTTTATCAATATTCAAGAGCAGTCTAGGGAAAAAGCAAAACAAAACTGGGAAGATAACAGTACCAATCGAGACATACTTAAGGAGTGTATAATAACTTAGTTAAACTTGCTTACCGGACCAATTCTTCTAGTTGTGTAGTTAATGGGTAATCCTCCAACATATAGCATCCCTACAACATCCAATATATCAGCCTTTTTGGGGCTAACAGTACTGTTTGAAACGCCATCTACTATGAGGTTTCCTTCTTGCTTGGTTCGAATGATTTTTATCTAAAAGGAAATGCAAATGTAATACAATTACAGACAGTTTCCTGAAAACAAAGTGTTTTACATATTGTAACAAGCCTTACAGTCTAAAATTTATAACAATAAGTGAGAAAGTAGTGGTAATCAGAAGTACTTGGCTAGCAGTTATGGATAGTGTCCATGGAACAGAGTTCCTGTGCAAAGTTTTGTGCAAACCTATGTCTGCCTTTTAATTAGATTTGGGTCAGGAGGCATCATGACTACTACTTATCAGAACTATTGAAAGGACACGGGGTTCCTTTTGAAAGAGAAATTATTACTATCATAGGCACACTGTAATATTCTTTTTCCTAGAATCAGATAGTAATGTTAAGTACTGGTAAGAGTACATGCTGAATGTTAGTGTCACCTGTTGCAAACCTTTATTACAGAACATTTGCAGACATTATTGAGTTTACTATTCCACTAGTTTGGATGTGCCTCAGATTATAGTTCAGGCTAGGGTAAATATAATACCGGCTATGTTTGTAAGGCTTCTGTTCAGACAAATGGACTGTGAATCACGTGGAGGACGTGCAATTGCTGCACAGTTGATGAAAATCTACCCTAACAAATGTAGGCCAATTTCTGTCCAAAGATTATACTGAGGTCTCTACAAATCAGTATAATAATGTATCTATATAAAAAAGGGATAAAAGGTAAAATGTAGCACACATTATCACAGCAGATTGCTAAACAGAACAGAAGTTAGCTCAGAGGAGGAGCAGAAACAAACTATTTTTCTTTGGCTTTTCTTTAACGTGGCTGTTTCTGCTTCGATGTAGCAGCACATCTGTCATGCAAGAGGAATAACTGAATACTGACCAGGGGTGCCCAGGTGGCAAGGGACTGAACCCGGTGTTTCTACACAACTGTGAATCTGAGATGGATAGTTATACCCTGAGCAGGAGGAGGATTTGGTGAGTGAGAAAGGAAATGGGAATGGACAGTCTTACAGAGGACTTAAAGAGATAGCAGCAACATGAAGTAGCACAATAACGAAGCCTGGAAGGAGGGTTTTATCAGTGCCATAGCTTCTGTAAACCTGAAGGAAACATTTCAACCTAAACCATTTCAAGTGGAGAAATGGTTCTCACTAAAAGGGTTATTTTAAGTAAAGCTCCCGCTTTCTTAGAAACAAAAAGTGTGGTCTTTTACTAAAGAGGTTGCCTTCCTTCCACCCATGCCAAAATGGATTTTCTTTTGCTTTTTGGGAGCTGTGAATTTAGATTTTGTCTCCATTCTTTCCTGTAAAAACGAGATCTACAAGGGTCCATCTCTCACACAGTGCCAAGTTGCATGCATGCTCGAAGAGCATAACCTTGCATTGAAAACTACATGCTCTAGTTAGAATATAGAGAAAACAGAGCTAAAAGAGTAAAATGCATCTTTGTTCTGTATTTATAGAGGGTCCGTCATAAAGGCACACTAGTTTACTGTTCCCAGACATTAAGTAAAATAGATAAAATAATGACTACAGCTTTATTTTTTTCCCATTATGAACCACTTTGCATTTAGAACAATTGGTAGCATCAGAATGTTCCTGGATGATGATGATGATGATGATGATAATAATGATAATAATAATAGAGTGAAAATAAAATTCCTGTGGAACAGCTGGAAATGAAGCAGAGAGAGACCAAGGATGACTAACAAGAGGGAGTGTTAAGAGCATAATGGAAAGTGCAATTAGACTTATTCTTGTTTGGTGATAGAGATGTGGACGGTGACTATCCAAATATCTATCCAAAATGTAATGTCTCTTATAGCATATACCTTGAATACATAGTTATGTGTTTTTCTTTTTCATTATTGGTGCCTTCAAGCTTTTATTTCACCTAATGAATATACTATGCGTTTGTTGTTCTTGGCCCAGTAAATACAGAACATCATGGTTGTGATATTGTTCCTTCCCTTACCATCCAAAAGCCACAGGCATTGCATATATTGAAAAATGCTTCCTCTCGTGAAGTCACATAAGCCAAATACATCCATTAGTATCATATTTAATCCCTAATGAAATGAATTAATAATGCACGAAAAAATTACTTAAATGTTAGTTTCTTTCAATTTTTCTTAGTATTATGGCTGAACAGTGACATTATTAACATATAAACAACTGGCTTTCAAGATGTATTCAAACACGACAAGATGATACTCACTAGAGTCCTATTAGGCAAGAAGGAACATTTTCTGCAGTTCCTTACCATACATGGAACATATTCTAAATATGTCCAGAAATACATGCTTCTTGAAGGAGAAAATTCGAAGTTCAACAATAACTTATTTTGTTAGAATACGTACTGTGTACTTAACATTGCACCTCAAAGCACAAATTTTGCAGACTACAGAAATGTCTAGTTGAAAGGTTAGCTTGTACAAACTATATTTCTGCAAATATCTTAAGGCAAAACAAAGCTTTCTCTTAGCATTACAGAAAGTAATTTAGCGTTAGAGACTATTATACCTTGTGCCACTGGCCATCATTTATTTTGCTGGAAATCATTGTGTTGGTGTCTCCACTCCCCAGATCATAGCTGAAGTAAGGCAGTCCATTCTTTATCTGAACAGTAGCAAAATCAGCATGGTTGATGCGGGCCATATAAAACAGCAAGCCAGAGTCAGCCATTGTCCGGATTTCAAATTCAATTGTAAGTCTGAAAATCAAACAAACAAGAAAATGGATGCAAAAGAAAAGATATTCAGAGTAGACAAATTATCAGTAGATAAAATTATCCACTTTACCTTTTTGCATTCCTCTAACAAAACTTTACAGTTAGTGGCCTATTTTACTTGTCCATCAAAGTTAAGAAAAATAATTTGGTCATGCATGCATTGCATTTCATACACATCTGATCCCTGAAATGTGAGTGTTCATTAGTCCTGTTACTGTGGAAATACAGAAGTGCAACTTTGGCAAAGAATTTGGAGATACTATTCTCAGCTGCAGCTGTTGTTGCTAGAAAATCCCAACATTTGTAAAATTCCAGAGGTGTCATCCATCTTCCACACACACAATGCTCACAAATAAGAGACAGCTGTAGTGACAGTCAGCAAATGTTTAGTTTCTAATGAGTTGTATTGCCTGAAGGCAAGTTACCAAAGTTATAAAGATGCAGAGGGAAGACTTTACAGTTGGAATATTAAATGCTAATTTTGATTTCTCCCAGCAAAATATGGGGGTGTGTCTGAGGAAGTCTGCTCTCTTGTGAAAACCACTGACCTCTCTGACTGATTGGTAATGCTGAAAACCTCCCCTGCAACCAGCCTCCCCTTCTGAAGCCACCAGCCCCATACGTGCACTGACACAGGTAGGACAGCTGACGGTGAGGGTGAGGTCCCACCCCACGCAGGATGCATTTATTGCTTTTGTGAGTCTTTCCTTCTTACATCAAAGAACCTTGGAAATGGGATCCTGGGAAATAATTTAGATTATCAGAATGCAAAGGTTGTACTGGCAGCAGATCACTAGCCTAGCCCTAGCTGAGCTGCAAAGTCAGTACCTGAAAGCAGTTGATTATATAAACATGAAAAATCATTGCATGAAAGCAGACAGACCTGGATTCTTATTTGAAAAGAGCACATGCGAGGACCATAGGATTATATTTTTCTTTTAATTGTTTTCCTAGTTTTCTAAAATTAGCATAAATGAAAATACACAGTACAGCATCTGTGTAGGTAACAACTGAGCGTGAAGCTGATGGACCTGTAAATTAGTAAGGCAGCAAAACTGCTTACTGGTGTGGCATAGCACATTTGTTAATGATCATGTGCCTTCACAGCAAAAATGAGCAATTAACAAGTTACAACCCCGCAAACCCATTGAAAAAAAAAAACATCCTTCTTAGAAGGAACTCTGGGAATTCCTTTGCATGTCAGTGTGGATATGTATGTATAATTATACTTCGAGAGGGCAATGTCATTTCACGTTTGCTGTGCATGCCCAATCTTAACTACTGCAAGAGAGGGAAAAAAAACGGTTGGCTTATTACCATAAATTGTCAAGTTACTGAACCTAGAAACTTCCTTCCAAAAAGCAACCAATGAACTCTGTTGGATGACCTAATTACATTCTTCTGTTTTTTTTTAAGTCAGTCTAGGTTCATTAGGTTCTGCACGTGAACAAACCTTTACAAAAAAAAAAAAAAAAAAAACCTCTTTTTGTGAGGGTTACTTGGGTGGACACTTCATTGCCTAGATTTCATGCTTTAACACTATCTATGTTTGTGTAATGAAATGAATTAGCCATGGGACATAATCTTTTTCAGATTATGTCCATAACTGTGGGAGAAGCTTTTGAATTTTATTTTGATATTATTCCATGAAAGCTCATTACTGAAATAAACAATGTACCTGTTTTTCACTTTGGTGTCATCAAATGCGACGGCAATGTGGCTGTTCCTTGAAAGACCAAATTGCTTGCCACCTTCCAAAATGGCTGGTTCTGTGTCAGCAGCACAGGAATCCTGCAAAATATACAGTGCTCATACAAACTTCGTATTTTGTATCTCAGCTGTGCACCTGCTGGAAGTCCTCCAGCTGTTCAGGAATCAGACTATTTCTCCTAGTCTAGACACTGGCCCTGCAGTTTTCTGGCATGCTGATGTTTCATCCCACAAGCTGAAATTATAAAGCAGTATGACAGGAACTTGCTTTAAAAGCAGAGCTCATTAAGCTGGTTATAAAAGCAAATACAAGTAATATACGAGCATTGCTGCTTTCATGCCATCAGTGGACATTTACAAGATTCTTAAGTGATTTCTAGTGTCCTCCTTGCTCACATAACTGAGTTTTACACTGTAGGATGCCCTCTTACAGGAATGAAGCAAGACTTAAACTTGAAGGGGATGCTAGGCTGTTGACTTGAAAACTAGTCAACTTAAAAATGAGATAAAAATAGTTTCAGACCTTGCACCTGTCAGTGAGTCTTCATTTTACTTCTTTGTATTTTTTACAACTGTATTATTTGTTTAATATGCTGTTGTTTTCTCTGTTGCTGTTAAAAGACCCACACCAACAATAAAAAAAAAGCAGACTGACCTATAGAGGTAACAACTGTCAAACTCCCTGAGCTGTCTAATGCAGACACTTTACCCAGGGCGTAAATGAAGAAACCCCTCCCTGTCTGCTTCACTTTTATTAAACTTAGAGTGATATAACAATGACAGGTAAAATATCTTCTGCCCAGTATATTTTTTCCTTTTTAATTTGACCCGGTCTTTTAATCTCTAGCCCAAAAGCTCTTGTATGTGGGTGCCTGGAGCAATGGGACACCATGGTAATTACCAGCTCCTACTCATGTCTAGCTTTTGCCTCCCACTGAGAGTATTGTGAAGAAACTGCTCAGAGGATCTAACACAACACTACTAGGACAACAATACTACAGGGAAAAAAAAAACACTTTCATAGCTGTAAGCTCTGTTTTTAAGCACTGTAGCTGATACCATTTTGGGTTGGTGACAATCTGTTATCTGAGCCCTGACTCAGCAGGGACCTGCAAAGCACAAGGTGAGTTCCTTTGCAGACAAAGAGCTCTTTCTGTGAAACATTTTGAAAATGTCATGAATGACTCATCAGCCACTAAGATTTCAAATACAAAGAGGAAATTTCTTTTTCCCTCTCACTCAGGTTTTCAGTAGTGTTATATTTTTTGCTTTCACACGTCACAAAGACCTTCACAACAATGAAGAGAACTTCTAAAATTAATTTTCCCCAATAATGCTCTGTATGGAACATGACAGAGCAGAACATCATGCATTATGACAAGTACACATCAATGTGCAATGACAGAAAAAAACAAGGAAAATTCAGCAGGACCAAACAAAGTTATGAATGTGTGCTAACAGTCTTCCAGTGATCATCAAATAGATAAATAAACCTTATTCTCTTAATGCTGGGTGAAGTTTTTAGTTATTTTAATATTTACAAGTTTATCATGCAACTGCACAACTATGATAGTAATAATTCTCTCTATTATACTATATATATTATATATACACTATATATATATATTCTGTAACAGTCGGACTTGCTAAAATTTTGAGATCAGGACTAACTACTGGTGCTGGAATGACAGGAAGGAACTGAAAAATTAACTAGCACCTACTTTCCTGTGGCATATTGCATGGTTAGAGGACACATTCTGACATTAAATTGCCTGCTAGATTGGCTTGTTAGGGAAATGTCTGGCCCTGACACTGCAGCTGATTCCCAGAGAACACTGCAGTTTTTCTGCATCCCAGCAGGAGAACTGTAAGGAAGTGCAAGATGTGGGGGAACGTGCCAGACACATCTGCAATGGCTGGAATCATAGCAAGCATACACTGATTAATTATGGATAATACTGATCAATAAAAACCAGCATTCATCATTCAATAGGGCGTGCTTAAAAAAAATCCAGGTTTTATTCACAAGCCTATTTCTGCTTTCACTTCAGCTAAGGACAGCCAGCTTAACAGCCTTCATAGAACTGTCAACTAAGTATGGATTATCAATCCACACTAAAATATCCTGGCTTTGTTTTTTTTCTGTAATGGCTTTAAGGTGTACTACATTTAAATGCGTCTGCTTAATAATCTCCCATATTACCTGAGAGTCTCAAGACTGAGCTCTTCAGCTGCACTTTACTTCAGTCTTTTCAGGTGTCAGGGACTTGACTGGTAAGTCAAGAAGCTAAGTGTGAATCACAGTGGAAATGAAGAACAGAAAAGCCCACTGGTGGACTGCGTCACACATTCTCGACAAACAATGCTGTATTAGCAATCACAGAAAAAGTAGGAAAAAAGGGAGCACAACTGAAACAGTACCCACAGCTCCTCAAGTAGTGTTAATAAAGCAATGAAGTAATGCCTGGAAAAATGTTGGAAGATACCATCATGGGGTCAAATGCAGATGTAATGCTGGCGCTCTTCATTTCAGTGGCAAGCGAGTCCTGAGAAGTAGTGAATAACATGAGGCAGAAGCAGCAGTTACCAAAGCACTGGTCTCAGTTGAGAAACATTTTAGCACTCATAGCAAGCAGCAGCAGCAGACTGGTGACCAGTGCATTTCCCAACTGTTGTACTTCTAGATCTTGTCTTGCCTCTAGTAGAGGATTTTTTTTTCCATTTGGAATTAAACTCCCCCTCCCCCTCTCCATGGAGATGCATAGTGGAGATCTAAAAGAGCTCCTAAAAGGACTTAAATAAAACAGATACCTTATTTAGGCTTCTAACATAGAAATGACTTTTTGCTGTATATTTTCCGTATACAGTCTTTGTTCAATGAGCTTGTGCATAACTGTCATTATCTCATTATTAAACAACAATTAATTATTTTCTTGCAACATTCCCCAGAAAATACTTTGGGGAACTTAGATAAATGTAAAAATGGTCCACAAGCTTGCCTTATAAAAAAAAAAATCAGGTCTTTAAATACTAAAACTGTTTCATTTTTCTGAACAAGAAAGTGGAATAACGGTATTTTATTTAGATTTTTATTTTGAACACCTGTTTCAAGTTATCACAGCTCTCGATATGTTATACAAAACTCACCTAGTTATAATGGGACTAGTTTCTGGTATTAATAAATAGACAATATTCTTCTCGTTTTCTGACTTGCCTTTCTTATTCTTCCTTGCTTCTTTTTACACTGCCTGGTTCATCTGTTTGGTTGTAAATTACTGAGTTAGAGAGGTGTCTGTGTTCAACATTCTGCTTGGGAAGTGGGAGAGATGGGGATGTTGCTCAGAGTTAAGTGTTCCCCAGCAAATATTTCTACTTGTACCTCTAGAGTGCGGGAAGGAGATTGATAACTCACAGGGAGGGATAGACATCCCCTGAATACACAAAACATGAGGACCCCTGCAGAGAACAGTGCCGGGATGCCAGTCACCCTACAGCAATTCCCTGAACTAGATACCAGGTAAGTGTTATAAGTGATACTCCTGGGCAACCTGATCTAGTGGGCGGCATCCCTGCCCATGGCAGCAGGGTTGGAACTGGATGATCTTTAAGGACTCTTCCAATCCAAGTTGTTAAGTTGTTCTATGATTCTGTGATCACAGGTTCTTCTTCCTTTTTTTTTTTTTTTTTTTTTTTTTTAAATAATGCTTGATCAACGGGCAATATCTGATAACAGTGATCATTAAGAGCGGCTAATCCTTTTTACCTTGTTGTTGCATGGTTCTTTATCTTTGTATGGTAGCCTTACTATGCTGCATATTTGCTTACTTTGAACTCCAAACAGAAAGTTACAACTACTCCACCTTGTGGGAATTAATCAAAAATGCTGCCCTAGAGCATGAATGTCCAATACATACTATTCTGGGGCTAAGAGCTAGGTAATAACTAAGACGGAGCTTGCTTATCTTGAACACTTAGTTCCCAGGTACACAGATGGTTGTATGGGCTTTGGAGACTTCAGTAGCGCCTGACAAGTCGTTCTTCCACACATATCTGGCCAGTGAAGGTGGCCATGAATCTCAAATATAAATTAATCTTAATGAGTAGAGATTTTTGTCCTAATTTTTGTACCATTATGTTGGTAGGAAAACATTGCTAGACATCCTGCCTATTTTCAAGGAAAACCAGATGTGAATTCTGAAAATGAGTCAGGTAACAAGGAATGACTGATGAAGTGAATTCATGTTCTTTTCTCCCTAGCTGACAGACTAGATAGCATCCCTGCTTAATCCTGACTTTTCATCCAGTGTGGAAGCTCATCCCCAAATGGTTAAAAGATCTTGGGAAGTCAATCTGGAAGAAACTGTCCAATTCACTGACTCTGATGTATCTGATATATATAAAAGTGGAAAATAAATGTTGGATTTGTCAGCTTGTCAAAACAGTCTCATAGTACTGTAAATTATGGTACTGTAAATAAGCTCCTAATCGTGAAATGTGCAGTCCTTTCGTGCTATTTGGAAATCTCATCCATACCGAACTACATAGTGTATAAAGGCATGGTTTGTATACAGATATAACAAAATGGAGAGGATTTTTCTCCGAAGAGTATACTCCAGTGGATATATTATCCAGTTTAATATTTAGATATATAAGGTTATATCTTTTCTGGGCAGTAACATGTTGCATCAACTTGTAAAACTGCTACATGTGTGACAGAAGTTCCTTCTTAAATGTCATTGTATATGACTGCTTGCTGCTGTCTAGCAATTTAAAATTTCTGGCAATTACCATTGAGCTCAGTTCAGCACTGACTGGGGTTTTGGTTATTAAGTCTCCTGACAAAATTTATGAAATAGCAATAGAGGAATTGTCATATCAAACACCTCTGGTCTACCTGTTTCTTTATCCTGTCACTGAGTTAGCGGTTAGCATGTGCTTCAAAGAACAGCACAAGAAATATTGTAATGATGTGAATTTCCTACAGGAAAATTTCCTTTCCAATCCTGACCAGGTATTGGTAGGCTTACATCCCGAAGTATGAGGGTTTAGGGATAAGCATGCAAGCCAAAGGGAATTCTACATCATTCTTTAAAATAATGTTGTGATAATCCAAGCAAGTGCAATCAACCAGTTTTCCATTATCCACAGGTTTTACTGACCTGCAACAAAGTGTTCTCTTTACAACATCATGCTGAATTGTTGCTACTTTTGTGAAAAACAAAACAAAACAAAAAACCAAAAAAAAACAACAACAAAAAACTTCATTATTCTTGGTGGCTGGTTTTTAATTTTTGCCATGTAAGAGAAACTTTTCAAGCTTTACCTGAGTGAAGTGATCTGTACTTACAAGTGCTGAAGCTAGAGATGGTGTCGGAGGAGGTGGAGAGGCTTTATCAGGAGGCGTTCCTGGTTTTTCTTTCTCCCCATCTGGCTCAGGTTGGATCAGGACTGTTGAGTGGGTTGGTTTATCTTCATCCTCTGGTGGCCTAACCTCTGGTTCTAGAGAGGGACATTGGCCAATATCTGCATTTTCAAAGGACACGGCTTGAGCAAAGTCCATGGGGCTGAGAACACACAAAGAAATCAAGGTTTGTCATTAGTTTTTCTGCTTCTTTACCACCCATTTTTACAAAACAGCTTAGTAATTTCACTTCACATAACACAACAGCCAGGATTTATCCCATCTGGTTTAGGTACTGAAGTGAGACACTTAAATTAGAAATGATAGTTGCAGTTGGCTTTCCTTCCTACAGTCAGTGTAGAGAGACAGGCACCCTCATTGGCAAGCTTTGCTTGTCTAGGTAGGCTGAATCACATTGTGGGGCTGTCCTTCTCTCTCTGCTGTACAGTGATGGAGTGTGGGGTGATGAGATCCTAACTGAAGTTCCTGAGTTATGTGAAAGAAAGATTTATGTGAATATTTTCTATAGTGATTTTACTTTATTCATTGTACCTTTTCTTTCTACTTAAATGTTCCTTCCAAATTACCGCAGAAGGCACTTTCCACAAAGCAAATTAATTTCCACGGTGGTTCTCAGAACTTGGTTAATCTTGGAGATCAGCGTTATTTAAAATAGTACCCCATACATGCCTATCACTGAGGCAAGTCTTACTACAGTGTTTCTGTTGATTTCTCTGGTCTATTTTATGGTTAAATAGACAGATGTTGTCTTGGCTGTAAAACACCTAATTAATTGCATGTCCTTTGGAGTGCATGTTGCAGACAAGAAAGCAAGGTCGTATTAAGAAAACAGAATATGTTTTAGGGCTTGCTGTTATTATGATTCATTGCAAAAATGAAGTTTCTTTTGATAGCCAAGGCAGTTAACCAGACCTTTTTAACCAGACATTTATTGTCATTTGTGAGACTTACGCGGCATTGATGACGAGATTCCATATACAGCCCTCGAATGCTGGTATGTTTCTGAGAGGTGCAATCTGAAACTGAGAAGAAATGCCCCCCACAAAGAGTTTCCTAACAGAGATGGGCTGGTCTGTTGGCAATCTCTGAGTCTGGCCTTTGTCTTCATCTGCTTGAACAGTAAACATCCTGTGAAAAACATTTAAAAGCAAAAAATAGATATTTTACTCCAGCTATTGCTTGTATTAAAATCACCATTTTGCAGGCCTCATTTACTCATGTGCCAGCTATAACACTGAGTGAACCCAAATTATGTAATTAGCTGCTCACATTAACTGAATGTTAACCCCTGGAAGGTTTTCAGCTACTGCTGATCTTCCTTGGTGGTTCTGTAACAGAGCTCAGCAAAATTGTGCTGTGGAGACGCAATAATATCAGTCTTTGGTTGAACAGGAAGAAGTGGTTTGTAGTGTAGCACTGACATGGTGGGAGCCAAGTCTGCTGTACTGTATTATAAATATAGTCCTCAGCAGGATAGGAACAGCATGGGGTCGCATTTTGTTTGGCTCCTTGTTTCCTGGTTTGTACAAGTTATTATCTTCTTGCAGGTGGACAAGCAATGCTGCAGACTGCTCTGATTGCAGGAATCAACTGCAGATACTGTACACTTTTTAAAAGATCTAGTGATGTGTTTCTTTTTTTTCTTTACTTTCCCTGGGGGTGATGGCAGAGCAGAAGAATTGTTCATCACACTCTGATGCAAGTGCTATAATTTAGTCTCATGGGTAACGCATATGTTACAAGTTAAAAAAGTTAAAAAATACAAAGCTCTCCCACAGAAGACACTGTTAAGGGCCTACCACAGAAAGAGGTAAAATATACTTCCAGCAGGCCTCAGAAGCACAGCTGTACTGGCTGATCAAGCCAATCCAAGAAATGAATAAAAGAGCAAACAGGAAAGGTGTAAGTATGGTGATGGCAAATATTGTTCTGGTAAAGGCCAGAATTCAAATGTGAGAGAAAAGCTGAGTGCTCTTTCCTGTCAAAGCTACTGAGATGCAAATGTTGCAGGTTTGTACCACATTTACAAGGAAACCTTGTAAAGGGGACAGAAAGTGAAAAAATACTTTACCGAGCCATACATTGGGTATACTAGGAAAGCAGTGTTAATGTAAGGTCTGTGGAACTGAGGGACAATAGATAATTTTGACGGCTAACATACAAAATGAGGTATAGCAATGAGATAAAAAAAATTAACTGCTGCCTTTGAAATAACTTACAATTGAAGGATGAAACAGAAAATCTTTAACTTTTGAGCAAATCCAGCTCAAGGTGAGCTGAGTCGCAAAGGATGGATGAGAACTTCATATTTTTGAAGGTGATTGTAGAATGCTACTGGGCATAATTTCTTTATGTTATTTGACTGTATTTAATAGAGTTTAGCCAGGAAAGAATCAAGACCACAAAGAAGATGCATTTGTATCTATAAACTTTGATATGATCTATCAAGTGCAGTTTTAATTTCAAATATGTTACAGTTGTGGTCAAGAGAAAATAAATACCAGGACTTAACTATTCAAGCACCTTTGACTAAAATTAGATATCTAAATCCAGGTTGTGTATCTATAAGTAAGTAGCTTGATTTTTCAGAAGTAGTCTTTATCCCTAAGTCATAGCAAAAAAATCAGTTTTTGGTAGATAACCTCACTTTTTTTTCTGCTGCAAAATGATACTGAACTCTTATATTCTCCCTTAAAAAAATACAAATGTTAGACAGAAACCAAGTATTGAAAATGTTCATTGAAAAGGGGCCTATTTTCATACATGAAATGCTTTTTTTTTTTTTTTTTAGACAAGTCCTAGACAGAACTGGATAGGCATTTAAGCACCTAAATTAAATAACTGACATACTGCATGCAAATTTTCCAATTTCCTGATAAATATGGATGCATTCATTTGATCTAGAAATCTGTAGAGTAAGAAAGTGGTTCATTTTTTGGAGGTTTGCAGGAAGTGGGTATTAAAAGCCCTGTCTTTGAGGAGAATCTCTAGGATTTCCCCTAGATCCCTCAGCAGTGGAAACAGAAAGAGAGAGATTTCTCTGGAGTCAGTTCAGAGCAACAGACTAATTTATGTTCTGTGAAGTATCCCAAAGAAGATACTTCTCTTCACTGCCTTCAGAGCAAACGTAGGAAAATTAGCCTGTCAAGACTCGAGTTATCCTTTGTGCTGCTGCATGTTATCCACTGCTACTGATTGTCAACTTCTTCGTCAGCACTCATACATTTCATCTCATCTTTAGCCATTACCATAGTAAACATTTTGGCACCAAGCAGAACCACACAATGATGTGCATTAGTCCTCAAACAGTATCCTATAATTAATGTGGAAGAGAAAGCAAATAGTTTATAATTATATGGACAATTAGCTGTCTGAAGAGTTTTCAGATGACATCCCTCATATTTAATCAAATAAAGCTTGAGTTCATAATGAGCAGAGGAGGGGGTTAGTCTTAATTTATATCCTTTCCCTTCCATTTAACATACAGGAACTGCAAAGTTCAGACAATTTGTTTTGTAAGAGAGCTACTTTGAAAAAATGGAGGGTGCATCTAACAAGCATCATCACTGGATGGCATTGTACAGCAATTGTGTCTTGTACTTTTATGGGTCAAGCTACTGTACTTGCTATAGCACTGATGAAAAGAACTTTCTTTGTTCTTTAGAGCTTATTATAATTACTGGATAATTGTTTTCTGTCACAGCAGCCCATGATGTTTTGCATAATGCAGTCATCCATTTCCGAAATAATTCTTTCTCCCAAAGAATTTGCAGTTTTACCTCCAACTAGACATCGAAGCTAGGGAGAAAGACTTTCTGAAGGCACTATTTACAAGATTTTTTAAAATCATACAAAAGAAATTGAGACAGAAAATTATACTGACAAAGGACAAAGCAAAGCAGGTTATAGAGAACACAGGAGGGCACCTGGGGAACAGACAGACAGGAGTTGTTGGACAAGGAGGCTTCAGTGTGATGGGGCATAAAGAGTAAAGCCTAGTATTCAGCATGCTTGGATAAGCCTGTTCAATTAATCTACCACATTTTGTAACATGCTGGATGTCACATTTTCTTTCTAATTTCTTTTTAACAAAGCAAGACAGAACAGCATTGTACATAGTGCACTAATCCTCTGAATGTTTGTACAGTAAATGCCTACAAACCCTGCTTGGAA
Source organism: Anser brachyrhynchus (assembly GCF_964034855.1). Taxonomy (NCBI): domain Eukaryota; kingdom Metazoa; phylum Chordata; class Aves; order Anseriformes; family Anatidae; genus Anser; species Anser brachyrhynchus. The sequence continues at coordinate 67,700,777 of NC_137696.1, forward strand.
CAAGGGTGATTTCAGGCCATAAATAATACTGACTACTACAGTAGTGCTGTTTCTAATCACTTCCTCAATGATGAAGGGGTAATGAGCATTTCTTATGATAGCTGAGAAAAAGTAAAGGAAACTAAGTGAAATTCTGTTAAAACAACATGGTCTGAGAAGGTGTGCAATGGCTTTCCAGCTGTAAGAAAGACTGTTGATTACCTGGGACTGTGCACTGTCACTGTTTTACCATTTTATCCGGGCAACACTGTACATCCACCAGCACACGGCATATCAAAACAGTTACAGACTGCTGTGCTGTTGCTATTTTTTTTGAAAATGGCCTTTCTCTACACATTTCAAAAAAGTGATTTACTGCACCACAGCAGCATTTCTGATGTACAGATTAGATTAATAAAATTTATTTGCCAAGCATCAGAAGGTTAAAAATGCCAATTCAGACAAATGTAGGTCTTTGGAGAAACAGGCTGGTAACCTATGAAAGCACATATACATTGCTGTGCAGAATAGTAAGCACTGGCAGGAACTGACTCCTGAAAATTTTTGGATAAGGAGGCACATTCTTTGCCTCAGTGGAAGCATTTAAGTGCATTGCTAATGACATTGGTGCATTCATTTTGTTGAATTGTACTGTACTGCATGTTCTGTAGCACCTCCAGATTATTTGTTACCCTTTAGCTCTTTCTATCCTCACAGAGTGTGCTCTGCCATCATGAAACTCTCCAGCTTCTGGTTTGATGGTGATTCTGTGTGGATCCCGTGTTCCAGTGGAGATATGTACTTCCAGTCGACCTCTGTTCAGGAACACTGCGTAGTATGCCTGCAACATATACATTGCTACATGAAGGTAAGGTACATTTGGAAAGAAACAATTTCACTTGTTTTTACATTAGTATATATGTTTTATTTTTTTACACTGGCTTTTATATTGTTCACTGATAGTTGCAGTTCTGCTGCTTTTGCCACATTCAGGCTCTATAGTATTTTTATAATGAAGAATGGGTGAAATAAAGTCATGCTGGAAAGACTCAACAAAAAATTTGACTCTGCATACCTATTTGCAGGGAAGCAAAGAGACTTCTAACCTAAAATTCTTCTGATTTTTGCTGTTCCAAGGCCTGGTCTTAAATCTATCAAGTCCTGAATAGCTTTGGTCTCAGTGTGAGTTCTGCATTTGGAGGGCTGGCAAATCATGCTTGTAGTTACTCTAGCAACCAATATCATGTTGTAGCAGATATCAAGATCTAACCTACAGTTACTATAGCAATGAGCGTTATGCTCACTCGTGTGACCTGAAGAGCTAAGTAATGACAAAGGTGCCCCTACCCTGAAGTCAATGTGACGTGGGCGAGCCATTATAATGTGTTGTTCCTGGCGTGTGTTGCTTCAGGTCACCAAGGGCTTTGTCCCAAAATAAGTGTGAAGGAGAACAATGAAATATCACTTCCCAAAAGAATGCAGCAAACATTTTTTTTACTTATCTTTGTTGTAGTATGTCTACCTATTAAGTTTTTCATTATTCAAGACTTGAATAATTTCTAACTCTGCAGGTATTTTCTCTGAATAAATTGTCTCTATCCTCTTCTTCAGAAAGGGCGAGGAGAAGAGGTTGGAGCACTCTTAAATCATAAATCCCACAACAAGGAGCTTATCTTGCATTGCTCTTAGCTTTTTTTATTATTATTTTTTCCCCATTGTCTCAAGGAAAACTGAATGGTCCTCATTTGAGTCTATGTGAACAGGAATGAGGTGTTTCCAGGCACAAAGAGTGCAGAAGTAGTCCTCAGAATGAGGACTAACATTCTCAAACATTTAAGTTTGATTAAAAAAAAGAACAACATGAAACATCTATATCATAGAAAAACAATACATTGTTTAGCAGCAAGCAATGGATGTTCAAATATGATTCCTTAAGAGAAAACAGTTGCTTCAATAAAATAATAAAAAAATGGAATTCTGAGCCCCTATCATGTTTTCCATCAGATAAAGAATAATATTAGAATAAATTTTTCCCAGTCACTGAATTTTAACTTAAGAACAAACATGACAGTGCCTTGGAACAGAACTGAGTGGAAAATAAAATTGGTAAAGTCGTGGGTTTCCTTTATCTTTTGCTAGGTTTTTCGTACCTGTCCAGTCTGTCTGCGCTTTCTCCTCAGAGGGGAAGCTTTCCTGCGTTCCTCCAGTTTCCAGCTGGAGCTGCGTTCCAGCTTTCCTGCAGGAGTGTACCTGCGTTTTCTCCTCGGGGGGACAACTGTGCCACTTGTACCAAACAAGATGATCCCAGACTCATTCTTTGTGCTGAAGGAGAGATTGATTTCTATGCCCAAGTCAAAGGAGACAGGCTGCAGTTCCACAAAGCCAGGTTTGGGGAAGCTAACTGTATAAATGTTCTGCAGAAAGGAGAGGACAGGAAAGTGCATGAGTAGAATTAAAAGCAGAGCATGAACACACAGCTTCATTAACTAAGATAATAAACTATGTAAATATAACTACTGTGAGAGATGGAAAGTAATAATAAACATTAAGCAATTTACTTTTCAAAGTGTTGTGCACACATGAGTTTACCTGTTTATATCTGGTGCATCAGAATATTTCTGGAATTCTTGGTTACAGGAATACAAAGTTCCAGTCCAATTTCAGAATATCCTCCCATATTAAAACTATCTGCTCAGAGTTTTTTTTTTTTTTAATATGAATGTTTTCCGTAGAGTTACTACAGTGAGATTTTGCTTTTAAATCAGTATAATTGTTAACAACACAAACTACATTCTATTATTTTTCAAACTTGCCTAGAAAATACTTTCTATTAATGAGTCATTACTGCCTCATTATTATTGCTTCACTAAGCACCATTGCTTTCTTGATGACTCAGGCTCGCAAATGAAGCACTCCTTGCTCATGGCCCAACTCTTTGGACATTTGTAGCTATAAGCACAGTTTAAAGAGTGGAGTATTTCATCAAAACAAAAATTTGTGCATATTCATGAAGACTTTGTGTAATTTCTGCCAGTTCTTGCACTCTTCCATCAGAGGAAGACCACTCTATAGAAAAAAAATGATTTTTCTAAAATAATTAACCATTTTGTTCAGTACAGTAAAACTGTTTTCAGATATAGAGATAAATGACTATGACAGATAAAATTGTTGATGTTTAACTTTCTCTGAAATCCCAGGGCATTTACATAGCTTATTATATCCAGCCTTTTTTTTTTTTAATGTTATTTTTAATGCTTTTACTTCACTTATTTTTAATTATCCTACATATCTTGTTTTAATGATAATACTTTATTTAATTCACCAACAAAATGTTTAATCCAATTAGATTTCAAACTCAGAAAACTCAAGAGTTAAAAAAAAAATAATCCTAAAAAAAAAAGTTCTTTCTAAGATTCACAGCATCAGAAGAAAATGAATACGACAATCCTTCTCTCCCATTCAGGAAAGAATCTACAATCAATGGAAATAAATAGGAACTTCTAAAGATTTTTTTTTTCTGAACTCAAATTACTAAGATTTAAAAGAATTTGAGCAATCTGGTTGTTTACAGTTTAGCTTTACCACAAACCTAAAAGATTAAAAATGGCCATCTCATGACATATCCATTTAGTCTACACCTTATCCAAGAGTCCTATTATTGTATTCTTTTTGTTCTGATGAAGGTAGAAGTGATGAATACAGCAAAAGTGGTTACTTGTCTTTAGTTTATGCTGGCCAAGTTCCAGTTACTGTTCAAAGGAAATTAGTAGTGTTTTGGAGAGCATCAAGTAAACAGCAAATAATTTAGATTTACTGTACTGTTATCTGATATGCAGCTCTAGAACACATATATTCTTGCAAAATTATCTTAAATAGCATATGTTTCCAGGGAAGAAATAAAAAGTATTAATCAGGAGACAACTGTCACCTGAAATATTATTTTTATATAAGACTCTTTGTTTCCATGGAAAATTACTACATTCTTTCCATAATTTTGAATCAGGATTCTACAACTTTTATATGAACCAGAAGACTGTTAATTAGAAGCAGCAACAGTTGAAAATAATTGGACTTGAGCAGTATTCAAAGTTAAAATAATAACACCAATGTTGTACATTCTGAGTGATCAGTAAGAAATGTCCCTACAACTTCAGTGGTATCTTGTAGCAATAAGCGTTCTACATTTCCTACCCTAAATGTGACTTTGTTTCAGTTACCCCGAGGCTCTCCGTGGCTTTCAAAGTCACTCATTCTGTAGAGAATGATTTTGCAATAAGCATTGTCTAAAAACATCTTTAAATCCTTGAATTTTGTATGCATCATTTTTTAAAGGTTTTTGCAATATTATCAGTGCCTAATCGTATCTTCATTAATGTCAATAACTCCCATTTCAGTCAGTTGAAACAAAGCTGATAAACATTGTAGAAAATCCTAGTTTTTTGAGACAGTTATATCACAACTGTCTAGGAATACTGTCCAAGAAGTCAGGATCTGGAAAACTGATCTACTTTCCGATCAGACTAATTAATCTTTCTTTCTCTTAAATAGTTCTGATGTTTAGGTTAGATCTCTGTATTTTTTCTGAATACACATTATACATTAAAAATGTTCTGCCATAAACCAGAAAACATTTATGACCTTTAAGACCAAAATATATTAAAGTCAGACTAACCTCCAATGTGCATCCTTTAGTTAAACCAACAAAATCAGGACTACTCAAAATATTATATGGTGTCCTTGAAATTTCAATCTCTTTGAGGCAACCTGTATATTTCTTTAAGTTCACTTCAGGCCTAAAGAAATTCAAAAGTACAATTTAGTTTCAAGACCAGACTTTAGCAAGCGCACAGGCAGCTAAATGCAAACACATGCACTTTGAGATGCACAGATGCTTGATTTTTATTTTTAAATACATACATATACACAAATGAATACATCTTGCCTTCTGCCACCTATCAGTACATAATGCACTCATCACTCAACAAAGGTGTAACAGGAGATTCATCTCCTTTTGGCAATAGACCAATAGACCTCTTTTTTTTTTTTTTTTTTTTTTCTTTTTTCTTTTGGTAAAGGAGTGTTGTCACATTTGGTGACAGTGAGCTATGAAATAAGTATTTATTCTTTAGGCAAAGAAGAAAGATGCAAACTGGAAAATCATAACAATAAGGAAAAACCTTGACTGGAAGACAGATGTTTCATTCATCTTTATGCATGCTAGATCTTAATGAAAAAGGAACTTTTGCAGAATAGAAATATTTATGAAGTATTTGCCAAAGATTGAAAAAAAAAAATCACTTGATATTTTCAGTGCTTTGGGAATCCTTTATGGTCACATGGACTAACATTTGATTTCTTTATATTTTATATTTCCAGTATATTTCCTATGAAAACAGCTGCATGTTTATTTTAAACATAGTAATACACTTGACTTTATTGGGCGGTTAAAGAAAACAAAACACTTGAGTTTGTTATAGAACCCAACTACCCATTCAAGACTTGAAATACTATAGCAGAATTGCAAAGTTCCAGGTTTTGACTCATCAGCTGGAAGCCTGAAGAAAGGAGAAACCCCCTGGAAGTTACACTAAAGATACCTGAATGTAAAAATATAATTTGCATATTCCAAGCCTGGCAACACCAGAGAGAGACTGTAACTGCTGGTAAGATCTGAACCAGGTTTGCAAGGAGAAAAGCCTTATAAAGGCAATTCAGAAAAAAATGTTGCCATTCATACCACGGAAACTAAATCTCAAAAGAAAAGCACTAGTTAATTCGCTCACAATATTACGGTCACCCATGAGTGTTGGCAGTTTAGTAGAATGTCTGAATAACGTAAGCAGCTCAAAGAAAGAAAAATGAATTTGGAAAATATATAAGGAGTTAAAACCGCGAGGCGGGGGGGTGGGGTGGGGGGTGGGACGGGACAGGACAGAAACAAACAAACAAAAAAACCACCAAAAACCCACCACTCAACTCCCTGCAAGGAAAGAAAAGCTTTTTAAGAATGTTAATTACAAAATAAAACCATTGTGCTTAGATACTGTTTAGCTGCATATTTTGGTACCGAAAGCCATTCGTTGCATTATAGCCATCCTAGCAAGCGCAATGTATTCTCTGGCAAATTTTCATCCTGTATGTAACTTAAAGTAACCATCTGGCTTACTAAAATAATCCTTATTCTGTTTTATTTACAATCACGTAGTTGCGATCATCTTTCATTTTTGATTTTCCTAGCTCTTCCCCAGCTCTTTTAGAGACTCATTTACCAGCAGCAGAACCCTTTTCCCGTGTCCCTGTCAACAGTGCCCATACACTCCTGTCACTGTCATCCATAACCCCTTCATATTTCTATGCCCTCTTGTCCTTTTCAATTACAGACTGCTGTCCTGCTCTCTGGTTACAGGCAGTTGCTGCTATCTTACAGTTCCTAACTCATATGAACCCTAAGGCCCTGTAAACATTTAACACTTGCTTGATGTTTTCTTAATGAACTTTCCAAGTTCTTTCAGATCTTAGAAAATTATTGGGCTTTTTTTTTTTTTCTTTTTTTTTTCTTCTCCAAAATAGGATCGATTTCAAGTCAACATGAGAAAAGAGTGGAGGATGGAAAGAAGAAATAATCTAAGTTGTCTTTAGTTGATTTTAAAAGAGTGGGTCTCTTGGATCACGGTGGGGAAGTTACATTTTTCTAATTCAACCTGTGAATTAAGCTGCAAAACTGAGTCAAGTTCAGTTCATATCTGAAAGCTCAAAGCAAAACTGGAAGCAAATAGCTGCAAACTGAAAACACTGTAACAAATAAGTGACATCCCCCATCTTCTCCCCAGTTCTTAAACTTAGAAGTGGCAAATTTCACCAAAGTCTGCACCTAGCTTTCATACCCATCTCAGGAATTAATTCACAGCCTTGGAGTGCATTGCTCCTTGCCTGACCCTGGACTATGCCGTTCTTACAGACTAGAGATCTTAACCAAACTTGGAAATACAGCTTGTTGTAGCTTTGCTTGCAATGCACTCCAGTGTAATAAACAAACACAGCTGAATTAAGCAGCTGTGTGAAGAAAATAAAAGTTGATTGTGTAGGTGTGGGCACAGCATGTAACATGACAGCGTTAAGCACTTGGAAGCAGCTTTGCTTGTTGCAGCAGGAGCAACTCGCTGAATTAACAGCCTTAGCATAACAGCTGGTATAAATACTACCCACCCGCTGCTTCTGCATTGCCGCTTGTGCTTTCAAGCTGCACTTACTAGACACATGCAAGTCATGCAAGTAATCTGATTATCTTTACCTTGCTTTCATACTAGGATGAGAGAGAAAGAAAAAAAAATCAAAATTACATTAATTATAGCAAATGATACTCATTAACAAGGTTCAAAATATTTCACTGTGAAGCAGATACATAAACACATAATGGATGGTGAGTTTCTATACACACTACTAGGCTATCATAATTAATCGGATTACTCTGAAAACAGATACTTTAAAATGTAGTACATCAGAAAGCTTTTATAATTTGTTGCTGTACTTGGTCGTGAGTAAAAAGCAAATCATGTAAAAGAATTTTGCAGAACTGACACAACCTGATAATTACAAAGTCAGGGACCTCAGCATCTATTGTTTGCAGTAGCTCAGCTTTGCTTTAATCCCCTTTTCACTATTTTTGACTCTAATTTACCTTAAAATTCATCTTGCACCAATGATCGATTTGCCTACAGCTGTAGGCAAAATGGTTACCAGAGGTCCAGGTAGCTGCTGTACACTGGTTTTCTGAGCGACCACAAAGGATTTGTTGAAATATAATTGCTCTAGATATTTTATAATGTGCTGGTGTGATTTCACAATTACACAACATAGTGCTAAATTTCAAGAGGAAAATAGCTTAGATCTTTCTATTGCTGGATGATTTGACACCAGAGGTCAGTTATTAACCTAATAAATTAACAAATGTGTCCATTCCTTTAGTTACTGAACAGCCTGTGGACTAATCACACCAGTTCCTTGTACACAAAACAACTTTAAGGCTGTCATTATGCCATATAGCTAAAGCTGACATGGATTAATGGGCTTGTTTCTGTGTTGCTCATCTGTTCATTGTAGCACAGAATTCTCTTGTTCTTGTAATTGCAAAACTGCTGAATATTCATTTAAGCCTTAAGTAAGCTTTTTCGTCTATTTAAAACCATGTAATACACACACTAAATTCAAGAGTCTGTTATCCAGTTACTTTATTATATTAAAATTTAAGTTTATCAATAATCATATGCAATGTTTTAAAAATATATAACAGGAACTTTAATGGAGTAAGAAATTCAGGGTCAGGCTTCTGAAGTGAAAAGGTTGACATATTTCATTCCAATTATATTACATATATCAAGGGGAATTTAGTTTGTCTAGGAATTTAATTTGTCTAGGAATTTACATCTACAAATAATTTTAAGTGATTTCTAAACACCGTATTTTTAGATGTATTGAAACTATAGTGACCCGGATTATGAAGACATGCATGCCCATTTAACAGTAATCCCACAGGGCGTAGTTTGTAGTTCAGTTTTTCTACTCATGCACAAGTAAAACACTTGTGATTAATTTTGTGGAGGTATGGAGGTGTTTCTGTATGATTAGAGTCATAAATTCTATTCATCATTTAAGAAAATAGACTTAAAAAGAGAAAGCCAGCTCCATCATGGCTCTGAACAGCATCAGAAAGCTGTACAGCACCATTACAACAGTTTACCTTGTATTTGTATAACGTGAACTGTGACCAACATTGAAATGTACAAGTGAAGTTTTGGTCTGGTGTGGTAATGTAGACTACATTGGGAATCTACCATTCACTTACTGCAAATGAGTTCAATAAATGGATACACACGATAAGATTATACTTCATTTACCTTCCTTCCCCACAGGTAAAAAAAAAAAAAAAAAAAAAAAAAAAAGTGGTTTGAGCCACGTTACCTTAGGTTTCTAAGGGTTGGCAATCCACCAAAATATATTTTCTCATGTCCTTTTAAGTTGAGCCCAGAGTGGCTGCCTGTAGAAGTTGTTGCTATAGTCTCTTCTTCATTGGTGTCTATGTCCACAATTGATATGTTAGCTGGAAAAAATTTGAGATTAGTTTCAAAAATCAGATACAAACAATTATGTCAGTGTAAGAAATCAAAGAGAAAATATTTGGAAGATTCCCAGATGAAGGGAAAGACAAGGAGTTTTTTTTTTGTTTGTTTTTCAGTGAAAACACTGGGTTTCCAAACTGTCAGTTATGGACATAAGGAGACCCACACTTTTCTGAAGAGATATAGCAATTCTGTATGCTTTTATATATTCTCCAAACCAGTTTTAATTTGGTATGTTCTCTGTGTCAATGTAATTTGGAGCTAACATTTCAGGACAAACTCAAGACAGAACAGATCATTTTATATTTAATTTGTGATTTCCGTCCAAAGGTTGACACTTGAGCAGGTTTTCTTTAGAGTAAAAGTTTGTTAAGGATTATCATGATGTGCCTAAGAGATTGGCAATCAGTCACTCTAAACAATTTTCAGCCCAAAGTAGTCAATTGCTGACATGTCTAATCTCAATCTGGATTCACTGATGAACTATATAAAACCATCCTATTTAAATACATGTTCCATCCATGTTTTCAGTCTGTGGATTAATACAGAATTTAAGGTTCATTGAGAGAGACATGACACACTGAAAAGTGCTGTGTAGCCCCCAAGGAAGAAGGGAACATTATTCCTCAGAAATGCAAAGAGAGTTCTTTCCTTTATTCCTTGCTTCTTTCCTTCTTCCTTTCTTCCTTTTCTTCCCCCCAGACAGTTAAATGCAAGAAATTACTTCTAATATACAGGTGAGTCCCTTGTAGAAGCAGCTGACTAAATAAACGTCCTTTAAAGAGAGAAAGAATGTAAAAAACCTGAAACCAAACTATTCATTTTTCAGGAGTGAAAGAGAATTGAATGGAGGATAGACTTCTTTGCTTTAATTTTCTATACCAGTATCTTCTATAAAAACACATATTGTGTTTGAATGGTAAGAAGAAATTACAATTATGTGACATTGTATTTTTATCTTAGTATGTTTTAAGTATGTTTTAAGATAATTGGATATAAACAATGTGCAGCAAATCTAGAGGTGAGAGCTTTGAGTCATTCTGACGAGTTGCCCAGCTCTCAAGTCCACTTCATCTAAATGACAAGAGTGAGTCTGTATTTGAGATGCGAAGGTCAGGTGGAGAGCTGGCACTGAAGAGGTCGGAGGAGGAAAAGCATATTTATGGGGCTCTTGGTGACTCAGAAGATTCAGAAGGCACAGAAACTTTAGCACATAAAGGCACGCTGTGCCACAGAAGTCTGTTGTAAATGGCTGCTGTGCTTGTCTGCTGAAATACTGTACTATCAGTATTTAACGCATTGCTTTTAAAGGAGTTTTGGGATATGCTGAGTATGAAAGAACTGTACAGCAAAAAAGCTATTGCTGTCCTAACAAAAATTACGCAGGTTTATTTTATTATTTTGAACAACATCAGGGAACTGATGAAAAAGTTTCTTTATTTTCCCACTCAGGAGCTTTTTAGAACGCAATTTATACAGCTGTAAAGCAGAATTATGCATGAAAAATAAGCTACCTGTTTCAAAAGGTTATCATAAAAGTCCTGTTTGACACTGTAATCACTCAGATGCAGCCCAACACATCTGTAATCTAAGTAAAAGAAGTTCCTAAACCACTAGAATTTCATAATTTCATCAATTTTGTACATTGTTTTCCCCATAATGAAATAGGTAACTGGGAAGCTCATGGCGTTAACACCACAGGAACTCACCTTGCTTCTGAATTCTTGACAGGGTGAAAGATTTCCATCTGCCATCATTATGATTTTGGTTGCTGGTAACAGAAGCTGTTCCTGAACCCAGATCATAGCTGACTTTTATACGCCCATCACTGAGTTCTACACTCATGAAATCCTTCTGTTAATGAAAGGGATTAAATATGCAAATTATGATTCTTGTTCATTTTGGTAAGAGGCATATAACATTACATAAACACTTTATTTTCTGAGTGACAATAGACAACTTTTTGCAAGCTTTTAAAAAAATCCAATTTAGTGTTTACTGCCTAGGATTGTAGTGTATGAAAGTCTGCTGCAAGTTCTATTTTCCCCCTCTCCTTCCCCTTTGGATTGTTAATTTAATTGAAGTTTTTACTAATTCAGACAGAGTTTTGCTGGGATGTCTGCACTTTTAGTTTCTTAGATTGAAGACAGAATGGGAAGTGATTGTCCCGCTCCACTCTGTGCTGGTGCGGCCTCACCTCGAGTACTGTGTGCAGTTCTGGGCACCACAGTACAAAAAGGACGTGAAACTGTTGGAGAGTGTCCAGAGGAGGGCTACGAAGATGGTGAAGGGCCTAGAGGGGAAGACGTATGAGGAGCGGCTGAGGTCACTTGGCCTGTTCAGCCTGCAAAAGAGGAGGCTGAGGGGAGACCTCATCGCGGCCTACAGCTTCCTCACAAGCGGGAGGGGAGGGGCAGGCGCCGACCTATTCTCCTTAATCACCAGTGATAGGGAATGGCGTCAAGCTGAGGCAGGGGAGGTTTAGGCTAGACATCAGGAAGAGGTTCTTCACCAAGAGGGTGGTCACACACTGGAACAGGCTCCCCAGAGACGTAGTCACGGCACCAAGACTGTCGGAGTTCAAGAAGCATTTGGACTGTGCACTTAGTCACATGGTCTAAAATTTTGGGCAGACCTGTGTGGTGCCAGGAGTTGGACTGGATGATCCTTATGGGTCCCTTCCAACTTGGGATATTCTATGATTCTATGCATTATAAATACTTGAAACTAATACTCAGTTTTGACTATATGTCTGTACTACAGATAGTATATTTACTATATATCTCAGCTACAGTTAGACTTACAAGATAGAAAACAACAATAGTAAGGATGTTAAAATGGGCCTGTTTACCAAGCGTTTCCCAAGAGTAATCTGTACTGACGGAGCCATACAGATCTATGAATTCTTTTTCTCATCAATCACTGATACCAATAGTTAATCAGTAACTGAAGATGCTGACTGGAGCAATGGTATACACCTCAGCATCTACAGAAGATCTGGCAGGATACAAAGAGTAAAACAAATAGCCAAGGAACTGGATAGCATGAAAGGCATTAAGCAAATAATGGTGGAACTAGAACATAAGTGCATCAGAGAAATTTTGGTTTTAGAAGTTTAGTAATCATTTTGCTCACAGCTAGTTCTACCTGTGTTCAGATCTAGAAGGAATGGCAATACTTTACTATGTGCTGAATATTTGTGCAAAACTGAGAATAATGTTATGTATATGAACACAAATTTATGTTAAGGAGAAAAGAGTAAAATTTAACAAACACTGTATTTTTGATGCTTACATGCTTTTACATATTTATCCCTGTATCACTAGAAAGAGCATCCTCAATGTTTTCATATTGTGGGACCATATTTTAAAAAATAAATTACATCAGGGACCCACTGCCTTCCAGATCCCAGTGTTTTCCCATGAGTTCAACTAAATAATTTTTAATTAGAAAAACTACCTAAATTAATATTAATCATACAAAATAATTATATAAATTATCTTAAATAATTATATTATACTTTCAATACTCAACTATAAAATTAATTATAAAAATGACATAAGTACTTCACTATAGTAATAAAATGTTATCTTTTAGTAAAGCTGGTCAGAGGAAATAAGGCAACACCCTCCTCAATAATTCCAGAAATTCTGATGATCTTCCCAAAACACAGGAATCTGAAATAAGACTTATTTACATAGACAGATTTTCTGTAAAACAGTGAGAGCTCAATAATTCTTCCAGACATCACTGAGGACTGCTGTTCATAAATACTGGCCCATATGAAAAGAATAAGGAAAGGAGGATAAGAAAAGGACACTGTTCCCAGTCAGACTTACAAATCAGTCTAGATCAGAGATACTGAAACTGAGTTACTCCCAATTCACATGAGAATCCAGCCGGATGTTTTTATAACTTTTCCCATTATCCACACACATTTGATAATGCATACAAATTAAAATCCTGAGTACCTTTATAACTAATGTTTCTAGTCTCTCTTTTAGCAGTAAAAGGCACAATTTGTAAATCTCATAAAAAATGTCATCACCATCACACACTGTTGCACCATTCAGTTCCCCTTTAATACCACTCACATTATAAACAAACTTTTTCCATAGATTAGTAGGACTTCCATCTAAGAGTTGTCTCTTTCCATATTCTCCTTCTCCCTGCTTCCTCTTATGATATTTTAAACTATAAAAGTATAACCATAACTGGCAGTGTCTGTACAGGTAAATATTTGGGATAAATGTATTAATCATTAATAATTTCAGAAAAGCTGGGATTTAACAACTGGATGTGCTCACAAGTCTGTTAACCCTAGGCAGGCAGCTTGCACACTGTAACATTGTCTGTCTTCACTTGGATATCAAACAGCATCATACCAGGACAGTGCTAGATTCAATTTCTGTCTTCTAATTTCTAAGCCATTGTAAAGATGGCATGAAATCTGTAAGGAGTGTGGAGGTTAATTGTTTGTTCTTACCAAGTCCTCAGTAGCAAGATACATCAGCAAGGCGTTGGACGAGAAGGTCCTGAATTTGAACATGACTGTGGAAATATTAGGGTTCCAGCGAATCGGGCGGCTCACCACTGCATAGCTGTCGCCATCGAACTGGACTGTCCCTTCACCATCTGCCACCTGCGGGCTGAAAAGGGGCAATTTCAACCAGTTTCCTTTGCCATGTGAGGTTAAAGAGAAAAAAAGAAGTGTGGGGGAGAGGGGGAAAGGGAAGTGGGAAGGAGCAAGGGGCAAGATGTCATCTTTCGGGTGTCTTCCTGAACTTGGTTTGATTCTACATCAAACCCACATTCTGACAAGTGGGGCTGTTAGGTCAGCTCAGCTTACTAACTGTCCAACAAGAAAGCACTTTTGGGCCTGTTGTACATATCTTGGGGTCTATAACAAGTCATTTTGCAATCTTCAGTATAAAATAGCATTTATGTAATAAGTCCTGGTTTTGTTACTGCTAGTGTCTCTACAACTTCTGGAGGGCGCCAGAGTGAAAACCCTGGAAATTGTGATTCTTTGTTTACCCACAAACTACAAACACCGCAAGAGGAGAAGCATCAGTCCCTCCACAGACTTTTGGCATTCTTGTCATGAAAGAGCAGAAAAGATGAAGCTCTGAGATTGTTTAATATATTTCTTATGATGGACTCTTGTTCATCTCTGTGACACAGATCAGACAGCTGCAAGACAGTAATCTTTCAGTTAATCAGAAACATAATTATAGTTGAACAAGGGATATACATGTGGAATACTGGCTATGGGCATGTTTTTCATTTAACTTAACACACATACAATGATGTTGAATGTAGCTCTCTTGCCCTACATAGCTACATTTAACAGTAAGTTTTTGCAAATAGATTCTGCTGGAGAACTGGACTCTTTCTGATACTGGAACGTTGGGTTAAGGTAAAAGGGAGCTTTTAATACAGTTTTTCATGAATTTTAAGTCTAGTATTCTTTTTATCAATCTTTCTCCCACTCACCCAGCTCCAAGCTAGTAGATCTACATTATCACTAATGAATGAGAAAATTAAGTTTAGGCAGAGATCCACATAAAGTTCAGGTACCTCCACTACGACTTGCTCAGAACTGAAATGCATATACCCATCATCATGATCCTTAAGTTTTGACCTAAGCATCAAGGGCCTACATTTGTTATTCCCAAATTTGTTTCTGTTCACAGCTGTTCATTTCTAAAGAACTAAGACTTAGCAGGTTTTCAAACTAGGCTGCTGTTTGAAAACTAGTCTACTCTTAACCTCTCTGACTGAGTCTACAGCTATTTTACTTAACACAGCATGAGCTCTATACGATATATTGACACTGCCAAATTCACTAAAAAACAAGAGTATGTAAGAGGACAATGATGCTTCCATGCAATTGGTTACTGTGAAAGCCACGAACCAGGATGTGAGAGATGCAGAATCACTCTTCTTTACACAAGTCCCAGAACTATGCCATAGTATCAGGTGGTGCCTCTGGATGGGGTTCCTCACAAGTGTGGCTTTTGACGATGAGGTATGGCACAGAAACATGTTTGA
This sequence comes from Anser brachyrhynchus, assembly GCF_964034855.1. Lineage (NCBI taxonomy): Eukaryota > Metazoa > Chordata > Aves > Anseriformes > Anatidae > Anser > Anser brachyrhynchus. Next base: position 67,715,926 of record NC_137696.1, read on the forward strand.
GATTAGCTCAGTGGAAAATGGGAAAGAAGATGGGTCGCAACTCTTCAAGGACAAGGACACACCAGAAAGGAAGTAACTCATTTTGTTGCAAAAATTCCTGAAAAGAGTTCTGAGCCTATATATATGTGACTCCTGGTCCTGTCCAGATAGGTCATTTACCTACCTTACCTGGAACCACAGGCCACTGACAGAACAGGATATCTCTTTCTCTTTTGAGAAAACAAAAAGCTTTCCCCTTTGGTGTCTCTACTCACTCACAGTGGTGGCTGTGAATGCCACTCTGAGGCATCTGACCCTGCCCTGTGCTGCATGATGTGCAGGCACACACACCACTGCTGCAAAACCCTATCCATATGCCAGACTCTGTCCTACTGTAGATCTCACACTCTCTCATGTTTTGACTAATCCCGGCCACTGGTTAGGTGGAGTCTTTGCACCACAGCACTATTACACCATCTGAATTCTGTTAAGACACTGACCACATTACAACTCAAATCTATTGCTTCACTGCTTGATATAACTGCAATCTAACTTTGTATTTCCTATAACTCTCAGCTTAGTGTACAGCTCATAGGTGTCCATTGGAACTTGATGGCTGCTGCAGAATTTCCTACTGCTTACAACAGACTGTAGCATCCCCACGGACAGGTTCACAAAGGACCATAAGAAGCAGTCAGTGCATTACCTACCTGACAGCACACCCTTTGCAGTCTCCCTCTATATCCCTGAAATTCCACAGTCCTATGGGTTTGCTGTCTAGAAAGGTCTCACCCATGCAGCCAGTGAAAGTGGTGACTCTTACAGCATCTGACTTCTGTAACAGAGAACACAAACATCTTTAGAACTCAATGAAACAACCTACCATGTCTAAAAGCATAACTAGTATGAAAGTCACAAATACCAGAAGATGCTTCTTATTATTTTAAATATTAAGAGTAATATTTAATCTATTTAATGCTATAGAACAATTGAACAGCTAAAATGTGAGGTATATTTTGTATCAGTCAGAACGGAAAAGTCCATTTATTTGAGACCCAGGGGAAGGCCTATGCAGAATGATTCCTGGAGAATGAGAAGCTGCCCTGGCTTCTACATCATCACCATCTTCTGGTCATTTGGAGAGCTGTCTGCTTGCAGTAGTCCCACAGTAGAATCTTTTTGAGGTCTATCTGTGTTTTTGTTTAAGACATCAAGTAAAGAGCTATGAGGAATCTTGCCCACAATACAATTAGCAAAACGTTCCTATTGTACTTCTCAAAAGCCTTGAAATTCAGCAGACCATCCAAGCTAAAAGACCGAATGTGAACTCAGCTGGCTACACCTGTAAAGGTCATGCTGAATTTTGGATGCTGAAAGAAGTGCAGATGGCAAAGTGATTAAAACTTTTAACACATCAAAACTCATCAAGCTTGGGTCACACACATGGGGGATAATGCTTGTTTGATGGTAGTATGGTACTACATAGCAGTACACAGAGTACTCACCTAAGAAAGATCTTTCTAAAAATACCTGGTTTCATTTAAATTTCACTTCATCAATATGAACTGATTGAAAATCTATATATTTAGCTATTTGAGATAGATGAGCACCTGCTGTTTTCCACATGGCAATTATGAATATTAAGATCTTGCAAGAGAATATGGAGAAGTGCAACTTGAAAATACAAGCAGAAGTATGACGCAAAAGACTTAATGTGCTGTTGATATTTCCCAGCATAATTGGGAAGGTTTTAATTAGTAACAAGTATGAACTTAATGTCACTTCTGAGAAAATCATGACATCTATGCATCATAGTCTTCTACTACTCAAGTCAAATGAAAGATGTTTTTAAAAACTGAAAATGAGCATTCTTTCTGAACACATTGCAAAAAAACTTGCAAAAAGGGATGTAGCTGAAACTCTAAGGACAAATCTAATGCCTATCTCATCATGCAGCCCAAAACCCAATAATATGAAAAGATTTAAAAAATATCAGTGACCTTGACAAATGCCCAAAACATTCACAGTTTTAGAAAAGATTCTTAGTTTAACACTTCATTTTGAAAACTTGACAAATCTACCATATGATGACAAGCATTCAAAAAAAAAAAAGAATGTTATTATATATTTTTTTATTCATTTGGCATCTGATTTTCTGCAGCATCTATAGTTTCTGTTCTGGTTCAACACTGCACCTCACTCTTGATCCTAGAACCATCTTACATGCTGAAATGTGCTCAGTATCCACCTGTGCCTCACTGTACCTAACTAAATCAAGTAAAGGGTTCAGACATTACTACTACATTACTACGTCCCAAGCCCTTTTGTTTAAAAAGATTCATGAAGAGCCCTTGAACCCTTTTCCCTCTAGAGATTCTTTGCCATTTTTATATTTCTAACTTTTTCTTAAATACAGCTTCATGAAGCTTCATCAGTAAGTAATTCTTGTTGACTGAGTGCTATTCAAATAATGTTAGTATTTAAATAATAAATAAAACTCCAAGTAAATACCAATAATATTAAATAATAAAACTGAAATAGTAGTCATCATATATAATGTTAAATATTTTGAAACCCAACCTAAATTAAGTAAGATGACCTTTGTTAGGGGGTTTGATATTTTGTTGGAGCGGTAGGTATCAGCTTTGGGGCCTGGTTACTCAAATAATAGATACAATCACTCTTTACACCTTTGCCGCACTTTGCAATACTAAGAGCACTTTATGTAACAATAAAATATTTATAAAACTTAAATGTAGAGATGACTTCAAGTAAAACACACATTTTTTATTAGCCTAATGTGACAAATTTGCTTCGGAAGTTTGGACTAGGCATAAGACTACTTTATGCCACGAAACAGAACAGCAGTTGCTGTATTACTGTAACATCTCTGATTCTCTCGATTCTTAAAGGAAACATAAGATTTTTTTTTCAAAGTAGAATTCATGTCAAATCTCTGGAAGTTTGATGTTCTAGACCTGTGCATATATAAATGGTGCTATTATACTTCAGTACTTGCCCCACTTGTGCTCTGCTAACTCATGAGTGAAATCTAAAATAGCATTCAAATAAGACTTGAGTTTGGGTTGGCATTTGAGTTTGAAGTTTCATGACTCCTCCAGTGGATCACCCAAAGATAACAGGCCAAAAACCACTTGACCACTTATTTTCTACAGTCTCAACTGATTCAATGAAATTTAAATAATTTATTAACCAAAGTCTCAAGTGTTTTTCTAAATGTGGAACAATGACATTATTTTTTAAAATCATAATTCTGGCATTTATGATTGTTACCTGATCGATCCAGTCTATCTTCCTGAGCTAGCAGTCAGACTCTGACAGTTGGGTAGGCATAAACATCCCCATAGACTCTATGGACTTGTGTGCATTTGAGTCTTTGGTCATTATAGCTATACAAAACACTGCAAGCAATGAACAGTCCCAATTCTGCTCAGTGGAGTGTTTATTCCACTGAGTTATCATGGCAAGTAAGAAATGGTACATAATGCCAATGTAATTAAATTTGTTACTGGTGAAAACAGCAGTACAAACTATCATTTACTGAACATAAAAAAATAACTACCAAGAATGTAAGAGAACTGAGAAGAATTATTAGGTGTGAGAGATCAACCACCTCTTCCTGCTTTATTTCCATTGCCTTTGAAAAAGCAGATCAGAGGTACAGAGAACAGAGAGCCAGTGAGGCCATTCTCATTTGCAAGGGTTGCTGATCTCTGCAGTATAGAGCTGCTTTTAGCAACTGATGATTCAGTAATTTGTAGAAATATGTTTCAAGGGTTCTTGTTTATGGCTTACAGAATAAAGCAAACACCTTTAGTTGTAGATAGAAAGCTGGAAGGTAGAGAGCAAACCAGGCTGCAAGGAGAACATAGGAAAAGACGACAGAAACTTTGCTCTTTCTAATACATAATGAGCTATGAGTTTGTTCAAGTTTGAAAATGACTGTGCTGCAAAACGTATGGCTATCTTTTAAGATAAAGCTGACTACAAGACACTGATTTCAAGTAAGTAGAATCTACATTTTCTATTTCTCTTGTATTCTCTTATTTTCTCTCTGTCTTGAAAAGTGGTATGTGCAGCCAAATAGTTCTCTGTTTCCCATTTGAACTGGAACATCTATACACATATTCCCAGACCAGAACAATCTAGAAAGTTGAAATTTCTAAAATATAGAAAGTTGAACCATAAAATATTGTGTTGCTTCAATATTCAAGGACATGTAAAAACTTAGTTCAAAAAAAGTTCCTTAAGTTCACCGATTGGGAATGTTTAAATGTTATCTTTTTTTTTTTTTTCCTGTTAAATTATTTTTTTTGGTAATGTTAAGATGTTCAACATTAAAAAACTCAAAATATCAATTAGGAACAAAACTATTCTGTAAAGAATTTCACTGGAACATATATGTTAATTGCTACTTATTGGAGAACATTTTTACTGAAAGATTTTCATTCATTTTATTTGGCATAAATCTTATATTCATTCCCATTAAGTTAAGCCGTGTACAAGCAGTCACCAGAAAAATAAATGGGCAAAAGGAAGAGAAAACAGATCAGGGATCAGATGCAGGTAGCAGTTTAAAAGAAAGGTTGTACAGCAGAAAAACAGGAACAAAAATGAAGAAAATAAAGCAAAACCACCAAAACTAGACTGCAAAGGAGGAAGCAATACTGAAGGTACATGAAAAAAATACTGAATGCAAAGAAATATATATTGTTATATGCATTGTTAGGAGACCAGGAATGTAAGGAAACAGAAATGATTTCCTGTCACTATGACACCAAAAGCCTGTTGGGGCAGCAATGCAAAAGCAAAGCATCCAGCTACCCAGCGGGAATTAGTTGTTTGGGCTAAACAATAATGGACCACTGCAGCCAGCCACCCAGCTTCTGATCAGAAGTTACAGGATGGACAGAGAAACTTCAGGTCTTCACACCTACATCTCTAGGCAAACCCTAATAATCTTTCAAGAGCACATGTGCTACTAAAGCACTTCCTACAGTGACTCCAACACACTAAAGCTTATTATTTTTACTGTAAGAAATAATGGAAAGTGTCCACATAAATAATCATTTAATACACTAATACAATACATTACCTTTATTTTTCCAGTTAAGCCTCCAACAAACAGCATAGCATTAGCATCTACATCCAGAATGGTATATCCAGGTGGAGAGACAGCACTGAATGTGGCTGGCACAATGCTGGCTTTGGGACCATCCAGAGCTCGCACTGATATAGTGCCATTTTTCCCAGTCCTAGACATTTGAACAAAATAAATAAGACACACGGAGTCAATAGTTAAACCAAATACAACAAACAGTTTCTTTTGGATGGCATCTTTGAATACAAATCAGTAATACACGTCTCTATATGTTTAATTTTGATATAAGTGAACAGACTCTTTTGTCTTTGTAAGTTAAAAACAGCTTTTTTTTTTCTTTTTTTTTTTTTCTTCACTTCTATCCCCCTTATGCAAAAAATTCAATATACAGATGAAGTGGAAGTTTCATTAATTAAAACAAGAAACCTTTTTTTTTCTTTCTTTCTTTCTCCAATGTTGTGATGAAATTAGACCTCAGTAATTGTTTCTTGACATAACAAATGAGGTAGGCAAGGATCCAAATTAAATTTTTGAATTTTTTAAGATTTATTAGGCTATTTTTGCAATAAAATGAATGATCAAGTGACAAAGTACTTCAGTTTGCTTCACTGTGATGCACAGAGTTTGCACTTTCTACGTGGAGCTCTTTGCTTATCAAACAGGCACAAACCCCAGTGGTTGGTATTGTCCTCTACAAACCACATCAAATATTGATTATAACAATAACAATAAAGGGATTTACCATTTGTTAATAGTATCTGCAGCAGTTCTTTTTCTACTCCTTAGGTCGTTATGTTATTATAGTGCCTGGCATGGAAAGAATTGACTGCTGGAGTTTTACAACAGAAGGAACAGAACGTGGAGAGAGATGATTCAGGTACATTGAAAGTTATTTGAAAGAAAACTTTGAAAAATTTTGAATCTCTTGCAGTTAACTTCTGTAATATTTTACTATCTTATAGGTATGGATAGTAGCTTTTATTCTGAAGCAAACTATTAGGCATTTATGGACACGCCACAAATTATTGGTTCCTCTCAGACAGTTGGAACACAACCAACTCACATAATTTCTTATCAGGCCATTATATGATCATAGAAAACAGCAAGGAGTGTGAGACAAATCCTATCGTGCAGATGAAGTACCTAGTATGTTCATTAATGTACTGGAGGAGTGGCTGGGAGATGAGGTAGGCAGAGGGAGACCATGTACTGTGGATATATGGATGGAAACTTTGGAAATGGCTGCTTTATCTCATTTTTAATAGGACATCAGATTTCACATGATTATTGCCAAGTTAATTTGGAAATTCCTAACACAGATGCCTAATCTTGCAACCCTAATCAGCACTGAAAGATTCATCATTACAGAGAACTTTTAAAACGTATATGCTTGATAATTAATACAGAAATACACTTTTAAATAAAGCTTATTTTCTTCATTTTTTTTCCATATCAGTTTACAATGCGTGTATACCTGTGAAGAGTGACGATACTTTTTTTAGATGACCTGCTGTATTTTGTTGGCTACTTATTTATACTCTAAAAATTAAACACTACCTGTTCTCAAGCTAAAACAAACAAACAAACAAACAAAACACAACAAAAAACACAACAGATTTTTCTCATAAAACAGATTTTATATCTATGATTTTGTCTATATTTTGTTTCTAGGGAAAGAAAGAAAGCAGATTAAATAAAGCTGATAAAATTCACCAAAAAATTCCATATGTAGCTTTTCTAGATTAAAAAGTTGCACCCCTACCCTATAAAGATAATAAGTCACAGCTAGAAAGTAAAACAAACAAACAAACAAACAAAAAAAACCCTTTAGATTTCTAAACTCCTGAACTTCGCTGCATGTAAAGATGCAAAATTCCTTTTTTGTCTAATTAGAAAAAAAAAAAAAGATTGGCTTGGGGCACTGAAGTAACAAGTAAACTAAAAGTTAAAAGCATAACTTCCATGAAAAACTGTCATTTCTCTTAAATGAAGCTTTACTTGAAGAAATCACAATTAATGGAAGAATGCATAACTTAGGCTAGTGAATAAGCTAAAAGATGACATTGCTATCCTGTACTTACATAATCTTTGCACTTAGAAAGTATGCTGGACCAGAGCTCGAGAGAATGGTAAAATCACGGAAAACTATACATTTTATGTCAAACAAACAAACAAACAAACAACTTCTTCAGAAATTCCTTTGGATCAGAACCTATCACCCAAAAACCAGAAGAAATTGAGAGTTGTCTTATGAAATATCACATCACTGGAAATAAGTAATTCAAAGAAAAAAAAAAAGAAAATAAAAGGTTTTAGTTTAGTTGTGACAGTCTGACAGTCATGTGTCAGTCATGATAAATTTCTCCTCAATTGTGAAGCAGGGTTGCAAATTATTTTGAGGATTTCCATTCAATGGGAAATATCTTTTTGAATCTATGCCATCTTGTCTGCCCTGGAGACAGGGAGATCAAGGCTTTCAATGTGAAAACCACACATTTGCAGAGAAATACAGGAGCTTTTCAATCACTTCTAGCTTGATCTGGCAACCTTGGAAACAACATAGATGGGATTCTCAGGGAATCTCCTAAATGACATCTGGGGTATGTGAACACAGAGTTACTTCCAGTCATTTTAAAGTAGTGGGCTAAAGCAATCCACATTCTTCTAAATGATTTGTTGTTGTCGCAAATTCCTTTTAATGACAATATTTTACCTTTTATTCCTAAATCAACTGAATGCTAAGTAGAGAGCTTTTTATGCAACAGAAATTCCAATTTTTTATTTTATTTTTTCCAGAAGGTTTATTGATGTGAAGCCTTCTAAAGGACTTCAAAATATAGTTCTCAATGTAGTAATTGTTGAAAGACTAACAGTTACTAGAGACTTTTACTGAACTGCTTATGTTTGATGTTCTCTGAAAGAAAGTCATTAGCACTTTCAATCTCTATTGTGCTGAAATTACGATTCAGTGAAACTAGTTTAAAAGCATCCAAGTGCAATAACATAGAAGTCACTGAGCAGATTGACACTTTTTAGGGTGCCTAATATGTCACAAATAGCATGGGTGTCTTTAATCTTCAAACAGATTGAAAGACTAATGACAGAGTCTCTTCCATAAATAATTCTCTCTTATTTAGGGAGGACAACTGAGCTTGAAGAAAGAACTTGGCTACCTTCACAGCAAAACGACATTGGTGTCCAATGCACAACAAGTTATCAGGTTAGAAAATACTGTTCTAGTGAGAGTCAGTTCTTGCAAAACTGGTGGATTAAAGATGTACCAGTGCTGAGTGGCTGATCATCTGAAAAATTTTTACAATAGCATGCATGCAGGATATGCTCGTTACGAGATGCGTGATGCAAATGAGATGACTTTTGCAAGTCATCAACATTAGATTACAGAATACCATGAAGAAATCTCTGCTCCTTGATCCCTTGAGAGCAAAGAAAACCTTTACTAGAAAGTATGACTTAGATTTACTACAGTAGTTTACGACTGAATTCTTGCCGAGCTGGGCTGGATGTGTTTACTATGAACTTCTGATTCAACTGTCTTTCATCCTTAAAGGAAGGGTGCTGCTTAAACTCTGTCATTAACAATGATAATACTTATAGTGCACTTGATTAAAATCACAGCTAATCAGATTCTGCTCCTAATTGAAGCCTGCTGAAGTCAAGTGACATTGTTTCACTGATCTAGAGCGCCTCAAAAATACTCTAGCATGTATTTGATGGTTCCACAAAACTGACAGTTTGCATGTTGCAAGCTTGTCTCAAATCTTTTTGTTGCAAACTGTTTATGCCATATTTTCCTTCATTAATTGACACTTTGATTGATAGTAATTCTTGGTAAGATTTGCCTCTGTAACAGGTAAGTAACTCTGTGATAGTTAAGTTCCTGTACCAAAGTATAGGGAATTGCTTATTCCATAACCATATGCTACACTAATGGAATAAATAAATTTTACTTTAATTCCATACAAATAAAATTTAAAGGATTTCCATGATAACCTCTGCATATACAATAACAAGCAAAGTATTAGTATACTTTAAATAAAAAGGTGAGAAAAATTAAAAGCCTCCGAGAAAAACAGATGCAGTAATTATTAAATTGGTCTTAACAGATGGGAAATTTTGGCCCAGAAGTTAAAAGAACTGAATATCCCTGATCACTATTCAACAGTCAGCTGTTTCATATATAGACTTTACTCAATATACTGAATGATTTTGAGAATTTCATGACCTCTGTGCTACCACATCTTCACATGGCCTTTTGGGATCCTTGGTTAAAAACTGCTGTAAAAACCTTTAAACCTACCATATCATTATTAACATGTGTCAATGCATGTTGCCACTGAAATCCAACGCAAAATTCAGCAAGGCCAAAATTTCATTTTATGTCCCCCCGCTAAGTGGATGCCCTGCTCTGGCTGTTCTGACAGCTTACAGGTTGCTGAAAAAAATCTGTAGCTGCAACTGAGCAGAAATTTAGAGAAAAAAGGTGAGTGAATGAGATAAGTAAAACAATCCTACAGCTTATGAAGGGAGTCCAAGGAGAGTTATCAAATGGACTAAAACATTCAAAGTTGGAAAATCTTCAGTAAGGTACGTTATTTACGGTCTGCCTTAAGAATGCAAAATCAGTCCTGAGTTCTTTCGTCTTGATCCCACAAATCCAACTAATGACTCTGCAATGTAATTCTCCTGAATGAAGCTCTGTACTTCAGATTTGTGCAGCTGTAATTGTTCCAAATTGCTGATCCAGCAGTTTGTTTAAAACTAATGGCATGCACACCCTATATATCCAGAATAAGCAGTTTAATAGGCAATGTGCATTTGTTGGATGTGTGAATTTTCATACCATGTCCTGGCTCCATATTCTGCTGAAGCAGCCTTCTTGTAAACGGAAGTTTGGCATTACTGTGTCATGAACCTGCTTCAGTACGCGTAATATGAAATGACAAAGATTTCAACAATTCCTATTGTACCAGTTTGCGTTTTCCAAGCAGTAAGGCTCTTCGTCAGGGAGTGTAGTGATAGGACAATGCATAATGGCTTTAAACTAAAAGAGAGCAGGTTTAGATTAGATATAAGGAAGAAATTCATCACTCAGAGAGTAGTGAAGCCCTGGCACAGGTTCCCCAGAGAAGCTGTGGGTGTCACATCCCTGGAAGTATTCAAGGCCAGGATGGATGGGGTTTTGGGCAAGCTGGTCTGGTGGGGGCAGGGGGTTTGGAACTTGATGGTCTTTAAGGTCCCTTCCAACCCAAACCATTCTACGATTTCATATTTCGAAAGCTCAAAAGCATTCAACAACTGATCTCACAGAAGTACAAAGTATAGTTTCCAGAATATTTTATCCTTGATCTTTTCATAAACTGTATCTTTTAAAATACCTCCAGTTTGAAGAGACGTTCTAGCTATGGAAATGGCATTTTGAGTAAGGATCAAGATGCTGATGTATGACAGACCACCATTTGCAGTATTATATCAAGACCTGACATTCAGAAATTGTGCTGCTCTTTGAAATTGAAGGTGGAAAGAATAGTAGTTATCTGTTTGAGTGTCAAAACCTGTACTGATTTTTAAAGGATGCTAACTGAAGAAGAGAATTGATAGAGTGATAGGTAAAAAGAAGGGAATAGAAGCAGTCATAGATTGTTGATATTAGAGGGGAAATACATGATGAAAATAAATTCTTGATACAGAACAATTCATATTTCAATAGCAATTGTAGTGTATTCACTTTTGGTACTGTTGGGTGTAGGTTCAAAAGTTTCCACTAAACCAGCCTACCATTTCTCGTATTTATGACATCTTTTTTTTAAAAATAGATGTTTCAGAAGTAGTAAATACTTCCACAAACCTGAGACATGTGAACCCAAGGAGAGTGGATTGGAAACAGAACTTGCTTAATTTAGCCATTTTTTATTTAGGAGCCAAACCTTGGAAGTGAAATATATACTTGCCTAGAGGCTTCAATCCGGTACCAAAACCCATCATCAATGGTCAGATCTGGATACTCTACCCGTCCAACACCAGATCCCACATCCCACAGGAAGCTCACCTTGCCTTTGCGCATCTCTATGGCCAAGAAGTCAGTCTACATGGAAAATATGAAAATAGAAGCAATCTCATACTCTGATTAAAGGAAGCTCTCCAGAACTCTTCCCATTTCAGAAGGCATCAGAATGGAGCATCAGAAACCCGTATAAAATAAAGTATGAAAAATAACTCTCACAGTGACTAAGAATGGGATTGTTTTTTCCCTGCTTTCCTTGGTTCAAATAAGTCAAAGATGGCAAATGACTTTTGTTAGTGATATGCAGCAAATTGCTGCTAAACATACAGAAATGTTAATATTGTAGACTCTAAGAGAAGGATTTAACTGAGACAAACATTATTTGTAAAACATCCATTGGATGGCAGAAACATGTCAGGATTCTAGGCTAATATATGATACCATCTAGCCTCTTCATTTTGTATTAGACAAATAAAATGTACAGTTCAAAATGTTAGAAATAGAATATTTTCCCCATTTACAGAATTATTATTGATTATTCTAGAGTGCTCATGGGAAACGGAGTCATTCATCATCATTATGCTTGCAGTTGTAGACGTGACTGAAAATTACAACAAATTTGAGCTTTGACAGATGCAAGATGATTAGCTACTTCTTTCCCAAGGGAAAACCTACAACCAATCCAAAGTTTACTCTGGTTGCACTGTGAATTTTAAAGTTCTAATGCAGTTCATGCAGAAGTCTCAGATTTCATATCTAATTACAAATATAAAAAAAAATTTGCTGATTGTATTTTAGAAGTCCTTATGTTAATACTAAACACAGTAAATGTCTGGTTTATCATAGGCCCTCAACTATTGCTTTGAAGCTTTGAGGAGGAAAAAATAAGCCTTTTTCATCTTCTGTGTTTGTCAGTAATCTGATTTGATTGAGCAACGCTGACATGAAAAGCAGGAGACACACTTACAAACTTGGCACTTCCAAGGTAAAAAAGCAGATTGTCAGCAACTACAGTCTTCACATTGACAATGACAGTGTTGTACGTTCCCTTCTTTATTTCTGGTCTGTATGTGCGAATACAATTGCCTCCAGAAGACACGGACACTTTGATCTTCAAAAAAAGCAGAGCAGAAATAATTCAGTTTACTGCTTATTATTCCAGAAGTAACTTAAGAGGCTTCTAAATAACTATATATATATATAGTTATTTTTCTTCTTCTTTACCATTTCTATGTTGTATGTAGCAGGGAGTTGCTTGGATATATATAGGGGGTAGAAATGGAATTTTCTTTTTGGGTTTGTTTCTTATATTTTGATTAAAAAGGCAATAAAAGCTCTTTCTGGCATTCAGGTGTGAAAGGACGAACTGTATGGATTAAAATAGCTAGAAGATTCACTGGTCTAACACAAGCAGCAGAGGAATTCTGACAGTGGAGATAGCCTATAACTAGAATATAATGCCAGGAAAATATGCAGTGCTCCTGAAGGAATTGCACACTGTTTTGGGGTAGACAGGAAGATCTATTTTTTCCTTGCAATATCTTTGATCATGCTAATTTAATACTCCTACAGTTTTTTTAAACCAACAGTTATGTCTATTGCTGTTACATCATAGCCCCTGATGAAGTCGGTATTCTTTACTAGGTTTAATTTCCACAGCTCGGGTGACATACACATTTGGACATATGTGCTACTTTCCTCAGGCTCTGAGCACAGATAAAAACAGTGTATTCACATGCTTTCATATTGCCAACATAGACATAATGACAGTCCAATGGTATTTCAATTCCAGCTAGACATGTTTATGTATTAGAGCAGATGTAAATAATGGTAGACTTGGTAAAAAGATCACTTTTGCTTATGGCAAACTTTGTCAAAAAGGAGATCCATTCTACGTCCAAACATGTTACTTTTTTAACTCAGAAATGGTGAGCAAGTAATTATTTTGAAACCTTCAGGCAGAAGACAAACGTAAGAAGAAAACAATTTCATCACTGTAACCTATCTTTATATTGTGAGCAAATCTCATTGAGTATATGCTATACACTTCCTTCCTGGGCTCCTGTAGGGTTTTGTTTTCTAATCTCTTTTTCAGGAAGTTTCCATATGTACCATCTTCAAGAACTCTTTTTTTCCCCTTGTTACATTGTGTCACAAGCTGAATAACCTGCTATTAACCAGCTGATCGTCAAGTTTGGAGTATTACTGAATCAGGGAGATGGATACCACACTCAATAGCCAAACTAGAAAAACACTCTTAACCCAAGTTTGATTTATCAGAACTCCACATTCTCAGGTAATATAAGTTCTATGAAATGAAAATTGGGGCTTAATATCAGTTTTGAGGCAAAACAACAAATATTTTTGTTTTCACAACAAACAATGATGGGTGATTCTCCTGCTGTACTATCACCCACAGTACTTCTTAAATAATAACTTTTCCATAATCATTCCTACAGATGTCATCTGTTTAACTAGGGTGCATTTTAAATGAAGAAACAAGACACAGAGTGAAAATTATTGGAATATTCTCTGGTTATCTGAGAAATTATATTCCATTCCTTGCTTTTTCTACACATTTTTAGAATTAGAAAGTATTCAGCTCACGGAAAAGAAAGAGAAAATTCAAAAATAAACAAATAACAAAACTCAAAAGGTAATCTCATGGAGAAAAAGGGCTTACCGAATTAGCTTGCTTCCGAGCTTGGTTTATCAGCTCTTTTATCTGAGAAATGTTTTTCCCTAAGTTATCCTGAAGTTCTTTGATTGGCTTGAGTTTATCTAGTAAGCGATCTGCTTCTTTTTCTAGGTTTTTTATGCTGGAATCTGCATCAGCAACTTCATAAGAAAGAACAAGGCAGAATTTTAAAGTGATGCCAGACAATAGTTATAAATTGCAATAAAAAAAATATCCAGAAAATTCTGCACAAATACTCAGGCAATATTACATGCTAATATGAGATATACACTGACTAGGAAGCCACCTGAACAAAATAAGACCATTTAAGAATATTTAGAATCAAGATAAATTAGCAATAGTAGGAAATACAGATGTTAAAGCAGGATTTTGAAGCAGTAACTATGCCTCAGGTCAGGGTGACACTAATGGACAATATTTGCTATAGCATAATACAGTTATGCACTAAGTATTTACTTGCTTTTTCTAACTGTAGCTTTGAAGAAATATGCTAGATTAATGAAAACTTGTTAGTTTCCATTAGTAACTTCTGCAAAAGGGCTAGAGGACTATAGTTAATTCTTGAATTAACTTGATGTTAATTCATAAATTAACTACAATGGCAACAACTACAAGATGTTTTAATTCTGATCAGAAGCTTAAAATTCTGTATGCGTATTGAAAGCAGATAAAAAATGTGGCACTAAACTGCAAATATATATATATACATTTTTCTTTAAGTGAACTTAATGGTTTTACAAGGATATAAATATATATATTTCCTTTAAGCTTCAAATGACTTTTTTGCCCTTCAACATACAACTAGTGAACCATGTCCTCTCTCTGACAATTCTGAAGATGTAAGGATTGCAGCACTTGTTTAGCATGAGGGTATGGGATTGTGTGGATGACTGTGAAAGGCACAAATCAGATTTTACCAAAAGAATGTAGATTGAAGGGGAATAATTATAATTATAAAAAAGTTGGATATTGCTTAGATAAAGCATGACAGTCTGTGTATCTAGTTTCTGAATACTAACCCAGACGCTGATACCAAACCTTCAAGATGTTTCTTAAGGTTTCATAAGTGAGACTAATTACCAAGCCACTTTATCTCAGAGCCTTCAAAAAGTAACTGCTTGATTATTTTGATGAATGAGAAATGTGGAGCACCATGCAGAAGGTTTGGTGGCAAGCAGTGAAACATCATCTACTGGAAAAAGCACAATAAAAAAACGCAAAAAAGAGAACATACGTACTGATTCCTGCAGGCAAGACAAGGGGACAAAGAACAGAGAAAAAACAGAATACAACATAAGAAGATGTTCTGAAGATCTAAACACAAATGTAAATTAAGCGACAGGATTCTAGATCCAAGTGCCAAGAAATTGGTGCTTTTAGGCCGCTTCCCAGTTGTTTATCACTACCAAGCCAGATGTCATTACCTTGTAGATTGATTCCTAACCTGCCATAATATAACCACACTATTTCAATCGATAACTATTTTTGTTATTGTGTAAACTACTAGGGATCTCTCTGCCTGAAGGAGTTCACACGTATTTCAGTTGATGAGGGATCAGGAACTTCCAATAGGAAGACAGTGACAAACAACCATTGGGACTAACTTTCACTGGTACAGCTAGAACGTCAAGAAGATATATGACTATAGAATGACACTGACAATCCTCCTACACCGGATGTTTTTAAGTGCCTAGCTTTGCCAAGCTGACCAAAACCTGGAGAGCAGAGAGTAGCTGAGAAGTTAGTCCTTCAACAATTTTGTAAAGGTATTCAGGTTTTGTTGTCAGCTCGGTACACTCCTATATGATATGTTCTAATCATCTACCATAAAATACATTGTAATTTAGAATTCAACGTTATCCATCATACCCAAAGTGAAAACGCTAAAGCAATTGTCACTTCTGATAACAGGCTTCACTAACAACAAAAAAAAGAGCCCTAAAAAAAAACATACTTAGAATCTTTTTTATCTTTCTTAAGCGTCTTCAGTGCTCTACCAAAATAGTAACTTATATGACAGAAGTTATGCATTTCTCCCAGAAATGATTATCTGATTGACTGAAGGCTGGGTTAGTGCAGGAAATTTTACATGAATCAAGTGGTAAATTGTCAGTCAAAGGCAGATTCTTTAATTATTCACCTACCTAAATAGTTTAAAGAGCAGTCTGTGGAACAAATCTATCCACTACATGTTCATCCTGCTGATGCTAGCTTTTTTCTGCAACTACCAGCAGCAGTCTCTAAGATTTAAAAGTTATTCTTAAATGTTAAACCCAGAATATAGAAACTATAGAGCTTCCTTTTATCCCAATATATTGTAGTAACACTATGGGAGTGAAGTTATTGAGTGTCTCTGTTTCATTTTGGCATGACACAAACTGAAAAAAAATCCACCACCAAACCAAACCAAACCAAACCAAACCAAACCAAACCAAACCAAACCAAACCAAACCAAACCAAAAAAGATCTTACTATTCTTGATAGGATCCTTCACAACAGCATTTGTTTTTGCCACGTCATCTGCAAGTTTACTGTAATTGTTTCTCAAGCCAAGCAGATTCTGGTTGAGGTCTTTAATCTGGGCCAGGACATCATTTGCCGTATCGTTGGCTTGTCTTGCTTTGTCTTTAGCTGCCTGTACCTTTATAGCTGTATCTGTGGGTAGAAAAGGATAATGAAATGACTGTCCAGAGTACAGAAGCTTTCTTCATATGTCTCAAGAATAACTTGGGCCAAAATTCTACAATCTTAACTTGTGTTGTGTAGTTCTTTACTCTTTAGGAGATCCTACTTCACATGTAGTAAGACATTAATAATTGCACATGTCGATTGTAGATGCCCTGTTTTTCAAGACAACAAATGCTTCTGAAGAAGAGAAAAAACTCCACAGTGGAGTTGTAGGACCTGTAGGAACATGTTTTTCTACCTGCTTCCCACAAAACCATGAAACTGTTCTTGGAATTGCTTTCCCGTTGTGTTCTCCAACATGTCCTTGTGTCCCTCAGTCATATGAGAATTTTCGAGTGCAGCTCAGAAATTTGGACACTTCTGAAATGATCACGCAGCAATAGTGCCACTTGTCATACTGACTGGGGCTTCCTTTTGTAGTCAGTGGGGTTAACAGATTGCACTGCAGTAGTGGGGAAAACACAGAAGGATGTATTTACTATCCTATTCTGGCTAAGAGACAGTTGATAAGGGATAGTTTATCCCAAGACTTGCTTGAAGAAGATTGCATATTCCTGATTCAACAATTGTAGGAAGACATGGGAAACACAGATATTATCGCCATTTCAGGGGATTAACAGTATAGATTTCCAACCATTTTTTCCAGGTAGGTCCTTCACCTTCTGTGAACTATGTGACGCAATCAAGCCTGTGGCCTAGGGAGAATACAATGCTTCTTCAGGCTGTAGAGAATTGGTAGGTTTATCCTGAACCCTGGAGAATTACATGACCTTTTTTACTTTCTTGAGCAAAGGTATATTATACCTGTGCTCCAAACAACTCCACTCTTATTTCTGAAATTTTAGCTTTGAAAAGCCCCCAGAACACAACAGCACCTTGAAAATATATCTGAACCTTTAATAAGCCATTATCATCATCAGTACTGACAAGTGAAAGAACAGATTGCTCTGATTGCCTTTTTTCACTTTCTATTTTCATCATATCTAAGTATCTCTTTTTGAGGCCATTATTACAGGTCATGCACCTTTCTGGCAGAAAGAAAGTTGGACTTACTGTGTTACTTCCCTCTATTGGTCACACAAATTATATTTATTTTCAACCACACTTTAAAAGTATGCCTATCCCTCCATATGTAGGTCCTTGTCCTAAGGTAATCTATCCCTCCATTCCATTTTGAATCTTTCTGTTTTTATTTGGCTATTTTATCTGAGTATTACTATAGTATGGACAAGAATTATTAGTTTAAATTGCTCTCTACTTTTGTGAATCCTTGAAGAATGAGATATATGACAGGGTCATTTTCTCTCCTGTCCTCATTGGTTATTTTGCCATTGGATGACTAATTTACTGCACTTCTGTATCCATGTCTTTTATTTGCTCTGAATTTCATTCTTAAGACACATCTACTTGTGTATGAGAGTGTCCTTGTCCCAAGAGCAAGCACCTTGTAACTCTAATCTGACAAGAGTTTATTACATTGCTAATGGTTGCATATTTCATGTATCTTTTACATGTTTCATATTTACTATTCTGTCTCCTAAGGCCCACTGGTCTCCAAGGTCCATTTTGTTTGACTGACACATCTATCTGTGCACAAGAAGAAAAACAGACAGGCCAATACATGTGGTCAAAACCCAGGAAGTGGCATGAGTATGACATATTAAAGAAAATTCTTGTGAATGCCTGATTTCAAGGATCGCTACATCTAAAAATAAACTTTCCAGTTGTCTGGAATCTTGAAGTCACAGAAGTGTGCAAGATGAACAGTAAATTATTTCTCAAGACAAGTTTTTACTTGTAGTCTGGACTTTCCAGACCTTCACGTATGAGAGAGAATAGAGATTTTCTTCAGAGACTTTTCTTCAGTTTATTGCAATGCAGTGCTCCTTAGAGAGAAAAGTCATAGCAAATTATTTTGATAAAACATTTCTTTTTTCTAAAAACAAACATTCTGTTTATCACTGTCTATTGTAATGAAACTACGTTGTAGCTCACTGTCTCTTGCAATCACAACACTAAGTAGCTAACATCCCAGCACTTTGGGATTTTAATCAATATTAAAGATTGGAGGGGGGGCAGGGGGACTTATACAGAATTATAAGTATGCTTAGTACTTTTGGTTTTATTGAGGAAAGCCTGTTCCAGTTCTAAGATACACAATGCCAAATTGACCGGAAAGGATACTGCAGCATAAATCAATGACTGTGGTAGAGAGGTAAGACAAAAAGAGCAAATTTCATCCTGCTTTTTCTATTGTCAGTAGGTCTTTATTTTTCTTAGGTTGCTATAAGAAGCATGATGGTTCTTTATTCGCAAGTTTCATAAACAGACTTTTCAGGTTTAAAGAAAAGACTATTTGTCTCAGAACGTATTGTAACTTAAATATTAAATTAAATTAAAATTTGTTCTGAAACCAATCTTCTGCAAACTGCAGAAACTTGGTACTGTTTACTGTGCCAAAATACAAACTCATACAAGGTATCTGTTTTCAGACCAGTTCTCTCTAACATAGCTTATTTTTGTCTTATTACAGCAGCCAGTGATCAAAGTGGACACAATGTGGACCAGAAAAAGATCAATCAGACAGATGATAGGTGTTTATACACCTAACAACAGAGCAAGACATGTTAAGTGTTGCATTACTTTTCCAGCTTACCATTAGGAATGGCTGACAGTTTTCCAAAGGTTTCATTCAAAGCTTTCAGGAGAATGGAATTCTTCTCATCAGAATCTTTCAGTCTGTTCTGCATGCTGTCCAGGTTATCTCCCTTTTCTATAACAACAATAATAAGCAAGCCATTTATCATTAAGAAATTCAATAGTGTAAATAAGGAAGTCCAGTAAATCTGGTTGCAGGGTTCAATGATAATCTTTTAGGTTTCTTTAGGTTGCCTACTTCTGCAGTATCTAAATGCTTTAGTACATTTTACTGTTCTATATCAAAGGTTTTGATATAAGAGGTTTACAGAAAAAAAAAAAGAAAAAATACAGAAAAAAAGAAAAAATGATAATCAAAGAAATAAAAATGATAATCATAGAAAGAAAAAATGATCATTGTAGATGGAATGATTTACTCAAATTCACAGTGACCCACTGATGGACTCAAGAGTGAAGTTTAGTCATAGCTTTGATTCCTAGATTCAACTAGTACTCAAATTTTCATCTTAAAGGGGTTGCCTGGGATGAATTATTTGAACACTGTGTGGAGAGATGCGTGACTGATCAGGTCATCTTACTGCTGCAATTAGAATGGTCAAAGCATAGCTCTCATGGATTTTCTCAAAGATAACCAATGTTGATGTAACATCTGAGGAAAACACACGATATCACCCTATCATCAATATGAGGAGACAACACAAATTATTATGAAATAAACATAGATTTTATTTTTTGGGTATAGTCCTAAAAGTAAATAAAAATAGTTGTATCATATTCAGTACATTACAGACTATTACAGACTGATGTTATCTTTTGCAGATAAGTTTCTGTTCTTCACCTTTTTTTGAATAAAAATTAAAGATTTTTTTTTTAAGTAACCAGCATTAGCAGTAATTTTTCAAACTCTCAAAAGCGAGATTCCAGCTAAGCTTTACAGTTATTTAAATGGACAATAGTAAAAATAAATAAATAAATAAATAAAGTTTGGCACAGAAAATGCTAGGTAACGCTTAAAAAACTATCTTAGGGGGCATTTTTCATCATTTCTTCATATAAGTGTGGAGTTCTTTGGAACATACAGCTGCTAATTTATTAACTCAAAGGTATGCCCTGTTGGGAAACAAATTCAACATCACTGTGCTTGATAGAAGGAGGGGAATAATTTGTAGAAAGTAGTTTAAGATACAAAGTATGACAGTGATCTTCAGATATGTGACAGGTTATTGAAATTAAACACACGGTTTTTGGATATGTATCCAAGTAGATACTGAAGTAGGAAAACATACTGGAGAAGACACTTCTCCATGAATAAGTCACATACTTGTGAAAAATATAAAGTATCTCTTTTTCACAAGGGACAATAATTAGACATACTGGTACTTCAGCACCTCCAACAGCATCAGAATTGTAGCCCTTCTGTGAGAGGGTAAACAGAATAATGGGTTAAAATGAGTGACAGTGGTTCACGTCCTACAGATTTTAAAAGAGAAAGGTTTCATAAAATTAGATATGCAAAAAAGCATCTCGAAATTAGAAAAATCAAACTAACTGCGTATTACCTTCAAGAAATTATTAACTACATTTTCAAAGACTATTGCAAGACTGAAACAGTGGATGGAATTTAAATGAGAATCATATTTTTGGTGTTAGACCCTTTGAAATGTCATTCAGAAAGAAATCTATTCACTGTATTTAAACCAGAACAACACTGCAGGAGTGCCTGGAAGTAAGACTTCATTCTTGCAAAATGTCCCACAGAGGAACAGGACACTGGTATGAAGTGTGAAAGGCACAGTTAATGCTAGAATAAAGTTGGGAAGAATCTTATATAAATTATAAGATCATATTTTCCCTCAAAAATACTGCTGTTTTAAATAACAGGTTTTGAATCCGCAGATGAATGAGGCCACTCATAAAGTGATGTTAAACTAGGGTGAACATATGAGAGTCTGGTCTTAAATGCTCTGTGGCTTTACCTGAGTTCATTTATCATTAAGTAATAATACTGACAAAAATGTTTTAATTTCTTCCATTTAATTTTGAAATTATAGTCTGCCTGATATTTCCTTCGTGTCTCTGTTGCCTTTTTGGAATGTAAGTGTTTATAAAGTGTATTAATATTCCTGACATATTTTGTTCATTTCTGGTGGTGGTATAGTAACTTTTGTGCATTAAATTAATTTAAATTATCTCTTTTTCTCCTCTTTACTCTGCCAGATCCAACGTTACACTAATTATCCCTTGGTTATATTTCTGAAGAATCATGTTTCCAGACTTCTGTTTTCAGCTTTGTAACCATAGCAGCAATTTTATGGATTTTAATAAGTGAAGTTTCCCTAGAACTCCTGAATTTGAATACTGAGACTCCGTGTTTAATATTTTTTCTTTTAATTTCTCCAATGTATTTTCACTGTATTTTTTTTAAATATTAAAATAATAAAGCCATAAATAAGTGTCCTTAGGGAGCTTTTCAAGGAAATTGTTCATTTTGCACAGTGATCATAACATGAAGCTTTATTTTGAAGAAAATTCCCATACTATAACCCAGACAGTCTCTTCATTAAGCACCGAGCTAATTTTGACTATGAATCACAAACTGAACTGACTTCATTTCGGGTTTTCCCTGTCCTTTAATTATTAGCATTTATGAAAAATCCTAAAGCTATAAAAAGGCCTGAGATCCTCCAGTTAATCACAGAGGCTAGGTAAAATATGAGTAGCTACATTCTAAATTTTTCCAAAAGACAGAGTTTATCTGACTTGGAAGAGGTTAGTGGATCTGCACTGAAAGATACCAGGCACTGTCAATTCACATTAAAGTGTAGGTTGAGAAATATCCTGAGAAATTTATCTCATTCCTGTTTCCACTTCATTAGCTCTGCATGGAGATGGCACAGGATGCCAATCAACATACAGTATTTTGTTCAAATCTACAAAACCATTCATGCATCACTAAAACTAAACCCTAAAGTGTAAGGAGGATCTTGACTGAGTTTGCAGGTATGAACCCATATGTTTTCTGGTTTGGTTAATCTGATTTTCAATTTCTGTTTCTATTTATTTGATAAAACACTACATTACAGAATAAGCATTACCCATTTTCCCTCTGAGTGAATAAACTAAAGTGAGTCAAAAAAAATCCCTACATTCATATGTTTTGTTGAGACATGCGTTACTTATCACTTGTATGCAGTGATCTATTTTTACAAGAGACAAGTTTTAACAAATCTCTGAAGAACACATACATATATGGCACTGGTTAATTACTGATTACTTGTCACCACTGCAATACTAGCAGAAACAGGCATCTTCTGAGAGTTCGGCTTAATGCAGTTTTCCATGGGACTGTCCAAAAAGGTATCATAAAGACATGCTACCCAATGCATGCCCCCCAAAACAGAATAAAGGTTGAAATCTCCTGAGGAGTAATACATGCAGTTGTTTTTATTGACTGGATATTGCACAAATTTCCTGGCAGTTGCACATCCACCTTTCTATTATGCTTGTTTTGCTTCCTGCAAACAGCATTTTTGCTCCCCTCAGTCTCATCCTATAAAGAGGGTGATGGGCCACAAGCTAAATTTTTATCTCAAAACCAAGCAAGACTTATGAACAAACAGGGAAAAATGTAACTGCAGAAATGCAGCCAATGATGTT
This sequence comes from Anser brachyrhynchus, assembly GCF_964034855.1. Taxonomy (NCBI): domain Eukaryota; kingdom Metazoa; phylum Chordata; class Aves; order Anseriformes; family Anatidae; genus Anser; species Anser brachyrhynchus. The sequence goes on from NC_137696.1 coordinate 67,738,750, forward strand.
TAACTTTTTAAAAAGACTGTTTTCAGCATTAGCATTTACATTAATATTATGCAATAATTTGCTGAATGCAACATGCCAGGGCAGCAACAATGCAAACCAGAGGAAAATACACAAACAAGGGATATAGCTGTGCCTATCAGCTACAAAATATTTTGGCTAAAAATATTCACTTGTTGTCAGACAGGACAAGACCCCCTCAACTTGTCAATTCTTAAGCAGAAGAAATGACATGAGCTGAATTTCAGTAGCCACCTGACACCAGTCTCCAGATGAAGCTTTTTTTTTATATATCTTATTTTTCCTTTTCATTTATCATTTTTGACAAAGCCTGTATATCGTCTCAAATCTGCACTGGGCAAATATATTTTTAAAAGAGTAAATTCAAAATTATAAGGAAGAAAAATTGCTCCTGGCAAACTAAAAATCCCTCAAGGCACAGAGAGAATGAGGCTGGCAGGCAGCAGCATTCACTCATTTGTAGCCAAAATTTCAAAACTCCTTCTTAGCCAGAGCACTACACACAGATTTTGCTTCTCCCACCAGGGTTATTCCTTCTAACGCCTAGCCCCACAGAGAAAGAAAGAATTAAATCTCCATTTTAATAGCTTCTCTCAGAAGCTTTGCTTTGTAAGGACTGTTTCAGCAGTTTTTGGTAGTAATATAAAACATTTTTGTGATTAACAGCCGTTTTATAACTAGTGTAATTGGCCACAAATCACAAAAATGTCATAATGTAGCAAGAAAACACTCCCACCTCTATCATAGCCCAGCCTGGATTTCTGGAGTATATATTACTTGAGTGGCTTATGGATTTTCATTACTTTAACTAATGTACTACCTGTAGTGCAGGCAGAGAAATTTCAGACTAATGATCACTTCTGTCTAGCAGATCTTTATAGCGTGCCCATCACCCATCCTTCACTTTCAGTAGAGACTCTGAAAAGGGTGGCTTTGTAAGAACTGTAGAAAATATCTTTCTGTTAGTTTTACACTCAAATCCCACTTTCCAACCTGGAAACATCAAGTCATCCAGAAGAGATTATGTTCATAATACTAGTTACACCATCACTTTGGAGAAAAAGCAAAGTGGGGAAAAAAATAATCTTTTTTTGCATTTTATTCTTATGTATCTGCATTTTGGGCACTACACTAACTGATCTCTGTGGCTCAAGCTGTGGAGCATGGCCATTTTTTATCAGATACAAAAAGGCATACTGTGAAAGTTTAGAATGTTCGTCTGTATGGAGCACATTATATCTAAGTCATATCAGAGAACATTAGAAAAACTCCATCTCATTAACCTTCAGTATGGGGCAAGACCACAGACAAAGATTTAATACTTAGCTTACAAGCACTGCTCCCTGCTTCTCTGCTTGCATGAGGATTGCTTTATGAATCTTTAGAATGCTTAGACCTTCACTTCTGAATTATGAAATGGACATCAACTGAAATTCTCACTGGACTAAAATTGGAGAATAACATACTTTTTCAAAAATCTCTGAAGTCATGTCATGTCATGTCTTATTGAGGTTGTAATACTTTTTTTTTCTTCTTTTTTCCAGGGTTAAATTGAATAGCCCTGTGGGCACATAGCATTGATATATATTCAAAGTCTTTGATTTTGTCCTGGAAAACAGGTCCCTGTGTTCTATAGAGCACATGATAACTCTGAAGTAACCGCCTATGGAGCACAGAAAGCTATGGACTCCACTGCGGTGTACAAAGGCAGTGCTGCCTTTTTGGCATTTCCAGCCATGGAAAGATGGTGAAGTTTGCTTTCTTCACAAACAGCATCCCTATTCTTTCTGCTTCAGCCATATTACTTAAATTTGCTCACTGGTCTCACCTAGCAGTTTAATGATTTTCTGTGGCATATTTACTGAAACATGGTCCTCTGGCCCTGAATTGGTGCTGAATCTGGCAGTAAAGTCACAATAAAGAGGAAGCTTAATTTACATCCAAGATTTACTAGAAACTGTTGGTACTTATTATTTTCTTGTAGCAGCTCCGAGGAAAAAAATGTTTTTAACTTTCAAACCGTGTATGATATTGGCATGTAATTAATGACCATATTAAAAATTTTGTCTTATGACCTTGTTAAACATTATGATGACTTGTTAACTAGTCTGCAAGTTGAAATCCTAGAGCTGCCAAAAATAAATGAGAGTGTAGTAATAGTCAAACAACGACTCTGTGTTATGTGGATCTCATTCTTCATGCTGTATGGTTTTTGTAATGCATCTCCCAGGAGGCCAATGAAAGTTTTACGTGTTAAAGCCCGGAAGACTGGGCTCTATTATAAAAATCTGTCTTACTTCTAATAAAAAATATTTTTAACTACTTTAGCATGATATGGAAGCTTCAGGCATCATCTCTGTGACAGGCAGATTAAATCTCAACCTGGAATATTTACTGTGTGTGATTTTTCTAGTTCTGATGCATGAAATAAACAAACAAAACATTAATTTTCAAATCCTATGATGAGCAAGAAATATTATATCATAGTTGTTTTCATCTTGTCCTCTTTATTTCTTCCAACTCCTAGATCTGTTTTCCCATTTAAGTGAGAAAGTGTTATAGCTGTCCTTGTGGTTAATACGTTAACCCTGTTATAGCACAATGACTTCAGCCAACTGAATCAGATTAAACTACAATATATATAGTATGAAAAGATTTTTTAAAAGCTACACTGACTGAAAACAAGCTTTTCGAAATATATACATATATGTATAAACACAAGAGACATGTTAAACATAACAGATGGGATTACAGTGTACTAAATTGGAATAAACCATGAAGTTATCAATTTGAACATATTCTATCTAGATTAATAAAAAAAGAAAATCTGTATTTGTATGAATGACCTTCAAAAGCAGATGTATGGATGACTTGGTTAATTGATATTCCTCTAACACTTTAATACACCAGTGGCATAAAGACTTAAGTAACTTTCCCTTGTATATGTAAAAACAAGGTACTCAAACAGCAATGTTTAACATTTTTCACAAAGGCAGGTGTGTGAAACTCAGAATGCTGGCCTATTTCAAAGCATATGATGCTTATTTCCCTTCAGGTTCAGTTGAAATATTGAAATATGAAATATTTTTCAGCTCCTTTCTACGACTTCTGTGAAGAAAGAATTGACGATTACTTTTAAACAGATGCTTCATTAGCACAGCAATAAGTATTTTCTTAGAAGACTTCTAAAACAATCTGTCTAGATAAAGATGCAAGATACAAACTGCTTTTGTTTGCAAGATTGTGCAAGAGCTCAAAAGATCATCGAATCATAGGCTCCGAATGTCTGCCCAAAGATCATTTTTCTCCTTCTAACTAACAGTCATTCTTCACTGATGTTTGTCTAAGCTGTTTTCAAAGATTTTCAAAGGTCAAATCTCCCTCAGGCAATCAATTCCAGTACTTCTACATTTTAATTACAAGAAAGATTTTCCTAATATGTGATCTGTAACAGTGCAATTTAAGATACGTTAGTACAATCTTATTTGGAGAAACCTTGGCATAACTGAAGAATATTAAGTCCCTGCTCATTTGTCTCTTTTTCAGTCTACAATTTTAAATTGTTTCAATCTTTCTCCTTCTCTCTCCTCCCCTACACTTCCACTTAGTCTTCATGATGTTTGCAAGACTATCTGCAAATGACCTCAACCTTCATGAAGTTCAGCACCTAGCACTGCAGACAATAATTTCGCTAATTTGTCCACTCCGTGGACAAATTGTTTCATGTGTTTTGGAAAGCCATTCACCTGTTCATGCATTCCCCTGTGACATCTACCTGACATCCGCTGCGAACCAGCATGTGATCCATGATTGTCTTCAGTCTCATTCTATGGAGCTGCTACACAGACAATTGCTCCTCATCCTGCATTTCCGCAGCTGTGCATTCATGTGTGCTTGAAGCATCTTGTGTTCATCCTGACTACTGCCCTACTTTCTTTTTTTGAGGAGAAAATACTCAGGTACATTATAAACACAGTCTTACCTGAATTATCTATTATTATGTCTCACCAAACAGAAATTTCTGCAGAAAGTGCAGAAAAATAAAAATGTTTTATTTCACACCAAATTGAAGTACTTGGTTTGAGATCTACAAACTTTATCATTTGAGCTGCATTTAGCCACATACTTAAACCTTAGGAATGAAGAAATATTTTTTGTGTGCGTGTGTGAAAACTCATCTCTTTTCTCCAGAGATATGTTTTAGTTTTGTTTTTGAAGAAGATACTTAGCAATTCCCTCCCATTACCCTATTTGGCAAACATCTTCATCCTGCATCCCCACACTTCCCTCTTCTGTCACAACCCCATAAGCATCCTGAAGAGATGTGCTATCTCTGATTGGTATTGTAAACCCTAATTCTGTATTAACAGTTATTGTAAACCCTACTTCTGTATTAACAGGAATAAAAATGTAATGCTGTGCTGGATTTTGTACTAATTTTCTGCTAGAGCGTTTACTAAATCAAAACTTGTATTTTCATCCCTCTCTCATTCCCACTCACTCTCATCCTTACTGTAATCATCAAGAGAAGACTAAGCTTCTAGCTTTTCCGGCCTTCCTATCCCAGAAGAGGATAAGCATCCCTGCATTATGCCTGGACCCAAAATAGAATATTTTTCATTGATACATTGTTCAATTTAAAAACAGATACTGAACTATATATTTTTTTTTCTTCTGACATGGTTTATTCATACTGGAAGTAAAACAGTCTCATAAAGTTTTTCTAGTATTTAATGGACCTGAATGCCACATAGTGTACGTACCTCTAACATCATTTTCTAGCCTCTTGGCATCATTAAGGACCCTGAAGCTTTTCTGAAGAGAGCTCTTGGCGTCATCCTTCAATGATCCTTGAGGACCAGATGTCTGCAGACAAACAAGCAGTGTCACAGATACAGGAAAATCTTAAGTCATAGAAGATACAGGAAAACAATCTAAGTGAACGTTCTAAATTCAAATGAACATCAGTGTGCTCTGAATCATATCCCATTGTCATTACACTGGTCTTCAAAAGACTAAAAAATAATTTCCTCTAATTTATTTTCTTTTGTTTTTAGAGGAAGCCAGTTCTCCTTTGGAATACCAGTGATGACTACAATAAGAAGAGAAAATGTTTGTATCATTACAGAAAGAGATTTGCTCTAGGAACAGAACTTTGTCCAGAACAAACAGATCTTTCAACTTAAAATATGTGTTTCTTCCTCCAGCTACAGTATTTCTCCCTAAGAGCAGCTACAATACCTTTAGAAGCCAGACTGGATCTGATGTTCCATATTCTCAAACAGAGAACAGAGCTCTCTTCATGGTTAAATACAAGAACTGTAATTGCTAGGTCAGTATAGTAAAGATGCTATAAAGGAAATAGAGTTTAAAAAGAAGGGCAAACTGCAGTTAATCTGAAAGAGTTTTATTACTAAATAACCATTCTTCTACATATCATACTGTTTAAAGATCTTTGCTTTGAAAAAACATCTCTCCAGTGCAGAGACTGATCAATAGGTAGTATGATTTTTCTAAATTAGATTAGTATTTTCAGTTGGTAGAAAATGCTCTAGGTTCTGAACCACTTACTCTTCAGTTTGTAAGAGTGAACTCAGGTCACACATCATACTGAGTACATTTCTATGAGAATACTCTTGACAGCCAGATAACGTTCTATATTAGTCATGGGTCATAGCCTCGTAACTAGTATGTAATTAAGAAACAGCTACTTTTCATTTTCCCTGGCAGATACATATACTCAAAATGTGTGTCAATTAAATGACACAGTTATTATTACTATTCATTATTTATATAATGAGCAAGCCCAGAGGTGATACTGTGCATACTGCTGAATCTTTGTTGTTTTTTGATGACGCGTTGAGAACCATGTATGGAACTTGTCTACTTCTTTTCCATTTAAAAATCTTAAAGAACACTTTGGATACTCACAAAACTCAGAATACAGTTTTTTTGTAAAGGTATATCTCATGGCATGTGTGGCCATGTCACTGGGATACATCTACCATACTACTTCCTTGTAGTCATGGGATCTAAATTTATTCTCAGCTTTCATCATGGGCTAAGTGATTTTATGAAGTATGGCCTGTATGACTACCAAGCACACTTGAACTATTAAGCTGTTTCTACTATAAATTCTTCCCCATATCAACAGAAAATTTATTTGAAAGACCAACAAAACAACAAAACCTTTTTTTTTAAATATATTGTATCACTTAATATAAGTAGCACTGATAATAGAAAAACACATATAACCCTAGAAAAAGAAAAAGAAAAAGAAAAAAGCAAACAACAAAAAAGACTTTCCAGTTAAGCAAAAGATTGCTCCTGAAGCAAGAATGGTTGGCCAGATTTTGTAGCAGATGCACCTGTCAAATCAGATAATACTACTATATATTCTTTTTCCTGTTAGCATCAAAACCCAGGTCCATGTGACCACGGACTTCAAAAAATTGTTATTATTATTAAATTACTAGGCATGGTTGACTGGCTGTTAAAGCAGTTTATATTCAATAGAAATACATTGGAAGGCCAGATTTGCAATGCGAAAACAAGAAGTTCATCAAATCAGGGACAATAAATAGGTCCGGGCTGGCAATTAGTCAGAAACAGATTTCAGCGTAAAGTTAATACTAAAAAGGCCCTTCAGAGACAAATACACTTGCACTGATTAAAAGCTTTATTTTATATTAATTTTCAAATAATTCTGAAAGGGAGGATTAGTCAAAAAAATCAAATGCAAAACATACTTTTTTTTTTCTAGCTTTTCTTCCGACTCATGGAATGTTGAGTTATGATGAAGTCAATAATGAAAAAAACAAACATTTTCTGGCAGTGTGAGGTGAAGTTTATGCCCAGCTTGCGGCAAGCCGGGGTCATGATGAATCCTTTTATGATTTAATAAGACTGACAGCTAAGGGATTTTTATATTGTTTTCTAAATTGGTACACCTACTGTAAAAATGAAAAAAAAAGAAGTAAAAAATGATTGTGGTTCAAGACAAATTGGAAAACCACAGTGTCTCAGGAATCTAAGTTCTAATTCTATCTGTTCCAGAGTGTACATATCCTGTGGACAGTAACTTCCTCACTCTGTGCTTCCCTCCACACCCCCTGCCCTATACAAACTTTGTGCAGCTTGACTGCTTGTGGCATCTTGTGGCAGGAGTGGGATCTCATTATGTATTCAAACAATGCCATCTCAATCTTGGGTTAGAGGCATAAGTGCTGTTATAATAACATAATACAAAATGCTGCCACTGAAACCATACATCACCCTTAATGGTCTGTTTCTTCCTTTCCTTAGGTTAGCAATAATTCAATAATTTAAACAAGGTTTAGCACCAAAAGAAAAATACCTATCAAATTACTGAAAACCTCTATGAATTGATAATTAGCAATAATTATGGGTAAGGAATGAATTCAGGAAGAAATATGCTCTCTGTCTTCCTTTTTCTGGTACTTCAGTGAATCTTGAACTCTGTTCTTGCCAAATGACCCGCCTTCTGCAGGAGCAGAAGAAAGATTTCAGTTCAGCTCATAGCCTGGTGGGTTATAGAACTATTTTGGGATGAAGAAGATCCCTCCAGATCTCCCAGGGATGACTGTGCAAATCACTGAACGCACATTGGCAGGGATAAGGCTACAGGCTGCAAGTTTGAATAAGATTAGCCATAGCCACAGCATTCTGTGAAGACTCCCCCATCAGCACATGCTGTGCACGGTCTGAACACATATCAGACAAAGAATTGCTGGGGCTTTTGCAGTATGGAGGGATTTTTTTCTGAGGTTTCATGAATGGATGTAAGCATGAAGTAGGCATTATGGTGCCTAAACCTGCTGACATGTCAGCAGTTTTGGTCACTTGAAGAGGTACAGCTCCAAGCACATATGTAAATCCACGGGGACAGTTTTGAGGATCACATACTTAAAATCACCTGTACACTTGTAAGTTGTTTTTTGCCCTAATTCACATCAGTCAAAACAGTTCTGCCTTATTTTTTAAATAAAGGATTTTCTTTTCACATACATTTAAATTCTGAGATGTCTTCACCTCTGTGAGAGCTAAGGCTACTCTCAATTTCGCAAGTCTTGGAGAAAGAATAAGTCTTGGGGAAGCTGAGAATTCTGAAGTACCAAGATGCTATGTGTGAATTGCACCTCAGGACAACCTCATGACGGTAGCTAGGCAGTGTTATGCTGTTATCATATAAGGAATTGAGTGTAATGGCACCCCAATAGTTATGTCAGGTGCCACTACAAAGGGAGTAAGAAGAAAAGAAGCAAGCAGGACCCTAAACACCTAACATGTCACCTGTGGTTCCAGTTACTAGTCTAAAAAAGACTAAGAAGAAAAATAATTTTTCAAGACGTGGTTTAAAACTATAGTTCTGATCTGTGAGACACAAGCTGGGTCTGTTAACATGACTCTACTCTTCAGTCAGTTACTGTCTTGGCTAAGTAATGGGATATTGAAGCTGCCTGAATGCTAGAGATCTCTCATCTGTGATAAATTTATTTTTCTTTTAAAGGGGAGAGCAAATCCATCATAAAAAGCTCAGGAGGAATTTTTCTGTCATATTTTTAATACATTTTTTCCCAGTCATTTATCAGGCTTCCTGTAATCACGATGGATTTTAAGCATTTTTTTTTTGTTCTTGCTTTTAGCAACATTAGCTTAATTTAAAAACAAACTAATCTTCCTGTTAAAAACAAAAATAACCCCAAATTCTGAGATACCACTGAGGCTCCCATAGATTGTTTACTTCAATCGCTTGCAGGGTGGAATCTAAAACTCAGCCCAGTACCTACCGTTTCTAGTTTATGCACCAGCTTGCTGCTGTTGGAAAACCTTCCCTCCACAGACCCAACACTATCATTTGCTAGGAAAGGCTAGGTTCAGTGATGCACGTGAACTTCAGACCTCTCCTCTGTTATCTGCTAGCTTCTGGAGATCAGAGTCCTTTACAGAAGATTGGCACCCACAGGTACTCTCAGAAAGAAAAGAATATGGCTCCATCTTCCAGAAGGAGAGGAAAGAGATGATTTCTGTCTTCTGTACATTGGCCCAAAGAGTACCTACTTGAGAAGGAGGGAACAGTTTCTAGGACTTGGTTAGTCTGAGGGGGCTCAAATCCACAAATGATACCTTCTAGGCTAGTGCTTGAACCATGGAGCTGCATGACAGCATGGGGGCACTCCTGTCCTGCTAAAGCTCAGCTACAAGAAAGAGGATATATTACATAAGGGCCTGCAGAAAGAGGAGCCTCTTTCTGATTTACTGATTTTAGCAGTTAAGCTTTTCAACTAGGATGAGCAAATATCTAGCTCTTTCCATTAAATAAATAAATAAATAAATAAAAATAGAATAGTTAAACAATGACTGAACTTCACAATTTTTTCAATTTGGCCCCAAATCCTAACATGGTTATTTACCAAAAACTGTGTAAAGTCTACCTTGCTCTGCAGCAGCATGATGGTAAAACACTGATTATCTCTATATTTAGCCAATTATGTTTATAAGGCAGTAGCTCTCTCCATTTTCCTCTCTATCAACTAGACCCCTATTACCCCTGTTACACATATACAGCAAAGAACATAAACAGGCTTCCCCTAATGAATGTATAGAGAGGAGATGCTTAAAACTCCACCCGAATAGTATGTTAGTCTCTCCTTGCTACTCGCTTGCATAATGTTGTCCATCTCTTCACCTCTATCCATTTCTATCACCTGTCTATCCACTTTCACCCCATGGTATAATCTACCAGTTCACTATCTGATTTATACTCTTTTGTAGTCATACTGTAATTGCTTGCTTTGTTTCTTGACTGCTGTATGTATCTTTTTTTTCCCCTACTGAATCCTTACAACAGCTGCCTGCTTCACTCACTGTGAATCATGAAAGAAACAAAGGATAGATATCTGTATTAAATCTAAATGTGCAGAAAAAATAATAATCCAGAGCTCCTTATTTACTTCTGCAGAGTAATTAGCAGTTCTAGAGAAACAAATAACTATTGACGGAGAACTAGCATACACTAATATGTGAGGTGACTTTTTTTTTCCATCGAGAGAGAAATACAGTAATTAGTGTTATTTGAAACAGAAGTTACCAATCTAAACTGTCTAAAAATATTGAAACATTTGTGCAACAACTAAATCAATTTATCCCTCTCCAAAATACAGACTTTTCCAGCATGTTGTTGCTTTTACTGTTCTTGCAATCCATTTGACCGAAGTAGCTCTCTGCGAACTACTTTTATGCACATGCAAGTGCTCTAACTGCAAGTTGCTTCTGTTCACCTATATGTTTCTGTATCAAACATAGGGTCTGCCTATTTTATATAATACTGTAATTTCCTTGGTGATTTTTTGTGTGCCTGTGAAGCGCATGTCAGTTGCTCTCTGACCAGCTTCCACAAACTAGCCATTAACTCCTTCAAAATTAGGTATAAAAACAATTCTGGCTATGCTCAGAATGTTTTCTGGTCTATGGAGCCGAGCTCCTCATTATGACTCAGGCAGCAGAGCTGGCTTTAGCTTAGAATCCTATTTTTAAAAGTTCTTTCCGTTTCCTCTGAAAATTTGCATGTAATACCTCATACTGATTTCTCTGTGAAAATGGCCAGAGTTCATGTAAAAAACTGCATGTATTTTATTAATAAAACTTTCTGCACCATTTCTATGTCTCTCCATTTCTAGATTTCTGCTAAATGCTCACAGTTCATCTCACGTGCAGAGAAGTGCCTGTGAGCATTTTCTTAGAACTGGAGGATGAAGAGTTAATTAAGGAACGTAGTTCTTTAGATGCATGCAAAACATTTTAAAAATATAACCTAGCTTTAATGAGTATTGAATGACCTATACTCATGACTAAAAGCTTTTCCGCAGCAGCTGTTGGCTTGAGCCATAGGCTGAAGTTGAATGGTAGAAAGCAGAAGGAGGAAGAATTGTATACAAAAATGGAAAGAAGATCAAAAAAAACAGGAATTAGGGACAAATGGAGATGTAGTCAAGGTACACATAGCTCTGGCAGGGGCATATTGTTCTGATCACGGATCTGTGGTGGCAGGGTTCTCTATAGTCATAAGATGGAAGACATGGATCTAGGATAAAGCACAGCACAGCTCCACAGAAAATCTAAGCCTCCTTCCAAATTTACTTATTTTTCTTACCGCTTGCATAGCTTCATTTGCAAGAGCCTTGGCTTCCTTGGCAACTTTTTCAGCTTCATCTGTGTTATCCTTGATGTTAGTATAAGCATTGAAAGCAAGTGTGGCATTGAAAGAGATGTTTTTGGCTTCAGCAAGGATTCTGTTGGGATGGGAAAAGTAAACACACCATTAAACCTGCTATCAGAGCTCAACGGAATATAGTAGCCCACTTCTTCAAACCCAACAGCCCTTATTTCTAAGGTTATTTTTAAGACATTGCTTTAGAGAGCAATGCTACACTTGAAAATTCAGGAGTTCTTGCATCATATGTTTAATAGAATTCATATTTCATCTGTGCAAAAAGACATAAAAAAATAACATTTGCTAACAAGGAGGTTACGTGAAATAAAAATGGATCAGACACTGAGATAAGACAGTGCAGTGCTTAATAGTAGATATTATATACATATATTACATAGATACAGATATACACACACAATAGTAGATATACATACATAGTAGATATATACTCTTTAATATAAATATAAATCTGTAAATCTATATAAATCTGTATCTATCTATAAATCTAAATATTTATATATAACATAAACATAAATCTATCTACTATCTACTATTATCTACCATACAGTAGATTATACACTATAATAGATAACATATACATAATGTAGGTTTATAGGTTATGTGATAAGTCAGGCTATTCATTGAAGTTTGAACTGTCTGAACATGGGGAACATCATCACAGGGATGTTTTAGAGCAGTCTGTGTGAACCACCCATTTCTTGGTCTGGCTTCCAAACACAGAAATCTTACTATCTAAAACAATCCTAAATGTTCATTTTTCATTTTGCTTACCAAAATGAAAAACATAACCAATAATACTTCATATTGAATGGAGTGTTCCATTTATATGAAATGCTCCATTCTAATAATTTTAATTAAATTAAAAGATAATTATAAACAAATAATATTCTTGGTGCAGGGATTAGAGCTCAGTTAACTGACTTTCAGGGGAATTTTTAGACACCAGGCTAGAGAAATCGCTTTTCTTGCACTCTCTGCATGTGACATATTCAAATATTTTCTACAAAGAAGTATTGTATATACAGAATTAACTTGAAGACATCTCTCTCAGAACACGTTATAGCTTAATGCCTATGGTACTTTCCCTGAAAAAGGATAAATGGGTCCACTTCACTGCTTGAACTGGACAAGAATGGAAGAAACAGAAATTAATTCTCTAACCTCATAACTAATCTATTCTCTGGAGAATCGGGACAGCTGGGTTCCAATCCTTGCTTCAATGAGTATTTAATGATTTCTACAAAATGCAAAACGAAAGACAAAGGGGACATAGGGTATATTCCTTGGACTCCATATGTAGGTAACAGAGGGAGACAGATTTCCTTTGGGCTGCCACATGACTGAACTACCTGTGCATCATTCCTGGAAGAGTCTAGAACCATAGAATCATAGAATCATACAATCATCCTGAGTTGGAAGGGACCCACAGGGATCATTAAGTCTAACTCCTGTCTCCACACAGGACCACCCCAAAATCAGACCTTATGTCTGAGAGCTTTGTCCAAACTCTTCTTGAACTCCAGCAGGCTCGGTGCCCTGACCACTTCCCTGGGGAGCCTGTTCCAGTGCCCATCATCTTCTTCCATCAAAGAACCTTTTACTAATACCCAACCTGAACCTCCCCTTTCACAGCTCCATGCTGTTCCCTTGTGTCCTGTCACCAGAGAGCAGAGCTCAGTGCCCACCCCTCCACTCCCCTCCTGAGGGAGCTGCAGGCCGCCATGAGGCCTCCCCTTAGCCTGATCTGCTCTGGGCTGAACAAACCAAGGGACCTCATCTGCTTCTCATACATCTTCACCCATATACCCTACAACATCTTTGTAGCCCTCCTTTGGACGCTCTCTAATAGTTTTTGTTTGTTTGCTTGTTTGTTTTTATATATACTGTGGCGTCCAAAACTGCACACAGTACTCAAGGTGAGGCCATGTCAGCACTGAACAGAGCAGAACAATCACTTTCTTCAGTTGGCCAGCAGCGCTGTGCCTGAGGCACCCCAGGATACAGTTGACGCTCCTGGCTGCCCAGAAACACTGGGGACTCAGATTTAGCTTGACATTGGCCAAAATCCTCATATCCCTTTCTGCGGGGCTACTCTCCAGCCTTTTGACCCCTAGTCTGTATGTATGGCCAGGGTTGCCCCTTCCTGGGTGCAGAATCTGACATTTACTCTAGCTAACCTTCATATGGCTGGTGATTGCCCAGCTCTCTGATTTGTCAAGATCGCTCTTCAAGGCCTCTCTACCCTCATGGAGTCAGCTCCTCCCAGTTTTGTATCAACGGCAAAATTCCTCAAAACAGCTTTTAGTCCAACATCCAAGTAATTTATAAAACCATTAAAGAGAACTGGCCCTAAAATGGAGCCCTGTGGAACCCTACTAGTGACTGGCCACCAACTGGACGTAATCCCATTTACCATAACCTTTTGAGCCCAACCCGTCAGCCAATTGTTCACCCATGGTATTATGTTTTTTCTCTGTCTGTATGCTGGACATTTTGTCCAGAAGTATACTGCGAGAAACAGTATTGAAAGCTTTACTGAAATCCAAAAAAATCACATCAACTGGCTTTCCATGGTCAACTAGATGGGTGACCTTGTCATAAAAGGAAATTAAGTTTGTTAAGTAGGACCTTCCCCTCATGAACCCATGTTGGCTATGTCTAATGACCGCTTTGTCCCTCAGGTGTTTTTCAATAACTCCCAGAATAATTTTGTCCATAATTTTACCAGGCACTCAAGTGAGACTGACAGGCCTGTAATTATCGGGGTGTTCTTTCTTGCCCTTCTTGAAAATTGGAACAATGTTTGCCAGCTTCCAGTCAACTGAGACCTCTCCAGATTCCCAAGACCTTTGAAAAAAAAAATAAATGAGAGAGGTCTCACAATAATATCAGCCAGCTCTCTGAGTACCCTGTGATGAATCCCATCAGGCCCCATAGACTTATGTGCTTCCAGCTGGAGCAGCAAGTTCCACACATGTTCTGGGTTGGTTGGGAGTTTATCGTTATCACAGTCATGGTCCTCCAAGTCAGGACACCTGGGGTCCCAGAGCCCATCATTGGTGTTGAAGACAGAGGCAAAGAAGGCATTAAATGCCTCTGCTTTGTCTATGTCCCTGTTTGTGTGGTGACCATCCTCTTCCAAGTAATGTTTTCTCTGGTCCTCCTTTTGCTGTTAACATTTAAAAAAAAATACTTTTTAGTGATGGAAAGGAGGAGATAGATAAATATCTGTCTCTTTTTCTCTGTCAATAAATCTATCTCCTTCCTCAACTACAGATGGAGCTCACTAGGTTAGAGTAAGTTTTTTTGATACTCTGTTAGATAAACGTGCAGCCCACAATAGATATCTAGCTAGTAGCTAAAGTACTGCTTAGAAACATGGTTCATATACCCTCTGGTTAGGAGGGAATTAAACTGAATTTTCCACATACCAGTGACGTTTACTCATCAGCAGGCAATTAGGCATAAGGAAGAAAAGCCTGTCCTAATACCTATCCGTATACAGGATAAATATATATATATATATATTTTTTTTTCCCCTAGGTTAAATTCATGAACTGTTCCATGTTCTAACTCTCAAGAGAACACCCTCACCATCAATCAGTATGCTATCTGAAGCCTTAGGGGGTGATTTGAGAGAAAGAGCTCTCCCTCAATCTCTCTTGTAAGATGAAATGGTATTTTTCAGCAAATTTAGTATTAGCTGAAAGATACCCAAGTGCCAGCTGTGAGGATAGATATATTTTTGAATTCCTAAGATAGATAGAGAGAGACTGCATATTCCTGTAAAGTGTGACTTTAATGTCAGTGCATGAACTAAACAACTTTATCCTGATGCAGGATGACATAGGACTTTGGTATTTCTTTCTCCTTTGAGATTATGTATCTGACCACACTAGAAATTTTAATTTTTAATAATTTGCTTTTAAATATAATTTGAAATGTTATTGATTCTGTATTATTTATTGTGTATATTGAGGAACTGAAGGTGATGTCTGGATCAGATAGAAGTATAAATGATACTGCTACACCACAGTAAACATGGCTTTAAACACTACCCTAAGCTACCTAAGGCTTATGTTAAGACAGAAGCACATATACACACCCCTAAAAAGTCTATTTAAAACAGTTAAAAACCCCTACCTCAAAATTTGTCTTGTCAACATTTCATTAAAGAGGCGAAGTACTCTTATTTTTACATTTTATCTACTTCTTTCCTTAGTTCCTCCATGCCAACTATCTATGTATTTGGATAGGTTTGGATTGTATTTCATATTTGGATTTAGATGTGCTGTAGTTAGATGTGACACTAGTCTTTAAACCCAGAGGTGCACAACAAAACTGGTATGTGTCATGATCAGTCAGTCCATATTCCATTTACAAAAGCTGCTTTCTTCTAGAAACAGTACCCTTTAAATCCTTTTTACTCAGGAAACTACAAATATCATTATTTTATGTACTCCTCAAAACATAAATTAGGCTGAGTATCTAGAGTACTGTGACTACACTATATGTGAAGCCAATAATTCTGCAAGTATCAGACACTTTATCAGAGATAATTCCGTGCCTTTTCCTCAAAATTACAGATGCTGGCAAGAAAAAATGCGTTAAGCATCTGCTCACAAGTCTTTGGGATATTAAAGTCTCAGGTATCTTTAAAAGGTGTAAGCAACAACAACAGACCAAACTGTCAACCTTAAAACAACAACAATAACAAAACACAAAACCCTCAGCTTTTCATTCATGCAGTGCTTCTGAGAAAATAAAACTCTGAAACTATACTGAGGACAGGTCCAGGATGCAGATTATCCATGATCTATTTGTGTTAGTGTTGCAAATTACACTTTCTGTTTATTACTTGCTTTTTTAAATGCAGAAAAACAACAACAACAAAATCCCCTCCCCCTCCCAAATCAAAACAACCTTTTCCAGGGGTCCTTCCAGGAAATAATATTCATGACACGTTATAAAGTGTCATTCTTCTATGGGGAGGGCTGTGGTCATATAAACAAAGGGCACTGCAGTTCCAACTCATATGAAGAAATGTGAAAGTTGTGAATGGAAACCAAAGTTTCTGAACTTAGGTTTAAATATTTTTGCCTATGACACCTATTCATTTTGGGGCAGTGTTGTGAAACTACTAGATGGATTACAGTCTGTCAGCATGGAGGATTTCTGACAGTACACAAATTAGCACCATGACAAGTGTCTCCTACCAAAATGATCACCTTAAAACTAAAAACATACTGCTTGTTTTTAACCAATATTTATGAAAACACATAATGGGCCCTGTAAGAGAAAGTTCAATTCATTTTTTTTTCACATCAACACTAGCAATAAACATATGGTAAGTCAAGCTGTGTAAATCGAGGGTATATCTGAGGGCACTACAATATATAAGCATCGTAAGATATATGAAACAGCTTACAAGAGAAACACAGACACATTTTTTCCTTTTTTTTTTTTTGTTTTAAATGAATACACAGACTTAGCCAAGAAGGAAAGAAACTGAACATGACTCTCAAAGCCCAAACTTCTCTTGTGCAAATATCATATGGAGATTTTAGTAGCCCAGTATCATATTGGAGCTATGTAATGACTATGTCAACCTTAATGTCATTTTCACATGGTCCTCTGTAGAGCAGAACCAGGTATTGCCTGATGCATGATTATGGCTCAGGATAGAATCTGAATGACATAATGCATCTGAAGAACCTTCTGTTCAATTGACCATTATTTGCTCAAATTCATCCATTTCTGAACATTTAATTCTTTGACTAAGAAGGATAAATTTGTGCAATAGGGTACCACCAAGGAGACTACTCTTCTTCGGCAATTTATACTTTTCAAAAAAAAAATGGTGTGTTTTGTTCTGTCTTTTAGTATTCACACAGTTGCACCCATAGGGATCTGTCTTTCTCTAGTACTTTGCCTACCACATCAGTTCATATGACACTTTTCAAATAGTAACAGATCAACTACCACACTCTAAATAACAATGCACCCAAATTTTCCAGTAATACATCGTGTGTTGGTGGGGGTCAGTTCCTTCCTTCATGCTAGTTCCTGCAACTGTACAGTTTTAAAGGCTGGCAATTTAACCTATGTAATGATAACCAAAACCAACATGCATCTCTGCTACTGTGTGTTTTGTGCTTTCAAAAACACTTGTAGGAATGACATCTACATAGAACAATAGATGGTAGTGTACTAGGCTTGCATGGCAAGGTTCTGGTAGTGGAGGTGCTGCAGGGGTGGCCTCTGTGAGCAGAGCCCAGCAGCTGCCCCATGTCAGGTCAGGGCCAGCTCCAGATGGCTCCAAAAGGGACCCACTGCTGGCCAGAGCCGAGCCAGGGAGTGACGCTGGTTGGGCCTCTGGGAGAACAGATTTAAGGAAGGCAAAAAAAAAAACTGCTGCACAACAGCAGCTGGGAGAGAGGAGTGAGAAAATGTAGGAGAAACAGCCCTGCAGACTCCAAGGTTAGTGCAACAGGAGGGCAGGAGGTGCTCCAGGCACGCAGCAGCAGTTCCCCTTCAGCCTGTGGAGAGGCCCCTGGTGGAGCAGGCTGTCCCCCTGCAGCCCATGGATCCCACGGTAGAGCAGTTCTCTACGCTGCAGCCAGTGGAGAAGCCCACGCAGGAGCAGGTGATCTGGCGGGAGCTGCCACTCATAGGGGACGAGCAGTTCTTGAGGAACCAGACTGTGGGAAGCCCCATAATATCAGTTCAGGAAGGACTACATTCTGTGGGAGTGACCCCATGCAGGAGCAGGGGAAGAAACTGACTGTGAAGGAGTTGCAGAGACAAAACATTATGGACAGACTGCAACTCCCATTCCCCATTTCCCTGCACCACTCAGTGGGGAGGAGGTAGAAAAGGGCGGATAGGTGAATGGTGTTTTTATTTTGCTTTTTCTTCTCATTGATCTACATCCGTTATCAACAGATTACATTAATCTCCCTACACTGAGTTTTGCCTGTGATGGTAATTGGTGAGTGATTTCCCTGTCCTTATCTCAACCCTTGAGTCTGTTTTCATCGCTTTTTCTCCTGTTGTTCCTTTGAGGAGGGGAGGTGAGAGAGTGGTGTAGCAGAGCTTAGCTAGCCATCAGTGTAAAACTACCACAGCTGGCATTACACTGTCCCTTCCACTCTGAGCTTGACCAAACAGATGATAATGTCAAACAAAGGAAAATCTTCCCCTACCTGTTGGTTTTGGGGGATTTATCGCAAGCTACTGTCTCATTTTGACATATCTAAACCCCAGACTTTATCAGACATAAATTCGGCTTTTCTCACTGAACTGTATACTTGCATACTCATATAGAACATTGTATATTTGTATATCCTCAATGACAGACGTCAAAGTCTGAAAAGAATGCCCTTCAGTTTCTGTCAAGTAGCTTTACAAACCTGCTTCGTGTTTTTATCATTACCAATGAATGGCTGTCTTACCCATCCAGTACTGCAGATGATTCATTCAGCTGGGCTGCATGGTTCTCAGCTTGCAACACCTTTTCTGGAAGCATTTTGTCATGAATTTCTTGTGATAAGTCATCTATTTTATCCTTCAGCTGATCGGACATTGATTGTATCTTATCTGCAACACCTTCTACATACTGACATAAAATGACATAAGAAAGACCTTTAAGCATCTTAATGCAAGCACTCTGTAACCCTTTACATATTTTCCTTGTGAGATATTATCTCATAACTTACCCATGCATTAACACTTCAGGGAACTAATATGGAAAGAATACAAGAATGGTTGGACTGGAGAGCAGAGGGAGATAAAACAATATACCGCAGCCACTTGCCTCTCCTGAGTTGTTATTTCACAATTAAGAAACTGCACAGTTTAAATACTTAATAACTCTAATTTGGATTTGTTTCCTAAATGTAGATGCGTACATAGTTATAACAATTTGTGGTCATACCCCCAGTAATAACTAACCAAGGACAGAAGTTCAAGTTTCATGACCCTTTGAGTGACCCATATATACTTTTGAATATTAAAATACCTGAGTAAGAACTATACTTCTGGGAGACCTTCCATTCCTGTCCCAATAAGTTGTCTCAGAATGTTTCCCTTTGCATTTCTCCACATGGCTTTTTTTCCATTCATTGTATCAATTTGCAGTGCAAGATAGAAATATTTCCAGAACCAATCATATTTCTTTTTTTTTTTCCTTTTTTTTTTTCAGCCTTAGTGGCAAACTCCATTGATAAAACTCTTAAGGCAGAATTTTCAAAAATTTTATGTAAAATGAGAACGCAATCCTCTCATCTCCCTGATCTACCTAGACTTAAAATTGTTGCCACAGGCAACAAATTATTTCTGAAATTTCCTTCTGATATGCACACACAGTTTTTGTGCAGATAAATCTACATCTAGATCACAGAGTCACCATGAGACTATGAACAGGTTTGCTGCATCTGCAATTCTAATGACAAAGTCAGTACCAAAATCACAATACCATATATAAAAGGAGGTAGAGTCCATGACAAATGATGAGCTAACTCTTTGTGCAATCCAATGAATCATTTAAATCTCAAACTTAATCATTTTTATATACTAGCTTAGCTTTTCTGTCATACAGCAATAAGAAAATTATTTCTTCCAATTCAAATATTCTAACATTGATTAATAAAAAGAAAAATCAGGTGTTACTTTAATTAGCTATTTTGTTTCCATAATGATGCTTTATTGTACTAATTCTCATATAAGGATGATAAAACACTCACCTCTACAGCTAAGCTGATTTCATTTGTAAGGTTGTTGGCTTCATTAAGGACGTCATTCCCTTCCTGCAGACTCTTTTCAACATCTTGCCTGCCATCTTCTACAGCTTGCTTCTTTTTCTACAGGATGTGTTCACAAAAATAAAAATATGAGTTGTTTAATAGAAAGGTGATGCCAGTTCAAATACTGACATCCCAATACAGACTGCATTTTTTCACCATGCCACAAAGGTCAGACTTCTCAGAACGTTCTGAGGAAAGACAGTTACAGCAATAGAACATATTTAAAATAAGATATCTTTCTTTCTCCTCCTGTCCCCAGCTTTGTATCTCTCCTCTCACATGGTAGGTTTTCAGAGGCAATTGACTGTAGTATTATGGCAAAATGAATCAGAAAGAAGTTAGAAATCCTAATCCTTACCCAGATGGGCAAGTTTCTCATTTTGACAATTACCTACGCTGGCCATGAAGGCAAAACTTATTAAAATATTCTGCAGCTTTGAAATCCACATCCACTGGCATTTCACTAATTAATGAATGTAAAAGAAAAGACAATGGTTCAGAACAACCTAAGGATTCTTGATTTTCCATCTGGTAAAAATACTGCGTATTGTGTAAAAAGAATGGATATCAAATAAGTAACCGGTGATTTCCTGTACGAGATTCATTTAGCATTACAGATTAGTCTGATAGGAGACCATGGCATTCTAGTCATGGTGCTGTGATGGCCTCTTGGTCAAAACAGGGGTTAAAATAAAGCAAAAAACCTGCTCAAAATCAAAACCTGCTCAAGTGGGCAAGACCACTGGAGAGGATGCCTTCAGGCACTTTCATACTGTGATGGAAAAAATATTTAAAAAATTTCTCCATCCACCTTTGGGAAGGAAATGCAGAGAACAGAGATCACCTAACTTCCTTACAGCACTGTATTCCCTTAATTCAGTCAAGCCCACAAATCTCTGCTAAGACTGAGGTCTTGGAACTCTAACCTCATCATCGTACATGAGGTGAAAACTCATCAAGATATAAACAGGGTAGAAACATTTATCTTCATTAAGTTGTCTCTACTCTTTATATCTTGGTTAAATGCTTGTTAATGTACAGTATAATGTGCTCTTCGAGTCTATGCACTTTAAATTAAATCAAAAGCAGACCCCTCTGCTATGAGGGAGATCATTAATAACAACTACTAACTACAGAGGATAGAGTTTGATTTATTACTCTGTAATATCCACATATCCCCTTCGGTCTTCTTCCCAGGGGTTGGAGAGAGAGATCAAAGTGCAAGCTTTCCAGGAGCAAATACATGACAAAGATTTTAACTGAACTTTATTTAAATCTTGAGCACAGGATTTGAATTTTGCATAACTACTTATACCGGGATGAATTTAACCTCCCCCAGAATAATGAATCCAATGGCACCCTCCACTTAATGTTTAAAAGCAGTCAGTAGTACTTTGGTAAAGAAAGCTGTGAAGTAATTCTCCTTTTAAAAGCCAATGCATGTTCTCATTCTGAGGAAAACATTTGCTTTTAATTATCTCAGATTTAGTTCTATTTGAATAATATTTTTCTTTTGCTTTTATTTTTTGTTTCAAGATTTAATAGTTACAAAGTGTTCGTGCAAAGTTTCAAACTTTTTAAGTTAATCAAGGATACAACTTGTCAGCACTCACCTCTACCATGGTCATGTTTTTTTGGTTGACTGCAGATAAATGATTAGCCTCTCTAATTTTACTCATAGCTTCTCTTAGCAGATCTCGTGCATCATCAACTTTGGTGTGGTAGTTTGCTAGCTTGTCCTGGACTTCATTTTTGAGATCTTCGTTTTTCTCACTGGGTTCTCCAAATAATTTCTTCACTTTATTCAAAAGATCTTCTGCATTCCTGCAGTATATCACCACCCATGAAGGTAATTGAGATCATATTCTCTACACCCATGAGAATATTCTTAATATAATGCAAATGAAATGGACTTTAAATTAAATAGCAAAGTAACTTTCAAGAGAACAAATGCTTAATAAAATAGAACAATGATTACACTTAGGTCTTTTCTTAAAGAGCTTTTAAAATTCCACTTAGTTTTTTTTTTTTTTTTTTTTTTTTGGTAAGCTGACATTCTTGACATTTGATAGTAAAGCAAGTTTTTCTGAAACATTTCAACTTGTCAAAAAGATTTTTCATACACATTAATACAGCATGTGACACAAAGTGTTGTAGCACCTTGAACAGAGGGGAGAGAAGATAGATATGCCTGATTTCAAGCTGTCTTGGAGCAGACAAACTGCTCTGTGGTCAAAAACCATAAATACTTTCCTATGACATGAACAACGCCCAGGATCCTTGGATTTATGACTTTCCGTAGCCAAAATATTTTGCTTACCTAAAATAAATTCTCGGATATTTTTAGTAGACTTTGGCAGCATAGAAATAGAAAGTTCACAAGTGCTTGTTTTTGGCAAGGGAAACAAGATTTCTTAATCACCAGAGAGTTGCTGCACCCAGTTTTAAAGGACAGGAGTACTGGAGTCTCCATGCCGTGACACTTCTCTGCTTCATGATATCATGTCATTGAATCAATTTTGCATAATGCAACACCACTGCTAATGCAATGATATGACAGAGAGCAAAAAAAAAAAAAAAAAGGTACTTTTTTGTGGCTTTTTTTAAAGGCACTTAAATATACTTAAATCCTAAGTATATAGGAATTTGTAGGATAGCTAATACCTATATAAGAAATCTATCACACTTCTATTTATTACAGAATAAGATAAGCAACATCCTATAAATAAACACACAAATAAATACATACACACACACACAAACACCACCACAAACAGAAAAAAATAAAAGGTGGAAAAGATATCCTGCCACTGGATCTAATTTAGATGAAGGACCTTAACTGGAGCCAAGGAAAGCCAAATTATTACCTTAGGTCTGCGATTTTATGAGATGGATTTTTTTTTTCTCCATCTGCCCTGCCTTTGGATTTGATGAAAAAAATTAATCACACTGTGAATTTGAAACATCTAAGAAGAAAACATTTAATCAAAAATTAAATCCCAATATTGACACCCTGTCACAGGCGAGATGTAGAAAGGAATTCAGTTTTTTTTCTATACCTTCTCCATTATTCTTTCTATCAGTAGCTACTATATTAAACACCTAACAAATTTTGACACCCTTATGACTGCAGTACTGGAGAAACAATACGAGACAGATGGATTTTCTTTTTATGACCTTGCCTCATAGCACAGACCAAGCTGTTTATCTAACCATTAACCAATGAGTTGTTTTGAGTTAGATAAATTAACACTTCCATATTGACCTGATGTGCATTTTTCCCTCTGCTCTTTCTAAGTTCAAAGCAACGAATCTGCTCCATGCATTTCCTTGTTTTGTGTACTAGAATTTCTGTTTGATGGGACTGTACCAATTTCCTGAAATACTCTTTTTTACATTCTATCTATGCTACTTTCACTTGATACCTTCCTAGAAAAAGAACCAAACTTTGAAGTGTTAGAAGAAATAATCACAAGTCCGGCCTAACATCTAGAATGCTGTACAGTCTGGATCCTTTAAATAATCAGTACAAGGGAACACAAGAAATATTAGAAACCAAAAAAAAAAAAGTATATATAAGAGAGACTAAATGTGTTAGAATTGTTCTATCCAGAGAAGAAATGGCCTATGATAGAGGACTATAAAATCATGAGTAGCATGGATAATGCAGTCAACTGTCCAATGGCTCACCAGACACAAAATTGAAAATATCTGGAAAAAAGGTCAAAATACAGGAGGCAGCTCTTAAAAGCAGTATGTGGTTGAGTTATGCAACTCATTGTTACAGGAAACTGTGGATAATAGAAGTTTACAGTAGCTCAAAAGCCATCAGACAAATTCAGGGAAGATGAAATCACACACACCAAAAAAACCACTATATAGCACATTAAATACAATTGTAGAATCCCTCCATAGCAACTCAGTTTTGTCTGAGAAGATGTGTAGGAATATTATAAGCTATTGAAATATTTATTTCAGAAATACGAAAAATAAGGGGGTTAGGACAGAAACTGGTGTATTTTTAACATGCTCTCTTTACAGAGAAATTATTTACTAATATGGATTTACTAATTACTTATTCATAAGGCAATCAGCTTACAGACTTGATTTGGAAAGCTTGAAAGAAAACAAATGAGGGAAAAAGCTGGAGACAGAAGAGGAGTTTTGTCATCTCTGAAAGCAAGAACCCTTTACTTCGTTTCCTTATTTAACGTGGACCAAATCCTGAAAATTAGCAGAATATAATCACTGCCAAATTACATCTCAACAAAGAGTAAAGATGATTAACTACTTCAAAGTAATCAAGAGACTTGTAGAAATAAATAAATAAAAAAAATAATTAGTTGAGTCTGCAAACAGTACATGTGAATGTCGACACACAGGCATGCGTGTACACACCTGCACAAACGTTTTTAAGAATGATTACATTTCTTTATAATTTTTTTCCTTAAAGAACACATCCTATCTTACTACATCATTTAAGCAGTATTAAGTCATTTTTCTTTATGAGGCAGTACTTTTTAAAAGAGTTTCAGAAAACATTATCCAGTGATCTTTCCTACTTGCCCTGAAAGTTCACTATCAAAATTCCTTGGATCTCAACAACTGCCTATAAAGAGGTAATCCTATCCCTATGATACTGCCATGCAACTTTAAGTCAGTAAGTGTATTCATGTATTTCTTAGTATAAAATGTATTCCTTTATCAGGAAATGAAAATACTCACTTTGTGTACTTCAGGAAGAATGGTTAGAGGGAGAGAATGTCTCTCTCTCAAAAAACCTCACTGCATTTCCTTCTCTAGCTATTGGACTGATTCTAAGCTAGCCTGACAGTTTCATGTTGGTTGTAGCATTCTAGGACTAAAACTGCCTTACTTGAAAGGGTTCCCCCCCATCCTGCCTTAAAATTGCAGGCATCACTTTCAAAGTTTTGGCTAAATTTTTCTCAGCCCTACTTTTTCCTAATTTATTTCTGTAGAGAAGGAATATAAGAGGCTCAGTGGAAGCAGAAGTAAAAGCGATAAAACATTGGTGAAGAACACATTTTTAGTTTATCCTTTCTCAAGAGAACAGAAAGTGGAACTATCAGAAGTGTGGCAGAAATACTGTACTGGTAGGATTTTCAGAAAAAGATCCATTTTACAAAGTGTAAGATTGGCAGTGAAAATCTGATTTTATACAGATTGGAATACTTAACTAAAACTATATTCTATTTATGACTCCCCTACAACATATATGTACCTGATAATTAACGTTTTCAGTCCTGGACATTTTTATCCCGGTTTTCTGAGACACTCTTCACAACTTCAGTGGACCACATTCATTTGGATGGCCTGCTAAGCAATGCCTAGCTCTACGAATATGCCTGGTCTAACTGATGCAGAACAGACTACCAGAATTTTAACTTCAAGCCAAGTATTTTTCTAGATTAGATAAGTTTTCAGCATTTTGCAGAGTGCTTTATAAAGAGCTGGCAATAATTATATAAACATATATATTTTTTATATTTAAAGATACCTGAATAACCAAATGCTGGGCTTCTGAACCTTGTCAGGAAGCTGGAATATCCCACTCTATACTATTCTGTGTATGGTACAATACATCCTTTTGAATGTCTGTGGTACTGGACAAACTTTGCAAACAGACTATATTTTTATTAGAACAATTATTATTATTTTTTTCCAGAAAAAATAACAAGCTTCCAGACAAGTGTCTTGGTACTAAAATCCTTTACCAGGTCTGAAGTAGAAGCTAAATACAAACTGAGAAAAATTGCTTAGAATTTGATTAGAAACATTACTGGTACCTGTGGAGCAGAAAAGTAATTTCCTAGGGACTGGTTTCCATGCATGTAAGCATTTCCAAAAATGCTAATGCTAAACTAATGGATGTGAAATATTAGACTGTTTTTCTTCACGTATCTGTAAGACCAAGCTTGAAAACCTGGTTGGAATGGATGACAATTGTAAGAGTCAGATATTATCACCAGGAGGCTGAAGACTCTCTCTACTCACTTTAACTCATCTTGAGCTATTCTTTCTTGCAAATGTAGGTTTCTACTTCTCAGTTCTGTGACCATTCTTTCGGCCTCACTCTGCAGTTCTGGGAGACTCTTCTCCAAGGTCTTGTCTGGGGTTCTGAGTGTCTCATTCAGTCTTATAGCATCTTCACTTACAGCTGCAGGGGGGCAAAAAATATATATGTAGTGGGTTAGGAAGCAGAAAGAATAGAGAACCTTTAAGTATCTGCATGTCAACTCTATCAGCAAGTCAAATGCAATTTGCACTGGTTATTCCTGCTGTGAAATAGAAAGGATGGTTAATCCTATGATCAGTAACAAATGAAAAAATGTTGTATGTCTCATCAAAACCTTTACTGTAGCTCACTCTTAAGCACAATGATTACAGTGAAGAAGTCTTTATATCCAGTATAAAATATATTGCTCCCCCTTTCCTTCCCCTGAAAAAAAAGAATTTGCACTGAACCTTTGAAACAGCAGAAAATAATAGGGATATTGCTCACAGAAATAAAGAGAAAGCAGTACAAGCAATGAAAATTAGATTTAAAATTACTTTTGAAGTACTTCAAAATATTTCATTTGTAGCATTCAGATTTAGCAATCCCAGGAAGAATAAATGATTGGGAAATTTGGTAAAGAGAGGGAGAGAAGAGAAATGAAAGACACTCACAGATAGAGAGCTCGTGTTTAGAAGCAGATTCACAGAAATGAACAAAAAGAGTCTGAGGGCTGGAATACATGAGGATACAATGTAACGTATGTGTTTGGAATACCTAAATTATTCGTAACTGATAAAACTGTACACATGGTATCATATTCAAGGACCAACTAAAATCTTTCTACCATAGCAAATTATAAGATATTAGAATATAGACTTTCAGAAGCAAGTAGTGATTTATGATAATCAGTTACATTTGCAATTTTAGAAAGTACTGCTGCCTTTCCATAGGCAATGGGCTTCCCAGTAACTAATTTCTCTGAAATAACAGTTCCTGGTTGCATGTGTACTTCTGAATATCTTAAGTCCTTAATTGAAGAAATCATAAACTGTCTTCCGAAAAACAAATAAATGACTATTTCATCCACACATTGTGTAGGTTTAGAGAAAACGATGAAGAAGAAAACTTTAATTAAATGTTTTCAGTTTGCTGGTGAGAACTGGGACTTGAATCTTTAAGAGTGGTTATGTATGGGGTAGTAAGGACTGAAACAAGACTATAGCTCAGTTAAAAGGATCATGGCTTGCTTGTAATGCATTATGATACATATCATTACTGAGTTACCTCTGACCAGGAATAGACATATATTCACTTTTTAAAATCTGGAATAGATAAATAGTAATTTAGCTTCCCTGAATATTTATCTCAAAAGAGAAAATTGACATGTTATTTCAGCTTTTATTAGTTTCAGGAAAAATTATACAGAGCTTTATCCTTCCCCTCCATCCTCCTCATCTCATAACCAAGTTTTAAAATAATTTTAAAATAATCTAGAAATGGCTCCAAAATAAAGCAAAAGTTTATCCTCAGTTTTTGAAGAATGATGATCTTGAACAGGAAGAATACTGAGGATGGCAGTAAAGATACAGAAATTATCACTACCAGAGGAAGAACATTTAAAACAACTCAGGCTGGAATGGCCTGAGAACTGCCATTCTAGAAACATGAAAGATCTGGTGCGTGACATTGCAAATTCAGTAATGGTATGCTCGACCAAGGCCAGCAAGTGTAGTGCCTGTTTTGAAGAAAGGGCAACTCCACAAATGCCTGAGAACTTGTTCTGGAAGCAATTGGAAAGAGGACGTGGAATAAATTAATGTTGACTTTGCTTCTCCCTCCACCAAAAGGTAGCACATGTCAGAATAGATGGTTTAATAGCAAATCCAGTTGAATATTTTCAGTAATGATCCTCTCCCCCCCCCCCCCGACCAACCAAAAAAAAAAAGAAGGAAGAAAGTAAAAAAGTAAATAAATAACAACAGAAATTTCAGCTGTAAACTAAGGCTCTGCCAGCTGGATAGAAGGTATGAATGAGAAAAACACTGTTATGAGTCTCTAATGGCACCCAGCTGTCATAAAAAAGGAAACACTATCCTGGAGTGTTAGTTGAAATAGGCAGGTCTCACTGCCATTAAAGTGAAAAACACTGTAGGAACCTCATTTCAATGCTGGTTACCCGTGCTAAGGAAAGATGAACCTAATTTTGAACTGAGATATTCTGTGAAGGTGAGCAGGAAATGTGGGAGAACTGCTGTATGAGAAAAGACTTAAGACTCTTTGAAAACAAGGATAAAAAAATAGACTAGGAGAATACAATTCCTGTCGATGAATATAGTTGCGGGTGGAGGAAGGAGGAGAAGCACTAGGAAGAGAAAAAACTATTTGCACCAAAGAATAAGGCAGAAGAACACATGATGATAAACTAAACATGAGTATTTTTAGACAGAAGGTTTTTAGAAGGTTTGTAGTTATCAAAAGAGTTCTGAAACTGTCTTCTGTTCAGAGGGTGAATATGTGGGAACTACTTGAAGATGCATATTAGAAAGTTTATGATAGCCAGGGAGTGGATGCAGCAACACAGGAGGTATCTTTCAGTCCTTATGCTCAAATCCTATATCAAATCCTGTATTTAATCTATCCTTAAAATATTGACTTGGCCACTAGGCAAACACATTGATTTTAAAGTCTTTGTCTGCTTCTAAGTGCATACATTTGTTTCACCCCTCAACATCTTCTAATTCTATACTTCCTATTGCTAAACCTGCTTCAGGAAACTTTTGTATGGGTTATAAACACTGGACAAAAACTCTGTGCAGCAAAAAAACAAGTTTAGCCCTTGTCATCCTGAATTCATCATCGACTTCTCAAATTCAGCTCTGTACTGAAATATGAAGAACCTGGTATTTTTTTTAAAAACCTTGTTGAAAAGTTGCTTACCTTTTCATGTCACTTTTCTGACATTTCTTTCATGTCAAAGTTGTACATTATAGGAATACCTTAAACTGCTGGTTGATTCAATCACAGGGCATGTACTGGGATGTGTTACATGAGAGGCAATATAAAATGTATTTTATAGTACTTAGAATTGGAAGCTTCCCCTTTCAACCAAATGGATATTTAGAAGCATATCTCTACTGAAGTTAGTACTGTATTGGGAGTTTTGGAGAAAGAACAGATCAGTATTTTTCAAAAAAAAAAAAAAAAAAAAGACTGATTGCCAATCATTTTCATATTTTTCCACCATTATCTAATTTAATAGGTCATCCAGTATTAGGTTCTACTTCTGAAAGCCATCTACAATACTTTTGCTCATAAGTCTTTACTGTTTTTTGTAAGTGCAGAGAATCACCTTGTGGAAGAGAGTTGGCTCTATGCCACTACTTAGGTGGGGATAGGAGTAACTTACAATTTCCAGGCAGCAGATGTTCATTAATGGCAGATAGTAATGTGTCTTTGAAGTCATTTTGAGGAATTAAGATGAAGTCTTACTGTACCAAGTGCTAAAATCACATCAAGCTTTTTACCTTTGTTTTTAACTTTGAAAATAAACAAAAGTTAAGCCCTGTTATTCACTTTATTCTGATATTTTTTCCCCAAATAACGGACAAAATCTTGAAGGAACATACTCAATATTCTACTTGCCTATGTTTGTAAGAAACTGTTGTTTCTTAATGCACCATTTCAATCACGTGACATTTCTCAGTGGACAAACTCTCTTCCTCACTGTGTTTCAGGCCCTCTTCCCCACCATCATTCAGTTTTCCTGAGAAACAATTGGCACGTTTTTCTTTTTCCAGTACCTTCAGCAGCTTGGAGAATGCCTTTCACGAACTGTCCAAGAGATTTTGCTCTGTCATTAGTCCTCTCAGCATCCTGCCTCGTTTGCTCACCATCTGCTGTTACCTTGGTAGCCTAGTGAACCAAATTCAGGAAAAGTATAATTAATAAACAGGAAAAGGCTGCCCTATGCAATATATAGAGCTCTATGCACTGGCTGAATTTATGCTCAAAACTTTCCTCAGGCAAAAGACAATCAATGAATTATTGATCAGATGCATGAGAAATGACACGTTCTGTTAAAATACACAATTAAATTTTATTACCTTTTCCTTCTAAAGGAAATTGGAAGGCTTTATTTTAGGTTCTTAGAAACTCTAGTTGTATGCAACAGCACACAAAGAGAGACAGGATGAAATTCACTGAATTTGCTTTAAGAAACATTGTTCAGAACCTTTTAATAGACACTTCAGCGGATACTTTCTGTAATTTCACAATTGTGCATTTTACGATTGACAAAGTGCAGCAGATATCATGACCTCCTTGCTTCTTCTCCTGAGGTGCTCTCAAAGAGACAACCCATGCCAACAAGCATAAACAATTTAAAATCTATACATTAATGAAACCAAGAAAGAGAGGGGGAAAAAAAGTGAAATAGATTTGTTCAGCTTTAACGCTTGAAGTGGTTTGTTTATAACATATTGGGGTGCTCAGTAAAATTTTAGCTTTGTGTAACTAAAGGCTTTATAATTTTATTGAATCACAGAAGCAGCATGAAGCAAGATGAAGACAGACATCTGCTGCATAATGGAAAACATGTTGAGGAGAGGAATCATCTTAATACTTTCTACTTTAGCTCTCAAGATTCCTATTTACCAAATCATTTGTTATTATGCAGAAGCCACTTTAAGCAACACAGCTTGTCAAGCTGTATCATAAAGAAAAAAAAAAGTAAAACAAACAAACAAAAAAAAATACAACAAAACAAACCACCAGCATGAGCAACAACAATCCACCAGGGTTCTGACTGTCCAGATTGCATTCCAAATAAATACCTATAAGCAGAGCATTATGATCTTTCCAGTCTCTGGGAAATGGCTAGGAGGTCAATAATTCAAAATGAGCTTCTCTCACTTGAGCTGTACAGACCATTTTCTGTTACCAGAAGTCTATTTCATTAATAGTCAAAGAGAGATAGTATCACATTTAACACATTGCCTGATTAGCTTCTACATGGAAGCCCTCAAGATACATCAGGACAGCTGGGTTCCTGAAACGAAATCCCTGGCATTATCATACCACTTACAATTTTGGTCTACTTCAGAGTGGTTACCGTGCGAATAATTTATATGAAAATGCTTGAGGTAAATAGAATGACAGAGGAAGAACTAGCGACCTATATTAGCCTGGGGGGAGATGGTTGTATTTTTATCCATGTATCAGTTGAAAAACAAGGCTTTTCATATTTATACAGCTTTAATCATGTTATTGGTTACTTCTGCTAAGATTTACAAAACTCCTTTACCTGTCTGGATACAGAGCTGAAATATTGTCATACTTAGTTGTAAAAGGCAATTGGGATAGGAAAAAGGCAAAAATACGGAATGGTCTTGATGGACCACTGCTCTAATCCAGCTTGGCATCTCTGATGTCATTTCATTCTTCATGTAATTGAGAACTACCTTATTATTTATTGTCCTATCCTCCACAATGAGACTTTTATTCTTTGTCTTATATTTTCTTAGAATTTTCCCATTCACTTTTATTATATTCTACAATATTTCTAAGTCCTTTACTACAAATGGTGTTCTATAACTTACATAGACTTTTCTCATTTTTGATTACTTCTTCCACATTCATATTAATTCCAATTGGCCACTTTAAGCTTTCAATATTTATGACTGAATGGCAGGCACTAAATTTTCATACACATTAATCCGCCATCAAACCATTTCCATTTTCTCTCTGTGACAGTTCTCTTTAGTACTTAAATCCCATCCAATCCTACTGTCTGCTTTCTGTATTTTGCCATAATTTGCTTTGCTGAAAAATAACCTTTCACTTCATTTTCTGGTCTAGCATTAACTCCATAAACCAAATTAAATGGCAAGTATCTTTCACATTGTACCTAGCCATTCTATGGGTAGTTAAATGTTTCCATTTGTTAATAAAGTCCTACTCATTTGCTACATATTCAGTTTACTACAGTCCATTATTTCCATAAAGTCAGACTTCAGCTACTGCTAACAGTTTCAGTTTAAAGAGGCAAAACAATCTTTTTCTGGGGGAGGAATAAAAGTCAGGCAGACTGAGTCCAGAGCAAGGGTTTGGAATGA
Organism: Anser brachyrhynchus; assembly: GCF_964034855.1. Classification (NCBI taxonomy): domain Eukaryota; kingdom Metazoa; phylum Chordata; class Aves; order Anseriformes; family Anatidae; genus Anser; species Anser brachyrhynchus. Next base: position 67,770,958 of record NC_137696.1, read on the forward strand.
ATTTTTGAGAAGTATGGACACGAGTGAGACCTGTTGGCATAAAGGAGATCTCCAGCATGGAAATCTGGTAAAACAACTAGTTGAAACCACAGAGCTGCAGACCACAGAAGGAGGGCAAACTCAGACCTCACTGTATAGATAGTAGGTCTTGGATCACCTTCCAAATGCTTCGAACTATTGCCAGCTACTTCCACAAATTTATGAGCTCAAGAAATTCAATGGTATGGGAGAAATGAAGAAGTTTACATAGTCAAAAGAAGTATTTCAATTAAAAGGAAGTGATTCTGATCCCTGACTTTCCTGAAGTCTCTGAATGTACCCCATTAGAAGGGAGAAGGTGTATTTGACTAAAGTAGTGAACTGATAGGATGTGAGCAGTCTGAAATCTACCTCAGGTGGTAGATGTAGAAATGAATATGCAAGTATGTAAGAATGTAATCAGTGCAAGAGCAAGAGAAGAGGATCTTCTTGTAGAGAATGTGTAGTACAATTTGGCAGTGAATGAAACAAAGAATACAATGGGGAAAAATAAAAGAAAAAGGAGAGCTGCACCAATGGAAGAGATGACTGGTTGAAAAGTTTTGTAGTAAGAAAATGCTGTTGTCTTCTACATTCTGTCTTAAAATGTGTAGAAATTTTTCTTCATGGAAAAAAGTGTCTTCACTAATCTTCATCAACCTTTATCCTTATCACTACTGGTTTCACTTGGAAAAGTCTAGTGAGCCTGCAAATTAGATTTGTGCAGAAAGTTTGCTAGTTATAGTCATACCATGTGCAGGAACTACTAGCTGTTATGTGGTATTCAGCTGAATCTTCATATAAAAATGAGACTTCAATGTGCTACATCAGGAACCACTCTTCTTTCTGGTACATTGATCCTATTTACAAATATAGAAAGAGAAGGGTAGGACTTAGCACCATTTGATAGTCCTCAAAATAAAAACCAATGTCCAATCCAATTAACTATTCTCCATAAGAAAAAATGGAAATCATAAGCCAACTTACTCGCTGCAACAAGGGAAAACTGCAGAAATGGAAGAGGTGTTAATCTGTCTACCACACTAAACTCCCTAAGATCACATTCTCAATGTTTTCCCTTTCAAGACTAGTCCACAGAAATTCAGAATTTGCAACATATTTTAGGTAATCTCCATGAGGGATTGAAATTTATTTAATTTTGGTTGTATTGGGCAGGGGGTGTAGGTGGTAATTGGAAGAGGATATTAAAGAGAACAACTTTGCGAAGGAAAAAATTATTAGTTTAAGATTGAAAAATCTTAATACAAGACATATAATTTTCCCTGCCTGTAGGGCTCTCATGAGTTAAAAACCTGCCTAGACTTAGCAATCTTTCTTTATGCTCACATACATACACATGTATGTATGCATGTGTGTGGAGGTATATATACATACATACACATATGAGCATGCATATGTACATACAATACAGATGCTTTCTTACCCACTCAAGGTTTCATGGAATTCTTCAAAATTGAATATAATGCACACAAACAAACCAATTTCTTTGAGAATTTTGGTTCTGCAAGGCATGAACAATTTTAAGACAGGATGCTAAAACTATAGGGGGGGTAGGTAAATTCTCTCAGGTGTATATATCATCCCTACAGCAATCTGTGTTTTGCTTGTTTCATTATGTCAATGCAGGGAAGCACCTAGTCATGAACATGAGTTTTGCTAGTCTGTTATATTAATGCCTTTGGGATAGCTGTATTTTTATCGTGGCTGGTCCATTTTCCTACTTTTTCTCCACTAGGTGGCACAATTTATATTATTTTCTTAGACAATGTCTTTCTGACCAAAAAAATGTCTATACTGAAATAAAACTTTCATAATAAAAAGAGTAAATCGTACATCAATTGAAATTCAAAAAACCCTCACTTTCTTCATAAATGAAATATAGAATGCACAATAAACACACACACCTTCTGCAAGATTTGAATTCTCCCTTTAAATATTGTTCTCATTTCAATTACTTCATTCACTGACTCTTAATAACAAGTTATTTGTTAAACCAAAGACATTCCCTGGATTGCTATAAAATTTCCATAAAATTAGTGCTTCAACCTAGGCTACCATTTCCTCTACAGCTCCTGAAGAAACCAGCCAGCACAGAAGATAACCTAAAAATGGAAAACAAGACTCCAAACACTAAAACTATTCCTACAATGGGCTTGAGTTGGCTGGGCAATAAGTAACTGAGTGAAGCTAGTTTACCTGTATTGTGAAAGACCATCTTGCAAGAGAAACAGAATGAGAACTGTCTTGAGACAGTCAGACTCAGAAGATTTGAAACAGAGTATGAGGAGATGATGTTGTTGGTGCAGAAAGCAGATAGCCTTACTAACCATACTAACCATACTAACCTTCAGAAGAAAAAGAAGGGAATCAGGCAGCCTGGTTTCCAAAAGCCTTAGCCAGTCAAAGAAGGACTCCAGTCATGTGAGCAACTGTGTGGTAATCACATGGCTTGGTTGCTGTTGGGTTTGTAATATTATCTGTAGCTGATGTTAAGAGAAAGCTAATAAATGCTGTATCAAGACCTCTATTTCCTTTAGTCTCAGACTTTCTAAATAAGCTCATTCTTGGGTGCTCTCTCTGTATGAGCTCTCACCTACATTATAAAGTTTTACAGAAAATATATCTCAATGTATTGGCCCACGAAAATCGGTTATTAGAGAACTTGGTGCCATTTCAAATATTGAAACTGAGAAGCATCTTATAATTCATCTATTCATTCATGTTTAATTCATATTCAGGGTATTTCTGTCATTATACAGCTTTAACCAAGCCCATAGAACCCAACGTGATCACAGACTTACTCTTGTCAGTAGTTCATCCATTTCTGTCACCAAGGTATCCAGATTTTCCTGTGCTAGCTGAAGAAGTCTCTCTGGAGCACGCTGAGGTGAAAGCAAATGCTGTTGGGGGAAGAGGGGAGTGAAAGTAAAAATCTGTATCTCAGTGCTTCCAAATATTGTAGAGAAGAAACAGGAAAAATTTCCTTTTAGTTACTGTATGCAACCCCCTTTTGTCATTGACCCTTTTGTCACATCCATCCAATGTATTTTCCTCAGGACTCTTGACAGCTTTACATATGTTAGTGGAAAGCCAAAAGTATGGTAGGCAACATACCACGTATAAAATATGTATTTGCTTTCTGGACAACTAGCATGAACACTATTTTATTTGTATGAAACATCACTTTTTATGTGCCTACAGCATAATTCCTTACATATATGTACTCAAACAAATTATTGCTGCAAGATTTATGTATTAAAATAAGCCAAAATAAATAATTGTAATAACTATTTACTAATTAAAGCAAGTTTGAAATAATTAAATCTTAAATTCTTCTTCTCTGAACCTACTTATGGCTGTATTTTTGGACAGACAAATACAGTTATACTGGAGCATGACTGTATGTGAATACATGATCTTTGTATGCTTATGTATACCTACCTTTAATTCCTGTGTCGTGTTCTCAAAACCATGCAACAATTTATACGGAGCAGGCAGTGGACCACTCAGGTTAACACTCATGATCATCTGGTTTAGTTGATCCAGGTCACTGAGAAGGAGTCCTGTACATTCATCATCACAAGCTGCGGGAAGAACAGCAAAGCTGATTTATTTCTGATAAATGTTTAAGATATATGTTTGTGTTAGAAATATTTTATGGCATAACCTACAATTCTTTGAAAGGTAATGCTCATTTCAGATAATTTACCCCAAAAGCACAGTGTGATAGGAAGTAAAGACAGCAACTGGGGAACAGGAAAGATGTTATTGCTTGGGACTTGGTAATGGGACAGTATAATATAAAACAAAAAGAGCAAAACCGGTAGGCTTACCTCATAAAAAGAGGAAAAAATTAATGTTGCCCATTACAGACTAGCCCGTATAAAATCCTACATTAGACAAGCAGTTTGGAGGAAGTCTGAGAAAGGTGGACAGGTAATTTGGAAAATCTAGGAGCACTTCAAAATCTACAGTACATTTATGGATTTGAACATAAGAAGAACTCTAGAAATCTTACAATTTGCATACTTTACAGTCAATAACAGCATGGCCAAGCATGCTTAACTTGTAATGCAGACAGTAGAAAGAGTCGAGGCAAAAATACTGATAGTTTTCTTTTAAGAAATGTTTTTCCCTACCTCCTTTCGCTAACCAGCTTATAAGTTTTTCAGGTATGTTTCCTTCCTTGAAAATACTCTTTAGCATGAAAAATACTGGTGTGTGCTACGTATGCCAAAAGGAGTTTGCATCCCCCCACGCTTTCTATTAACTATCACAAGATATTCTCATAACTTAAAGTCTTGTACAGTTTATGCTACAGAGAGGAAAATTCTTCATCCTTTAGAAAGGAGTTGTGGGAATGACTTTCTGTTTCCATGCATAAAGATGCTACATATGACTGGCAAAGCAAAACAACATCTCAGGAGGTGGAGCAAACTGTGAAACAACAAATTCTCTGGTGATGTTAAGAGACATAGAGGGTTGTACCTAAAATTTTACAAGTATGTAATTATTTCTCTCAGCAATGCTCCTAGGCAGCTCAATGGCTAAAAAAACACTGAACAACATGTATTTATTCGCAGAAGATGGTAAGTAATTTTCAACAGGGAATTACATTTTTTTTTCTGAAGTCTATTGTTCATGTAAATTAAGTCTTTTCTATTCTTTAAAGTTTTCAGTCACAATCATCTGTTGCTTATTCTGTAGTTTGGCTGTTCAATGTAGTGAAAATTTGAGTCAAATGCAGAGGAAAAATGAATAAAGAATACTAGTTTAATACACCATGAAACTCATGTGATGATTGAAAAGGAGACAAGATATATGCTGGATTAGTGCAGTAAAAAGTGGGTGCAGAACACTAGATACTGTTATTTTAAGGCTTCCTTTTGCACTTTCATTGCTTCTATTTGCAGACTTCTTCCTCCTATTTCTCAGTATTTTGTTACATAATCTGAACTGGAACTTCTCTGTAGTCATTAAGTGTGGGCATGATACGTTCCATTTTATGTTTCTACAGAAAATAAATAAATAAATAAACTAAATGCCACCCCAGATCTTCTTTGTTTTTAGAAGTTCTAGAGAACCAAAGGAAATGCAAATTTTATAGCAAACTGAATGAACATCTCTTCTGTAGCTGGCCAAGAAGGTAGGTAACCTGATAACCACTTTGGAGGATGCAAAAAAGTGATCTTTGAGCTGAAGAGTTTTTTTGCCTTTTTTTTTTTTTTTAATAATTCTGATACATTGCTTTTCACTTATAAAACAAGGTAAATCTATTTATCCTAAAAATTGTCCAAGCAGTTGGTAATGAAATGCTAAAAAATTGTTGTGTGTTAAAGACAAACTCAATTCACACCAATAAATAAAATAAAAAAGAAAGCTTATGAAGACATGAAGTATTCTCAATGAGTAAACAACTGGTAAGTGTGCTGTGAACATTCAGTATAAATAAACAAGTAGAAGAGAGGAGCTATATCAAGCAAGGACCACAGCTGAGTATACGAGACAGGACTAAGCTACACCAATACACAGTCTGAAATGAACTGGAGCTATGGCAAATAATTCAAGAGCATGATTATATTTTATGAGACTAAATTTTTCTGTGTTTTTTATCTATAAAACTGTCAGGATAAATTTGTGTCTAATATTAAGTAATGCAGCACTAAATTTAGATCATTACAACACTGCAAGTATGTAAGATGCAAATCATGCAGTCAGTATTACAACATTGCAGCAAGCAACTAATGGATATTATTGCGTTTTCCATTTTCACCACACTTTCCCATGCACAGGAAGCCCTGTAAAGGATTCTGTCTTACCTCTTGTGAGAAGCATCTCCAAAGTTTGCATGCTAAAGAAATTTTATTTAAAGAAATAATTGATCAAATAGTAAGAGGCACTGCAATTTTATGGACTTATTCCATCTTACAAGGAGAAGATAATGTACAATAAAGTAATCAAGGGACTGAGCCACAATATGTTCCTCCAGTTGGGTGGTTATCTAACAGGATTTTTCTTTAATACATTTATTACTGTTAAAATGCATAAGATACACACTGCTTCTGCATAATGACTAGGTAATTTTTATGTCTGCTTGCAGCCCAGAAAGTCAGCTGTACCCGTGTTCTTTTTGGCTGCACCAAAAGAAGCACATCCAGTGAGGTGATTCTCCCCCTCTGCTCTGCTCTTGTGAGACCCCACCTGGAGCAGTTCAGTTCTGGGTTCAGTTCAGTGTTCAGTTCTGGGGCCCCTGGCACAAGAAGGACATGGACATATTAGAATAATTCCAGAGGAGGGCCATGAAGATGATCAGAGGGCTGGAGCACCTCTCCTATGAAGGCAGGCTGAGGGAGCTGAGGTTGTTCAGCCTGGAGAAGACTCTGGGGAAACCTTGCAGTGGCCTTCCAGTACCTAAAGGGGGCCTGCAGAAAAGCTGGGGAAGGTCTCTTTGTCAGAGAGTGTAGTGATAGGACAAGACATAATGGCTTTAAACTAAAAGAGGGTAGATTTAGGTTAGACATTAGGAGGAAATTCTTTACTCAGAGGGTGGTGAGGCACTTGCACAGGCTGCCCAGAGAAGTTGTGGTTGCCCCATCCCTGGAAGTATTCAAGGCCAGGTTGGATGAGGCTTTGGGCAACCTGGTCTGGTGGGAGGTGTCCCTGCCCATGGCGGGGGGTGGAACTGGATGGTCTTTAAGGTCCCTTCCTACCAAAACCATTCTGTGATTCTAGGATGTAAGGGAAACCCTGAAATCTCTGATGTGAGGTTGAACTTATGATAGCTATTGACGCTTCATTATTACTGTTTCCTGTTGCATCACAAGCACTGAACACTCATTAGTCTCATTAAGCTTTTGACCATTAACCTATTTTTTTTTCCATTTTGGTACTAGTCTAAACCTAAATAATAAAAAACCTTCCTTCCATCCCTGTACTCATTTTTGGCTGGAACAGAGTGGCAGTATTCTCTGTGGCATCTCATGGTGGTGCATTTTGGATTTGTGACCAAAACAGTGTTGGCAATATGCCCATGTTTTAACTGTTGCTGAGCAGTGCTTGCACAGCATTAAGTCCTTCTCTGTTTCTCTCACTGCCCCCCAGCAAGGAGGCTAGGGGTGGGCAAGAAGTGGGGAGGAAAACACAGGCAGAACAGCTGACCCCAACTGGTTATTTCTTATCAGGTGTCATTGTGCTCAGCAATAAAAGCTGAAGGAAAGAAGGAAGAAGGAGGAGACATTTGGAGTTATGATGTTTGTCTTCCCAAGTAACAATCATGTATAATGAAGCCCAGCTTTCCTGGGAATGGCTGAACATCTGCATGCTGATGAGAAGTAGTGAATGGATTCCTCATTTTGCTCTGCTTGCACAAGCAGTTTTGCTTGGCCTATTAAACTAACCTATTAAACTGTCTCAGCCCATGAGTTTTCTTGCTTTTACCCATCCAATTCTCTTCCCTATCACACTGTGGGGGGGGGGGGGGGGGGGGGGGGGGGAAGTGGGTGAGCTGCTGGGTAGAGCTTAGGTGCCTACTGGGGTTAACACACAACAGCCCCCCAAAATAGAACCCTAGTAGGCAGTTAAAAGTTTTAGCTTCGTTGAAATTGCTGCTGGTTTCAGGGGGGTTGCATGATCAATGTACCTCCACTCCAAAATCTAGGCAAAATCAGATCCAGATCAGGGTCTAAAGTACTGCCTCAGGTTTATTTCATACTTTTGTTGTTTATAAAGCCACATTTGCTGGTTCTGATATATACCAGTACTAGTTAGGTTTATATAGTGCTTGAGAAGGGCAAAAGACATTGGGATGTGGGTCCAAACTCAACAGGAACTCACGTATCAAAACCAAAACTAAATGAAAATGAAACAAAACAAGAAGAATAAACACCAAATTAAAAAAAAAGGGGGGGGGGGGGAAGAACAACCAATAACTTAGCTTCCATGTCAAGTAAGGGTGTCAGTCCTTTACTGAGCTCATGCAGACAGAGGAACAGTTGGACAGTGAATGCAATGGGAAGTTTAAGCCTTACCTCTGTGCCATGTGGGCTCACAGATCCTGTTAGACACACAACAGAGCAGAAGCTAGGGCAATGCTTCATAGTTCTGGTTTTACACACATTATCCGTTCCAGATCACTCTGTGAAGGCTTGAAATAAGAAGCTCCTAGCTCCTACTGAATTGAGGACTGTGTGGGAGCTAGGACATATTTCTTTTCACAGATTCTTCAAGATGTGCCTCTGACAAAGACAGCATCACTGCCTAATGCTGAATTTGGGAGGACTGAGATCATGTAGCTATTGCCTATTTTAGAGGGAAAATCTTGATTCTGTGAGGACCAGTGACTAGAAAAGCTCTCTCTTTTTCCTGGGTGCAGCTGGGAAAAACTCCCTCTCCTTGCAAGTACCAGTCTACTTGAAGTACTAAAGTGTCTGAGACTTGGTATAAAAAGAATCCCATCCATCTGGGTCTGGCTGTGTAATTTTCTCCTTATTCCAGTAATGAAGATTAAATTTTTTAAAGATGTAAGTTTGTTGACTGCAGCATGACTGAAGGTCCATTTTTTTCACAAGACTGAATTAAAGAAAAATTCCTAACAATGAAATAACTGCTTGATCTCTCTAGGTCATGGTTGATTCCTGTTCCTCTTTAATTTCATACAGCAGAACCAAACTGACTGCTTTACATTTTTTTTATTTTTTTTTTTTTGCTTGACCCCAAGGATATTTATGACAGAAGCATCTGAGGAACGGTTCTGCTTTGTGTTGCAACTGAGCTCAAAATATTGAAGCCAAAGTTTTTTGTAAGTCCCCATTGTAGTTATGACTGGTGCCCTGAAAGCATTCAGAAGGTGAGTACTGACTTGCCATATGTTTAACAACAAAGCCTTGAAGTTCTCACTATGATTTTTTTTTCCCCTGAACACTGCACAGTAGCAAGCACAGTCATTGTTCTGACAACACTGCAATCTACGGTTCTCTGTTTTATGTACTACAAACTCTGCAACTGAAGTGGAATGTCAGAGGGTATAACAAAAAAACACACCAGAGAAGTACTAATATAAGAAAATGCACAACTGCTACAGGTTTGATCCAACCGCCTTTGTAGCTCCTTTCCACTTTGTCTGGCTAAGGTCAAAGCTCTCTGGAAAGGGTAAGGAAAAAGCGCTGGGTGCTTTGGCTTGTTTACATAATTCTGGTATGCATATGCAAAACATGGATCAGTGATCTCAGCCTCCCTGAACATGCTAGGTATGTAAATGAACTGAGGTATCATACATACACCCTGTACATCATACAACTCATCTGCGTTCTAGATTGGAACTGTTGGGCTTAAGTAAGAAAACTAATGTCTTAATTCTGTGGTGAGCGTAGGGCAGTCAGCAATTGCCTATTGATAACTTGCATCAGAACGAACACTGAGTAAATAAGACAGCGATGCATAAGGTGGCACCAATCATTTAGAAGACAATTCATTTGTACTTACAGATAAAAATCAAAATCTGTAAGTGTTAGAGAAGATTTGGGAGAACTTCTGTCATATTTGAAATTAAGCAAGGATGTTGCCAGTATTATTAAAATCAGCTTGCAACCATTACTGATTTTCCTATTGGCTACTGACTGTTTCAATACAGAAGAGAAACCAGGCCTAAGAAGTGGATTACTTTAGACCAAAAATTACAAGGAAGACTTCATCAGCAGAATATTATGAGTACATGATGATCTGGTTACTTTAGCTGGAGAAATAATCCAGTTATTAACAATACTAATGCAAAAATTTAAGGATTTTTATGACGCATAGCAGACCACTCAAACCCTTGCATAACCTCTTAAAATAAAGTCTCCCTTTTGGATATCACTTTCTATCCTCTAATTGCACACAAGAGAAAACAACACTGTTTTGTTCTAAGAATATAATGGACAGTAAATTCTGCCTGTGCCATTCACCTATAATTATCTTTCCATTGTTATTTAGCAGTAAACAATTCTTCCCCTTTGTACAGTGGCTTTTAAAAGATATATTATCTTTCCATTCTACCTGTAGTTTTCTAAAATATAACTATAATAAAACAGCACTGAAAAATGGCATGTACTAAGCAACTGAAAAATGACAAGTTAAGAAAAAACAGTAACAACTTAGTAATACAGATTTTCAGCTATATCAAAAATAGAAGATTTTAATGAACATGCTGGCTTCTCTGAGTCTTTTTATGTCTTTTCACTGCAAATTTTTGCTCTAAAACCTTTAGAATACTTATGATAAGGGATATATGGGAATTTAAATGTTATATTTAAACAATAATAGATTACAATATTGTGCATAAATTCTCCCTCTAATTGGATTTAAATATGCATTCCTTAGCTTTTATATAATTCTGTGTAGTGTGACCTTTGACAGAATTTGCCAAAACTTCATTATTCAAATGCTTGTTCTATGCTAAATATTCAAAAATCAGTTTTCACTTTCCTAAATATTAAACATAACATTATATAGCTTAACCACACTCTGTTTTATATTACTTACAACTATATTTATTCAAAAATTGATGATTGTATTTGTATGTATTTTCATTAAGCTAGACCATTTTGCTACCTAACTTGGGGATCTTCACACTTCTGACAGCTACAAATCAATTGCACCAGTATTTGAAATGAAACTCTGCAAATGAGCAAAAGTAGATACATGCTTACAGTTCATTTGAAATATGGAATGCAAACAGGATTCTACATATGGCATTAATTTTCTGCACATTAAATTACTTAATCACTATTATTATTACCATTAAGGTTTCATTACAACTGAAGCTAGTCAGAAAATAATTTACTGAGTATTTTGGAAGTGGTTGGTACACAAAAGTAAAAATATGTTTTATAAAAGACCAAATCTTCAGCTGCATTAAATTCAGATTGGAACAAAGAAATCTTATGCAAGAAATGAAGGAAAATTTCAGGGTTTCCTCAAAAGATGTGATGAATCCCTGGAACAGGTTGCCCAGAGTAGCTGTGGATGCCCCATCCTGGAAATGTTCAAGGCCAGGCTGGATGGGGCTTTGGGCAACCTGGTCTGGTGGGAGGTGTCCCTGCCCATGGCAGGGGGGTGGAACTTGATGGTCTTTAAGGTCCCTTCCTACCCAAACCATACTGTGATTCTCTGTTTCTAATGGCTCTCTGATAGCACAAAGACTATTAAGGCACATTAGGAGCTGCAGCAATATTTCTCTATCAGATAAATAAAAAACAGCTGTATGCTGAAGTCTGTAACTAGCCTAACACTAGGCAGTGTTAACCATGGGCAAATTCACACAAAGCTTGTTCTTGCCACACTCCCCTCGTTTGGCACAGTCCATGTGCCCACTACAGGCTCCAAAGCTAAATGGTTTATTGATCAGGCAGTGTAAAGGCTATTGCCCTGCATTAGCAAAGGCAGATTTAGAATAATATGGGGTCGAGGAACATTTAAACAACAGGAAAATCATAAAATGAGAGCAAATAGGCATAAATTGTCTACAGAAATATTTAGGAAGTCTTTGGAATTCATAACTGGGATGTTACTGACATAGCGTCAACAGTAACAGCCTAGTTCCCGTAATATAGGAAAGATTTATGGTACCTCCCATCTGTTCCTATAGGTGGTCCTAATTTTTGTGACTGACAGATAGAAATCTCTTCATTTGCATTGTCACTTTTAGCAAGGACATGAAATATCCATATGCAAAAACAAACACAACAAACAAAAAGAACCACCAAAGGATTGTTTTTCAGATGAAAATCAATTATCTAGTTGAAGTAAAAAGGCTTCTACAGGTAGTACAGATACATTTTAACACCACCACATGATTATGTTGCAGTTAAATCTGAAATTATAACAGAACACAGCTTTTAAAGCACTAAGGTGGAAAATTGGATTTGCCTGCACACAGCTTTTCCCATTCATAGTGAGATTTTTAACCGTATTATCCACACAATGAAACAGTCTGATTAACAAACTGGAAAACCACTACAAATGAAAGCCTGCACTTAAGCTGTTTTGTACAATGAAGAACTCCGCAATCCTGGATATCCCAAAGACTGTTTTAAGAATGCTGTTAAGGTCAACAACCAATAAAACACAAACTGAGGAGTGCCTAAGGCTGAAAGCATTTGCTAGTCCTGGCATTACTCTAACAGATATTCAGGATGCTGAAAAAGTTAAGTAATTTTCATTTAGATACCACTGCAGAAAACACATTCCTTCTCTTAAAATTTTGTAGCTGTGACAGCTATGGACTTAACTCATGATTACACTTCTTGACACATAAGCCATGAAATGGAATTGGAAAGTGTAGTTATTTCAGAAAAGTAGCTACTTACTCTATTTTCATTCATTTTGCTGTAGTTTGAAATAGAGTTTAAGATATATGACAGTTCAGGATTAAGTCCTAAACTGCCTCACACTGAAGGACACTAGAATTTTTTTTCCTTAAGTACTCTAAGCTTCTCATCAATGAACTGATGCTTTCTATATTATTAATAATATGGAAAAATGTTTATGTAGATATTCCCAGTAATCTCTATTCATTTTCAAAGAAGAGTTGTACCTCTGAATCGGGACTAATGTGAGAGCACTAAATTTGGTAGTCCCATTTAGAAGCCTAGTTCTGCTCAGACCCCAATCACTATGGGAGAGCTGATCACAACCATTAAGTGAAGTGAAAACGTGCTCTGCACTCTGTAGCCCCAGACTCTAAGTCTTCCTGTCTTCCTGCTCATCCACTCAAAAAAGCCACACATTTAACTCTTGAGTGACATGATACCTTCAGCTATTTTTTAGCACTTCTTGTTTTTTTTTGTTTTTTTTTTTTAAATTCTGTTTTTCAAATTTGTAAATTGTTTGCAATTTGCTTGAGCTGAGCTGTACTAGTTGATTTTAATGTTAAGAGAAATGTAGACCTCTCAGATCTCTGGGTATTTAGGTAAAGACTGACTGCATCCTGTGGAGAAAAAAGGAAAAAAAAGCTGTTTTTATGGTATGTATATGCCTTGATGTTACAGGCACCTCTCACAGGCCAAAACCCCAATAAAACGGAAAAAAAACCTTCAATTGAAATCCTATAGCAGATAAAAATCAGATAAAACATTAAAACTAGTTAATTGCTCCCTGTCAAATTGTTCAAAGATGCACAGAATAAAAGTATAGTATACTGTGAGCATACTGGATCTTTATCTATATTCTATTTTAAAGTGCACAATGATGGCCTTGAGGGGAAAAAAAAAAAGCAATCACAAATTACTTCCTACTCAAGTTGAGGAGATGGGGGAGACGAGTGGAAAGGAAAACACCTTATATTTCCATTAGGATTTACTAAGCGTTCTAGAAAGGTTTTGCTACCTGATATATTTAATAAGACATAAGTATATAATATCACAGGAAATGAGATTGTGGGCTCAAAACAAACACTATACTATCTAATGGAAAAAAATAATAATTCCAAACAATAATAAAAGACAAGACACTCACTACATATCAAAACTGCAGGTAGGACAAAGATACTAGTGCTGTAAAATGCAACCTGATATTTTAGGATGAATTGGCTGTTAGTTTTCTTTTTTAAAGAAAAGATGGTCTTTGTTCCTGGATAAATTGTACTGTAATTCTTTACATATTATAAACTAATATAAATATAAATGGTTGTTGAACCAACGTGACCAAGCAAACCTTGGTAAAAACTTTTCAGTTTCTCTATGTGACTCATGACTAAAAGCATTGCAACTGCTGGTTAAAAATAAATAAATAAATAAATCACTAATATCAAATATTTAATCTGTCACAACAGCAGTGCCAACCTTTAGGAAGACTACAAACTTCAACAGCCCACACCCCAAAAAAAAATCCTTCGAAGTTTTGTTGTCAATTTTCAGTAAGCATTTAAAAAAAAAAGTATTGAGAGTTTTCCAAACATCTCAAGGCTTGTGAAAAAAATGGACCAGAATGCCAAAGTAGGCAGAAACTCAGCAAGTATTTTCAAAGGAAGCCACACCACAACTGACTGCTGCAAAAGCAGGTTTGAATTTTTGAAATATGACAAACAAACAGAAATTCTCCAATATTACATTAGTATACGTACAAATGCATTTCATGCCATCACGCGCATGCCGGTGTTCACAGCCATCACACTTCCACCCTGTGAATCCAGGCTTGCAAGTGCACTGTCCGGTGACAGGGTCACAGGGAACAGGCAGGGAACCATATCGATCACACTCACATTCTTGGCAGGAGCCTCCTAGAGTTTGTGGGTTTCCCGTGTAGCCAGGAGAACATCTAGACATTGCAAATAAAGAACAGGTTTGGCCAACAGAGAAGCACGGTGTATTGTAATGAATGGCAAGACTGTAAACAAAAAGTATAGGAATATCCATTTATGAACCACTGAAAAAAAACTGTGGTGCTTTACAACTCAGTATGCATGTATAGATGGAGAAAATGTTGCAAACTCTCCAGCGAAATGATAATGGGCATAATCTCATAACCAGGACATGGAACAGTCCAGACAGAAAGAGTATGCAAAAGTTAAGCTTCTGTTACACTGACACAAGACTTCCTACATTACCTATGTTTGCTTGTTTGCTTAAAAGACTTTTTTTTTTTTTTCTCACCACTAGCCACTTGTATTTTGCATTAGAAGTGAAGTCTTAGTAGTCACTTGCTGATTGAGATCATCTTAATCCCAGTCTTGCTATGGATGGGACAACGGTTATATTTTGGGATATTAATTTGCAGTTTTGTTATTAATATGTTTCCGTGTAAATGTTTTTCACAGTCAGTGCCCATGGGGACATAATAATCACTTGAATATAGGGTAAGAATGACATCAAGTCACACTATAAGTATGGTATCTAATTTTAAGTAAATGTAATGGTTTTTTTTGGTTCATATTCTGAGACACAGGGATAAACAAAACAAAACCAAACAGAAAATACAACTTAGACAAGATTAGTGGTATAAATAACACTGACTATTAATTTACAGCAGGTGTGTGTAGGAATGGCCTATTGTGGCTGACTTTGAACCACATATAGAAGGTAAATAACTTATCCAAAGGAAAGTATTTAAATATTAGTAAACATACATGCATAGCATTGAGGAACATTGCTCTGCTTCATGTGTTGCCCCCCTTTCTCTTCCCTCCTTTTTCGTTTATCCTACCTTTCACAATACTGGCCTTCATATCCACGTGGGCATTCAGTACACCGGTAATCACTAGGTCCTTCCACAACACAAGAAGGGCTGAAACTAAAACAAAAGCAAATAACAATAATAAAATAAAAAATAGCTTTTTGTGTTCTATCGCATCATCAGCCTAGTCAGCTGGGCAGAGGGGTACATGGTAAGCTCTACACTTCAAAACAAATGGCAGCAGTTTCTTATCTGCTCATAAACACCCGTGGGAGACTTTTTTTTTTTTTAAAATTAAGAATTCTGCAATCATCTTGCTGTGGTAGTGGTAGAATTTAGACAAATGCTGGAAGGGTAGAGCCAATGAGAGTAGGATCCAATGAGACGAGCAAGTCAACAATGCCCATCTTGTAGACCCATGTGACTGAATGGTGCTCTCATTTAAAGTGATCAAGAAAAGGAAGTAATGGAAATGATGTGAGAGACGCGATTAAGAAACTGAACTAGCAGACATCCAGTCCTTCCAGTTTGATTTAATATTACTTTGAATAAAAGGAAAAGACTTGCCTACAGAGACTAAAAAACCTAAAAGCTATATTCATGATCAGGAAGTGATCATATTTTAATCAAGGATGAGAGTCGATTATTTTTATTAAGTCATGACATACAAGAATAACTGGTGAGTGCAGTGCGTACCTATGAGAACAGTGGAAAGTAGCATGCTTTATTAGTGCATAAAGTGCCTGCACAAACTGTTACAACAACAAAAAAAAAGTGCTAGGAGGTGAAAAGAAACACAACTGAATATGAATACTGTAAAAATCATTCAGATATTTGTGGAATAAGATCTAGAAAAGCACAGAGGTAGCTAGTGGTGAGCCCAAAGCTCCTTCCTGGCACAGTACAGTCAGCATCCTACTCTAGCTTGCTTATAATGCATTAAATCGATAGTGATTGAATGAGTAATAAAATTATACCTTTGCAAAAAATGTAAACAAATTGATCTACTACTCACAAATTCATTATCCAACAAATTTTCAGCTCCACTACAATAGATTCACACCCCTGGAAACAACTCATTCCCTTTGATTTTTTTTTTCAGCTCAGCATGTATGAAGCTGACTGCTGACTGTACAGAAACATAAAACAGTATATAAAACTTAAAACCTTAATGGAGTTCTGTAAAAGTTCGTAAATAAAAATAACTGCACCACACATTCATATATATTATCATGTCAGTCATGACATAAGAAGCTAATGAGATGGCTCATTAGCTATCTGTGTTTCATGCAGGTTATGATTATTCAAGTACCATACAACACTTGCATGTACTTTGATTTTTTTTCCTTAGTAGGATCTTGAAGAATTTTCACTAAGCTGCACAGCGCACACAAATCCAACGTGTGATACCTTCATTTTCCACAAATCCAACATGTGACACTTTCATTTTCCACCTAATAACATAGCTTTATGGAATGGACCTATCCCACCTAGTTAGGCATGTAGTCTAAGCCAGCTGTTCAGGAATCTTCTATTAGAGATGGAAATATGGAGATGTACAGACAGGTATACACATCCAAAACACTTCCTCCTCTTCCCCCTCTGCAATGGTGGTTTCCTGCTGTTATAGGTGAGTTGCATAGTTTTCTTAAGTCTTCTCTCTTCACTGACTCTACAGGCACATAAATTGTTGATGGCTACAGCTACAGGGGTAGTAAGCCCATCCCTCATGTCTAGAGACATCTGAATCAAGCCCTAAAAAAATTAGCAGTTCTGTTTCTGGACATGCTCAGATCTGTACCTTTTCTTGACAAGTGCAAAGAAACTGGATGACTATCCCATGATTAAGTGTATCTACTAAGCTCAGAATAGGTGTTATTCATCCATCTCCTACAAGGGCTTTTAAACAAAAAAGCCTCTTTACAAGAGCATGATATAAAAGGCTCTGGCAACATAAACTCTCATGCAGACAGTGGAGCAGGTGCTTTGCTTACTCTCCTCCCTTCCTGAGGCAGCTCAGCAATATGAGTGCTCACCCAGGACAAACACACTGCTTGGAGTCCACACATTTCTCAACTGTAGAGCATTTCAGAAACACCAATTTCTTGTGTTTTAAGTTAGCTTTTAGACAAAACAATGAAGTGATTTCTGGAGCACAAATTTGAGAATAAATCTAAATTCTTGTAGCTGAGTGCCATAACCACCCAGGTGGATAGTCCTCCTCATTTTCCAATCTACCATCTGCATTTCTGGGCAACCAAAGGTTCTTAAATCCCAGAACATAAAAAAAAATAAAAAAAAATTAAGAGGTATTTTCAGCACTTCCTGCTGCTAGTTAGTAACAAAATGTTTTCCTGTGTATTGGCTAATCTGCAAAGCTGAGAAGCTTGGTTGATCTTATTCTTAGCAATTTGAATGTCCTTTGTTGACATCAGTAAATAGAATGAATAACTAAGCCTTAGCAGAAAACATGCTTGTGAAAAACAAACAAACAAACAAACAAAACCAAACACAACAGAAAAATCTGTAGTCATAGTATTATAGCATCATAATATGGTTTGGGTTGGAAGGGACCTTAAAAGACCATCTAGTTCCAACCCCCCTGCCATGGGCAGAGACACCTCCCTCTAGACCAGGTAGCCCAAAGCTCCATCCAGAATGGCCTTGAACACCCCCCAGGGATGTGGAACAGATTCTCTGGGCAACCTGTGCCAGGGCCTCACTACCCTCAGAATAAAGATTTTTTTCCTTATGTCTAATCTAAATCTGCCCATTTTAGACCACTTTCTAATTTTCTGAAATAAAGGATATTTCTTTTATCTCTTTTTATAATTGTTTTGGCTGTTCTCAGCTTGGTATTTATGAGGTTTGGAAGTTCTCTTAAAAACACTTGCTTTGGATAAAAGATCACAAAGTATTTAGTTACTGTTGTTTGCAAAAGGAATGCCGTCCTTCAAAAACCACTTCAAAATGATAAAATGAAGAAGAGAGAAGAAAAAACCTCTTAGATATACTGGCTGAAATACTCCCAATAACATCCTAAAGGTCAGACAAAACACAGACAAAATGATTTTAAGGAACACTTCCAACCTTTCAAGAGAGCAATCCTGAAACACAACCCTTTTTAGAGCAGTACTGTGGTATGATTCCAAATACCATTTAGAACTTCCCAGCAAAACCACGAACAAATCTCAAGTGCTAAAGTATCATCTGTTGGGAACACATGCAGAGACATCATAGCAAGGCTCATTAGCATAAAGCAACCAACAAAATTTATGCTGCAATAACTATATTGCTTTTAAATTATTCTATCTTTCACAAATTGCCTAAAACTCATGTAACATTAAATAAGGAATCAATAAATTCCACAGTGGAGCAAGAAAGGCACTGTAATACATTTATACCAACATAATATATGAGCATAAGACTTTTTACAGCTCCCTTGTGGCCATATTGTATTTGAGTTCTTCTCTAGCTTCATTTGTGAGAATACCTTTATAACACATATTCATTATCTGTTGAGTATTGCATTTTCTACCACTTATTAATTTATTCATCACAAATTAGCAAGGGAGCAATTTCTGACTTTTAAAGGAAGACCAATTAGCAGAAGTAGATACAAAACTTTTTAGTATGGCTCTGTGTGATACAGTCCTCCTGTAGCCATCTGAAAGAGGACACAGTAAGCCCAAAATTAAATTGTTGTTTGCTGGAAAGGTAAACTCTTTGTTGTGAGTTTTCTTGCTTACTTGTTGCTGGAAATGGACAGGGGACAAGCACAAGGCTGACAGTCCTCCGGAGAGCCTCGGACAATGCCGTAAAATCCCAACGCACATCTCTCACAGTGGGGACCAGCAGTATTGTGCTGACAATCCTGCAGAGAAAGGAGCCAGAATGAAAGCTGTATTTGATAATTACAAGAAAGCAGACAACATTTTGTTCCCAACCTCAGGGATTCAAATGAATTGAGATTCATAATTTTTTTCTCCCTGATACGATTCGCAGTGGGACTGCTTGCTTTAAGCATCTATCAAAGGCATGCTGTGTTACATATGGGCTTACACAGTGAAAGAATGAAGGCCTGTAGCTAGCAAGATGAATCCTAAGGAATTTTTTAACCCATTCATCCCTTCTTCTCTTCTCTGTTCCAGACACCAAAGCAGCGGAAATAATTGATTAAAATTCAGTCTTACTGTATCAGGTCAAGTGTATTCCTGCCCTTAAGAGCAGCATTATGTTTATTGCAAGACACATGTACCTTTAGTTTGCAGGTTTTAATTTTTCTTTTTATACAAATAGTAATTCAGAGGCAAAAAATTACCGCATAATCTTAACCCCAGAAAATCAGAATGGAAAACTTTAAGGGTAGACAGTTTGCTTCTTTTGGTCCAGTAACTTTTAGAGCAATTTATGTAAAATTGGATTAAAATAACATCCTTTATTTTAATTTGGTCCAGCTACACAGCTTATGAATTTTACATTAAGTTTAACCTAGTGCACAAATTCAGAAATGTAATACCTGACAAACTGATGTTTCAGGGTCACACATAGTACTGTGTCCATGACATTGACACACAACACAGGCACCTAAGGACTGACCAGGTGTCCTTCCTGCATGTGAGGTTGGAAGCCTATAAAATCCTGGAGAGCATGACTACAATAAAAAAGATGCAGAAGAAAACAGATCATTACAGAGTGGACTGGGTATAGGAAGCATTGCAAGCTCATCTTTCCAATCACCAGTTTTTACAAGTTGTGAAAAGAACCTGACAGGCTTCCAGCTGTGTTACAAACAATATACAGCACTTTACAGATAAAAAGAGCCAGCCCTAATTGGAAACATTGCTGAAAAATCCCTGGAGCACTCCATTGGTACCAGGCTTTTCATATTACAGCTTGAGACCTTTCATTCAAATGCCGAACACCTTACTGTTCTCACTGTGCATCAAACATCCTTCCTTTCATTTCTTAAGAATAAGGTTTGTTTTCAACATAATTTTTTTGCATGGACTGTGGAGAGCAAGCACGATGATTCTGTTTTCTTCACCCTTGGTGAGTTTTTCAGGTTTGACAAGCTAATATCTGCCTACATACCGCCTGATGGATAACAAGCAAAAGCCGAACAACAATAATCAAAAAAATGGCTGCATGGCTGCATTATTTATAGCTATATAATGTAAAGTCTATAAAAGTAGAGAATTCAAAATATTAAAGGTTTTCCATGTCTAGAGACTATTAGCTCCAAATCATATTTATCTATCACTGAGTGCCCCCTACCCAAATTTGGCAGTAAAATTCTAAAAGCAACCCCAAAATTACTAGCAAAGTTGACACATGCAAAATCCAGCACTTGATCTTTATTTCAGGCTTATTATGGAAATGTATCAAAGTGTCTACATGTTTCCCAGAAAGCACACAGCTACAGCAGCATAAAAATAGAAACAGGACCATTTTGATAGTTCAGACCATTAGGGATAAGACCATTAGGGATAAGACAGACAAGTCACTTATCCCATATATAAACCCCACCACCTAGTGGTGCTAGGAGCCTGTGAATGCGGTCATTTCCTACTCTTGACCTAATTTTGTGCTTTTTGGACAGTGTGAGTAGTACACCTTTTCACAAAGCAGTAAAAGGGATGCAAAATAAACAAAAAAGAACCTGGAGTAAGTAACTTTTTATTATCAAAAGCTGGATTCTCCAGTCAAGCACTGCCTGACATGCTAGATTCTATTCATACAATACCTCTCTGACAGTTTTATAATCACTGCCAAAACATCCAGGAGTAAGTTATGGAAAGAGCATAAACACAATTATTTTCTTTAGAATCATATGGAAAGTAATCTAACTTACTTCTGCTTTTTCCCTTTATTTTGACTTAGACTACATTAAGATCCCTGAAACATAAAAACTGTCTATCTGCTTTTCCATGGTTTGTGAAGAATTCCAATTTAGATAAATAATCTCATATATGAAAGTAATTTTGTTTCTTACTATAATTTCTTAATTTTTCTCCCCTCTCCATTCCCAAAGGAGCTGTTGTCCAAATATAAAATGGTACGTAGCACAGATTGACAAGTTCTGAGTGACTTAAGGATCAGGGTATAAATATATGGTACATCCTCAAACAAATCTAATTTTTTTTTTCAGATATGCAATCGACATTCGTGTCACCTATTTTGATCTAAGCATTTCTGAGATGAAACAGGACATAGACAAAAGATGAAGTAGTAGACTGTTTTTCATTAATAGTTTGGAGGTGTTTCAGAAGTAGCCATCAGGGAAACTCTTACCACTGTTTTATCAGCCTGCTTCCAGATTAAAAGAAAAAGGATATAAATGTCCTTACAATGAAATTACAGACATTAAAAGGCCAAACCATGAAATAGATACGTTATCTATTTATGTTAGCATTTGCTTAAAGATGTCTGGATATCAGGTATTTTTTTCTCCTGTTGAAATTAGATAAACCTTCACAGAACACACCACAACCTTCACTAAGCACACTAAAAATAAACTAAGATATGAGCATGTGAAGATTACACAATTAAGCACGAAGTACGAAGGTTGCAACTGAGACATTTATTCTAGCCCCTGGTGTGAATTAAAATAAAGTTCTAATTACATTATCATATATTTTCCTTGGAAAATGTAGTTTGTTACAGTAATTTAAACCAAACAACTGTACTTCTGAGCAACTGCTGAAGCATTATTTTCTCATATATGTATATTTACATACATTCAGGTATATGCTCTTACCCAAAAAGCATGCAGAGAAAATGCCTTCATTAATTTCCTTTCACACATTTCCTATGAACTCACTGTTCCTGTTGCCTCATTTGCTGCATAAAACAGTTCTGCACAACATCTGAAATGTAACAGTGCATTTTCCCTTGATTTCCTTACTCCAAATTTTCTGCTGTTGCTGGTTCTGGGGAACCCTTTACAAGATCCTGTTCAGTCAGGATGGCTGAGGGATTTTGACTGAGAATACTCAAGGTGTTGCTCCCTGCTACCTCCACCTAGCAACAAAAGCATTTGGAATTTCTGGTACTGCTTAAATAACGTAAACATGCTGTTTTGCACACACAGCAACTGCAAGGCCCATCATCAGGAGCACACACAGTCATAAACATTAATTAACTTCTATTCTGCAGTCAGAGGTTTACACATCTTAAACTCTTTCTATGGTACCTATTATAAGACATTTTACAAAGCACACAAGCCAAATGATTTTCTATAAAACTTGGGAATTTCTGAAATGTAATTTTCAGCATGAAAATATTTAGATAAGTAAAAAATAAATATAGCACATGTACAAGAAGCACCAAGTTCACTCAGTTGACCACCAATTTTTTCCCGGTGTTCAATGACTTAGATATTTACCAAACTTCAACTGTTCAGGACAAAAGTTTTTATTAGTATCAGTTCTATTTTATTTTCTTTTAGGGGACAGTGGTTTGACTACTTCTAAGAATAAAGCAAAACGCACTACTTGGACCACGTTCCAGAATTTTTGCTCCTTCTTAAAAGAATGTGTATGGACTGAGCAAGATCTTGTTATGGGAACCTCATAAAAGCACTGGAAGAATAATATTTGAGGGGAGTAAAGTGAAAGGGCATCTGCCAGGTCACAGCGGTCCTATGTATTTTCATAAATACACTTGGACAAATCACAAGCTTTCAGAAAACTGAAAGTTTGAACATGAGCAGTAGATATTGGCTAAAGCTTTGAAAACATTTTCCATGAAGCTTATTTCATGAAGTGCAGATGTGACAGCATGGATCTCATCTCCAGTCTTAAGGTATTTGCTGTTTTGGGCACTTAAGCAGCATGCAAAATAAGAACAAAGTGGGCATCTTTTAATCTTATTAGTGTTGGCACACAAAGGAATGTGACTGTAACACTTTCAAGGAGAAAGATAAATATGATGAATTTACAGGTTCTAAATTATGACCTTTTTGACCAGCTGCTCAGAATGCACTATTTCAGGTTTTTGTTTTGCAATCGCTTTTCTTTTTATTTATTTCTTTTGCTATTTGAGTTATTCATTATAGTGCAAAAATTAAGAAATCAAATTGAAATGCTGTTTTTTTATTTTTCAAAATAAAATATTTCAATCAATCATAAAGCCTTAAAAAAACTTTACATGGGAATTGAAATAACAGGCAAGGCAAACTGAAAAATCTGGAAACCTTTATAAAAGGGAATTTCAAAATTCTGCATGGGTATGTTTTTATTGCTTGATTCCACAATTTTAATAACAATCTTTTATTTATATATTTTTTTGTTTCCAAGTTTATAGTTATACTTTGTTTTCTGAATTTCATTCAATTGACAGATCATTAAATTTTTATAAATAAGTAGTATGTAACCTTTAATTATTCATTATTACCAATGTTAATTTGTAGTTTACTTACAGGAATCAATAATTTATAGAATTTATTATTATTGGACATAAAAGCTTCTTGTGTTTTGTTTTTCTCTACAGACGCTGTGAATCATGGTCATGATAAAATGGTGCATATATTCTCTAATTGCTTATCACATCTTACTAATCAATGGAAAACAAAAAGCATAAAGACTTTTACTGGAAGTTTACTACTGTACCTCACAAGACAAACCAGAATAACCCTGTGGGCAGACACATTGCTCGATCAAGTAAGCCTGAGGAGTCATTCCAGACACAGTGCCACCTTCAGCAACTTCCATTGAGATCTCAGAAATCCTGAAAAAAAAAAAAAAAAAAAACAAAAAAAAAAACAGAAAGAGTGGAGGAGTAAATATCTCTAATAAGAGTAATGAAGCACTAACTCAAAACCAGTTAGTTCATAGTCAGCTAGCATGGTGGAACATGGACTTATTTAGCTGTATGTAGACTTCTTCATCTACAGGAGATAAAACACTATTTTTGCTCTTCCTAAGGAGATAGCAAAGCTATCAGCACCTCCAGCCTCACTGTCCATTTCCAGACAATCAATTAAATAACTTTTCTTTTCTAATTGATTCTACTTTTTTTTTTTTTTTAAATCTCTTTTCAGTGAAACTATTAACAACAGCTCAAATCTGATTCTTCATTCAGAGGGACTCATTAAGAAACCGAAGTTGCATACTAAATGCAGTTCCAATTCATGATACTCAGAGGTACAGCAATAAAATTGTTCACTACATGATCTTTTAATGAGGAAACTATTTAAAAAATCTATCCCCTGCAACTAAACCAGTCTAGCAAGCTCTAGAGCAGTCTTCAAAATGCGGATTTCGTTTGTCTTTCTTTGCAGGAAGAGCTGTAGCCAGATATCCATTTTTTCTTAGGATCATCTAGATATATAAACAATTTAAAGCAAACAAAAAATCCTACCACAAAGGCATCCAGCATTATCAGAAATGGTTATATTTCATGGCAGAGCATCCAACACTAACCTTTGAAATATTTATTTGCTTTAATAACGATATCATTGCCCCCCAGCCACTCCCTGTCTTTCCAGCATGCATGCTGACCTGACATACAGGGCTTTAATGAAATACACTTAATCCTAATTGACCCCAGTGTTGTTCTTTTAGCTTACTTCTTTATTTTGGGGTTTGTTAATTTGTTTAAATGAATATTGTGATCTGAAACCCCTACAAGTTTTTGATAAATAAGGAGGTTAGAATAGTGTAAAATTTTAAAGCTTCAAATAAAATGCCAACCTAAGAGAAAATGTTGAAGAATATGTGAATAGCTAGCTGAATAATCATACATAATGCTGCTACAATCTTTTCATCAAGTGTCTGTGCATAGGGTTAATGCCCAGAAAGTCACAGAAATGCTCATCTTCTGTTCATGCTCATAGCCTGCTCATTTACTCCCCAAACTTGATTACTGAGCTACCGTGGCACTGTTCTGCACATCAGCCCATAGGCACCGATGTCAGGATGACTGTAGGAAAAGCAAAAGCTCACTGCTGGGGAGTTTTGTGATTGAATGTAGGTGAGCAGAACTATACCTTTTAATACCCTGTGTCAAAGCAAAACCCCCCAGTCATCTAGTAACGTTAACCCTGTGCTCTCTTCTTACCACTTGAAGAAAGGGGTTCAGTGGAGCAGGGAAATTGAAAAAAAAAACCACACAAATAAACAAAACCAGATCAAAACAGAAAACTGAAAATAAAGAGGGCAAAAACATTTAGATCTGATGTGTCAATGCAAGCATACATTGAAATCTCTGTACATTTAATAGAGAAACAAAATGAAACGTGCCTCCACATCACCTTCAAGGCTCAGACAATAGTCTGTGTGCTGCAGAAAAACTATTTACTGTCAGAAGCTGAATTTACATAATAATATACTCTGGGACCACAAAGCTACATGTTGTTTGTGTGAAAATGTTACTTAAGGAAGGTCAGGCTTGGCTGATTCTTGGAACATGTCTAATAGGAAGCAGTCTAGCAACTGCTATCTGATCAGTGTCAGGGATATTGAAATAATTCACAGTCAAATTGAAAGCATACTTCCAATTGAAACTAATTTATTATCACAGCCCAGTTGCCTGCAAAGCAAAACAAAATCTAATAAAAGAAATGTTTCAATTTAGAGTGGTGAATGTGAAAATGAGGGCAACAAAATGAACACTATAGGACAAAAATGTTTGGCTTTGGATTCTGAGCAGAAATCTCTAAATCACTAGTAATGCTGCAGCTTTGAAGAAAGAAAAAAAAGCCCAAAACATTAGCATTGCTGCTAAGCTATATAACTAACACCAGAACTAGGCTATTTTTATTTTTCTGTCACCTGCCACTGCTCTACTTTTAAATGCTTTTCCTATAGCTTGTCATTTATCTGCATCTTTTAAACTCTGAAATTGAAATTAAGACATTATCAACACACTTAAAAAATTAAAAGGACTTAATATATGGTATTTTCTTAATGCCATCCCAGTTTTCCTTGCCTTATACTTTTCCACTACATACAGTCAGGTAGAAAGAGAAATTTTAGCAGTTTATAAACCTGCATAACACACACTATTTAAACAAATGTTTTATTGTAAGTCATTTAATTCAAACATATGTTTAAAGTTGAGCACATGCTTAAATATTGTCTTTAGAGAGTCTCAGCCTATTTTTAATAAAAGCCTGCAATTCTTATTCAAGCTAATATCCCACTAACCTTTATGAACATTTTGGGGAATTTACTTTGTGGTCTTAAGCAAAACTTCCTTTTAAATAATTCAAGGTACTAACTTGAAAAAAACAATAATGCACTAGAGATGCATATTTTCTACTTATAGTCTCAGATGCCATGTGATGAGTATTACCTATGTAACTAGACAGAAATCATAAAAATCTGTTGTAACATAACCACCTCCAAAATCAAACATATTATTGTATGTGAGGTTATGACTTCAGATGGAGAGTTGTCAGAGAGAACAGCTGAACTCTTCACTAAGTTCTGCTGTCATATAAAATGTTACATTGTGAAATGTGATGCTGTAAAAATACATTTTAGTTCTCTAAGTGCCACCCTGCAGACCTGCTCTAAAACAGAAGTCATTCTGTTCCGTTAAATGCCTCATTACTAGGTAGGCTTGATAAACTGGTGGCGTATAACAATGCAGGTGTAGATCAGACATGATACGATGATTATATACATCTCAGAACAAAATTATGAAAATGGAATTTCATTTTAGTAACTTTGATTACAGTGCTTGAGCCGGGATAGCGTTCAGCTTCTTCTTCCACAGCTGAATTAGGATCTGTAGTACACAAAGGGAAGGGTGTGCAGAAACAGACCCAAAACATGGATAATGCTTCTCAAATTTTCCATGTCACATTGGAGTTACTTACATACCTCTTTCCATAAGAATTCCTTGTACTTGTAATACAATATCCTAAAAGGACTATGCCAAAAATAAATGAGATCAATGCAAAACATTTATGGCATCTGTTGTTAATACTTAGTATCGACCCAGTGCAAGTTGGATATATATACACTTCTTTATGTTTGTTGTCATACAAAGCTGCATTATACATGCCCCTACTATTCACTCTCATAAACGTCAAAGTGCATGTTATTACAGACATGCTTGTAACGTAGAAATATAGAAATGATTTTAGCCTATCACTTTCATGATAGAATTATAAAAAGGACCTCTGGAGACCTTTGGAGTTTATCTCCAGTTATTCCTGTGTCCTTGCTATTATTATTATTATTTTCTTGCAAAGGCCATTGTGATTTTATTATCAAAAACTTTTAGGAATAGTTTATACAACCTATTCCAGAACTTCTTTACCCCCAGAAAGTTTTCTTTCATGTCTAATGTAAATCTTTCCAGATGAAGTTCAAGCTCATTTCTTTTTTTAACTCACCCACCATGGCAACAGAGAACTGATTCTTTTCTTTCTCTTTGTGACAACATTTTATACATCTTAAGGCAGATTCTAATTTCTGAATAAATGTGGTTCTTTACATCTTCTCTCACAGGTCACATTTTCTGACCTCTGATGATATTCACTGTTCTCCTCTAAATGCTTTAATCATTTTTTCAAAGCCGGATGCTTAGACTTTTTTAGTGGTGGCTGTAATTAAAAGATTAATTCTTTGCACTTTGCAGAATGTTCCTGTTTATACATCCAGGTAGAATATTTGCATTTCTCAATAAGCATATTATTACAGAATCATGTACATCTGGCAATACGCTGCAAACAACAGACCTTCTTTGAAGAATAGGTAATTTAGCAGTTGTTCCTTGTTCACATATTTTGTTCAATTGACTACTCCTTTCAAAGTATAAACACTTATAGTTAACCTTTAGACTGCAGCCAGATTTTTGTATTATGCCTCTTATATTGCTATCTGATGTTTATATTGCTTCCTAATTTCACGTTCACTTCAAATTTAGTAAGCATTCTCTTTATTTCATCATCTGACTTACTAATGATTAAACTGAGAAGAAAATACTGAGTTTATCTGCTCCTAATATATTTGATTAAGTACCATTTCATTAAAGGCACACTCTGTTCCTCTTTGACTATTTATTTCAGTTCCAACTTGCAAGAAAAAAAAAAAACCTTCATACGCTAACATTTACATTTAATTACAGCATCTTTTCAAAAAGTGAATATTTATAACAATACTTTGGAATTGTTTCAAGATGTCTACTTACACGCGTTTTCTCTTCAAGGATCCTGAAAATGAAGTTTTCATTTGCCTATTATGATTTATATTTTCTATCAGATAAAATCCCCCTCTCCACCATCTTCTGCTAAGCTGAATGCTAACTCCTGTTCATCTAGTAACTGCTTAAGTTTTGAATAAAAATTCTGTTGGGAAGCTCTATCACTTTATCTGTGACCACTGCACTATTTCAGACCATTGCATGAAACAGTTACCTGCTCTGCCTCATGATATTGCCATGAGTAGCCTT
This sequence comes from Anser brachyrhynchus, assembly GCF_964034855.1. NCBI lineage: Eukaryota > Metazoa > Chordata > Aves > Anseriformes > Anatidae > Anser > Anser brachyrhynchus. The sequence goes on from NC_137696.1 coordinate 67,799,551, forward strand.
AATAAGAATGTAATGAACATCATACAACACATTCAGGAAGTCTTCCCGGGATACAGCTCTATTTGTTCTTGAGTCATCTCCATAATGTTTCCAGGTGAAATCTGCCTGGGACACCGTCCTATTGACTGCTGGGTTATCATGATAATATTCCCAGGGCACAGTGTTTCTTCCTCTTTGGTCATCACCATAATATTCCCATTCATGCTGAAAGACAGATACAAACACAGATAATTCCATAATTATTAACAGTATTAAAAAGAAACAATTGCCTATGTTATGGAAAAAAAACAGATAGATAGAAGCATTACCTCTGTCATCTCTATCTCATGCCTTGTCAGCTGCCCAATCAGAGGGGCTGCCATATGCCGGACAATAATTCTTGTATGGGTGGGAGGGCCACCTTTGATGATCACTTGGGGGTAATAAGTGGTAAAACCTGTTTCTTCTCGTGCTTCAAAGTAGATTGCATATTTCAGTTTCCCTCCATAAGCAGTCAGCTAACAAAGCAAAACACAAAGTACAAAAAGAAATCTCATTTCCAGTTAGCTAAAAATAAATTCCTGGGTATGCGTAGAAGATAGATACACTCTGCACCTGTACACAATCTGATGAATGCATGTGTAGCATAAAATAGCAGTACGTGCTTGGGGAACTATCTGGGAATAAGGGCTGTGTTCAAAAATACCCATCATCAATTTGTCATTGTACCACACATTGTACTAAACAACAACAAAAAAAACAAGTGTTAGCTATTTCTTTTTGTCTGTCTTAGTGCTCCCAAAAGTTTGTGTTTAGAAAAAGGAATATCTAAACACTCCTAAGCCAAACCAAGAAGTATAAAAAGTACAAAATAAAACAAATACAGAGGTGCATAATAATAACAACCTTCAAAAGAAGGTTTATTTCAGTCATTTTCTCCTCCGTGACTTACAAAGATCTGGCATTTTATCTTAAAATGGAAAGAAACAAAAAGTTACAAGAGAGTTATATTAGTTAATGAAGCTTATTTTTTTAATTAAGGTTTTTATGAGAAAATCTATCCTGTAGAAAATAGTACATGTGAATACCTATTTTAAAATAGCGTTTGTTACAGACTTACAGATTTCCATGGTAATGGAGACAGGTACTTTCTACTGTGCCCAGTGGAAGGGAAAAAAGGTATTGTGAAACACAAATATATAATACAATAATATGTAAAACCATGTCAGTATTCAGTGGAATCTAATGTTTACCTTTCGTCCTTCAAACTGCTCTGGAAGTCTCCAGTAAACAGGTTCTGAACGGAGAACTTGCATCACCTGCTCTATATTTGCTACTATTTCAGGAGGCTGGAATGCAATCCCTGAAAGAGTGTTGTGCTGAAGGTTTTCATCCACCAGTGGCAGAATCATTTGCTCTGGCTTCAAGGTCACCTATGCATGTTCAAAAGAATCAAGAAGAAAATCAAGACTGTTTTTCCCCATGAAAGAATATCACTGTTAGTCTTTAAATTTTAACTCTTAAAAAAATATTGCTAAGGAATGTCATTTCACATCATGAGCCATTTGTCAAAAACCAGTCTTATTACTCCTTCAGAAATGGAGAAAGGGTGTTAATAATGACTTCTCCCTCAAGCCTTTTGCATCCTGTCCTCATGTTGACAAAGAATGTACTAGCACTGTTTGAAATAGTTTTATTAGTGACTGATCCAATTAATTTTATTAATGGGATTTTCATAGTGCTATTTCAGTCTTGGGTCTCCTTTGTTCAGAGTGTGAGAAACATACATTACAATGAAGCATACTTCTCACCAACACTTAATATACATCACTAGGTTTTGCAGAACACAGCATCTGATCCCTTTGTACTTATGCAATAGTCAAGCTAAGTGTTCTATGATTAATGCAGACAGTGAGGGCTCAGGGTTTATGCAACTAAATTCAGATCTAATAAAAAACATAAGGATGCTATGTAGATATTTGTAAGGTTTTTTTTGACTTGTTGAGTCACAATAGCATGATACAGAAATCATTAATTTTGATCAAAAACTGTAATAAGTGTCTTAGTAATTCTGTGCAGATAAAAGTATCACAGAAAGGGATGGTATCAAAAGTGCTGTCTCCTAAAGAGCGAGGAAAGGGAAGAAAACTAATTCAGAATCTTATCCCTAATAGTCATCCCATCAACAGACTGTTCATGAGATAGGGATCAGGTAGTCAGGAATCACCCAAGCTCTGAGCTGTACTTTAAGCATTTTGGTATTTCCATTTACATCAGCATCTATGGACTGACCAGGCATTGAAGCATTCCCAGCAATTGCCATCCCTAAGTGAGGTTTCCTGAGTTCCTACCATGACTGTATTTTAGACATCAAGAAAGTGGTCAACAAATTTGAATTTCAGGAAAGCCTTTCCCTTAATGTCATATAGCACAACATTCACTAGTCTAAATATGTCTAATGGCATTTGAGACACCTGAGAGCATTTGAAATAACCACTAGCAGGTGGAAGAATCCACTGGCACCCAATTTACAATTTTGAATCGTTTCTGAAATAGATCAGAGTTCCAAAAACCAGATGAGATGTGTACATATACTCATTTAGATGTGAGCATAAATATGAGAGTAAATACTGAGAACCTGAGACACACAAAATAATCAGGAGGTTTAAATTATCTTTTTGCATTGTGCTGCCACAAAGACCAAAGCACAATTTTCTAAAACTGTTGCTGTCATGAAACTTGACTAAATTTTATAACTTAATAGCTTTTTACAGCCTTTCCTCTCCATCCTACCAGCATATGATTGGCAAAACTTAAATAGTGAGAAAAACTGGGCCAGATCATTATATATTGCTTCATCCAGTGGGAAAGGAAAGATGTGCTATTGGCTTGAACGATGATGAGAAGAATGGGTGCCTTTCAACCGAGAGATATGAACCCTTTAGCAAGAGATTGCTCCTTGATATTCGCCCTAAGGTATTGTTATCCAATTGATGCTTGTGCATGAAACAAGTCAGGGCATTGGCTGATATGCGCTAGGCAGACATTCCCTCTACAGTTGACATGTAGATATGACAGACTATATGCAAGGACTGAACAAGTAATTTTTTTGTTTGAATGCAACTAGGAGCTGGCACAGCAGCAATGAAGAGCAGTGGTCTCAATGTGTGTTTTGTGCTTACTGTATAGGTAAATGGAGACATTCAGTCTGTCTTACTTGACAGTCTGGCATAGGTCTCAAGGCCCTTTTCCACACAAGGGTTGAGAGCTCTTTGTTTGCTCTGATGGTCTACACCCTCCTGCTCCCAGATTTAAATATAGCAGCATATTCAGTAAGTTTTTTTAAAAATAATAGTAATTTTTAAAAAAAGCAATGAAAATAAATTGCTTAGTTGAACTATGGAAAATCTATGCTGGACAAGTACCTATGACCCTTGAATACACCTGGGTAAACTGTGTATCATATACCAGGGATTATGTTACAATGCACTAGAATGCGTAATTTCTACAAACAACTAACTTGCCCTTTCCTAGGTTTAATAGCTTTACTTTGGCTTGACATCTGCTACCCTATCACTAGTTTTCTCATCAACTTAATTACTTTTAATGCTTTGACCCGGTTTGCCTAATGGAACATACTACTCTCTCCACTTCTCAAAGTACAAAGAGGAAAATGACTGCTTAAATGTTTGGCCATTTTCTAGCTACCTCTCAGTGCCTGACTAAAAGATGCCAGCAGGAAGCAACATTATCGCATTACATGGCTCAGCAGTTCCCTACTCACCCACACACGGATCAGCCCCCTTGCCTCACTGCACTGTGTAGTCAGGCCAAAGCAATAGCAACTGCTGCAGCCAAGTGGGTTTCTGGCAGAGAGACCAAATGTGCCAGACTTGCACCTGTCACACTGGACACCTTCCACGTTAACCTGGAATAGAAAGAACATTAAAAAAAATAAAAAATGGGAGGGGGAAAGGGAATGAGGAACAAGCCTTATTTAGATGCAATAATAAGAAAAATAAAATTGAACAGTATTAATAATGGTGCAAAATTAAATCATAAGTGTAAGGAAATATTCAAGGAGCTTTCCAGCTTTCTGTCACATGTGTATGCAAACATATAAATTAATATAACAGAGACATTTGCATTTGTTTCCACTGAGTAACTCTGAGCAATGGATGCTGGCTCCTTAATGACTATTGCAAGCATGGAAACATCAAATGGCACTTTGGATATGGCAAGCTCAATAACTGATTTATGTGATAAGAAAAAAATATGTCTTTCTGAAACTGCCAGGGTTAATCAAACCTTTTGTTTAATAGGAATTAGTTTCGACAAATTAAAATATTTAAAGTACAGTACTAAATGTTCTTGCTGAGAAACATACTTTAATGGAAATATTGTGGAGAAAAGCTTTCCCCTCTCCATCTGATTGTTTTCCACATCATTGAACTGTATTAACAAGGCTGAAATGTTTCACTGTTGTAATGTCAGTGCTTTTATTTTCATTTTTCAATTAGTCCAAATAAAAAGCTATACCAGATAGGGCTAGATACATGTTAATTTATTCATGGCACTTTAAAATTGTTTTCATACCAAGAACACGTTATTTCAAAAAAAATTACCAATATAAAAGCACTGGTTGTCTTTTTTTTTTTTTTTTCTTTTTCTCTTGACAGTAATACCAGGAAGCCAATCTAAACAACAAAATCAGCTTTCCAAACTTATAAAGGAAACCAACACTGTCCCTGAGGATTTACCATTTTTAACCCTCTTCTCCACATGTAATGATGAGCAAATACGCTTACACTGTATTTAGCTTAGATTTTGATGCTTTTTGTCAGGACTGACAAAAGGAGCTCCCAAGCCTTTGAAAGCACATTTTTTCCAGCTATAACAGCAGGTTTAAGTAGCAATGATTATCCTTTTATAAAGATTTTGCATCTTCAATATATAACTCTTTCAGAAAAGTTAGTCAAAATGTTAACCAACCCTAGATTTAATCTCTGAGAAAAAAAAAAAAAAGGGCGACCAAACAAAAATCTGTTGAGTTAATACAGTAGTATTTGCTCATTTTTCTGTCATAAATTGTGACTTTTATTTGCTTTGCATTGTTTCATATCAATTGCGATTTCTCATCATTAAACATCAGCTAAATATATATTATTAATTTGTATTCACAGAGACATTGAGCTATATTCTGCCTTAAAAGAATCAAAAATGAAACATTTCTATTTAAAAATGACATAAAACTCCATTATTTCTATTTAGTGCTTGCAAGACCTACAAGAAAGACACTGACAAACTGGACCTAACCCAGAAAAGGGCCACCAAGATGGTTAGGGGGGCTGGAGCACGTCACATACAAGGAGAAGCTGAAATAATTGAGACACTTCTTTTTCCCTTTCAGTGGATGACATAGGACAGATAGCACTGCTCATTAGTCTGAGAAAACTTTTTCTCAGACTGCCTTTGCCAACAATTCACTCACTTCAGACTTCTTATGGTCCAATCATCAAATGAATTGGGATTTGGGAAACAGAACACGGTATATTCTGTTCAAATACACCAGAGAAATGGGAGGGTGGTCAAGCAGTTTGCACAGAGGTTGTAGAATCTCCATCCTTGGAAATAATGCCTCAGCAGTCTCTTTCAAACAAGGGTCTGACCTTGATGATCTCCATAGGTCCCTTCCAACCTAATTGGTTCTACAGTTGAGCCTATGCTTTGAACTCAGAATGAAGTGACTGGTGTGCAATTAACAAAAGAATTACCTGGCAATTACATCATTAAAATTCATCTTTCCATTTTACTAGCTCTTTGTGCCAGGGCAATCCCTGAAGAAGAACAAATTAAAATCACAAAAGGAATCTCTTAAGGTCATTTTTAAAAACCTCCTCCCTGAGGAGGATCAATGCTAGATCAGGCTAACCACTAGCAAATATTTGAAAACCTCCAAGAATGGGAATTTTACAACCTGTCTGGATAATCTGTTTCAATGCTGCATGACCCTCCTAGCGATTTTTTCCCCAATATCCAATCCAAAATTCCCAAGCTGCCATATGCAGCTGTCATACTTTTGCTGCTATAAAAAAGGACTTAAATCCATCATGTTTGCAGCAACACTTTAAAGTTGCTGTAGGCTGCTATTGCATTTTTCCTCAGCTTCTTTTATCTATTTATTTATTTGCAGACAAGAAGAGTCCAGCTCCCTCAATATATATTTAGAGATCATCTGCTTTAAGTTTCATTTTAGCCCTTCTCAGCATTCTTGTGTCAAAACTTAAAACTGCCATTTCCAATTGCAGTCTTATCAGCTCTGAGTAGAGAAGGATAAAGACTTGCCTTCATCTGCTGGCCAATCTCTTCCCCAATCAGCTCAGTAAGCAGTTTGCTTGGCTCTGGTGAGGCTGTACCTCGAATACTGTGTTCAGTTCTGGGCCCCTCACTACAAAAAAGACGTGTCCAGAGAAGGGCAACAAAACAGGTGAAGGGCCTGGAACACAAGTCTTATGGGGAGTGGCTGAGGAAACTGGGGTTGTTTACCCTAGAGAAAAGGAAGCTCAGGGGAGACCATATCACTCTCTACAACTACCTCTACGGATTGCAGTTCTACTGTTCAGTATGTCAATGTCTACTTCCTTCAAATCAGCAATATCCTCAAATCTGCTGATGGTGAATCCTGTCCCATCACCTGGGTCAATGATGAAGACATTGGCCCTAGGGTACTCTGCTTGGCGGTTACCAAGTGGATTCAAACCACCGTTTAAGCCCAGTAATCCAGACAACTTTCAACCCACATAAGTGTACGGTTCTTCTAAGAACAATTCCAAATAAGAAGGGCGTGGATGATGATTTCAAAAGTCTTACTGAAGTCACCACTTTAGTGATCTCGAATTGTATGCAGTCTACTCAGAAGAACAGATACTATTGCAGTGAATTCTACTCATTTTACTGATCAGTGTTGACTCCCTCTAAGACAATGTACTATAAAGAACTAGCTCTGTGGAATATTGTTATTACTGATGTGTTTGCATTTAATTTGCCAAATGTCTGAACAAGAATTGTATTGAATGTTTTAAATTGGCAACAGTTCTGTAAGACCAGGAAGCAATATAAAGGCAGTGGAGAGCCTAAGAGGATGCTATCCTAGCAAGTGTCAGTGTGTGAAAAAGCAACTGATGAGCACTTAAGTCTTTATGTTAAACTCCTCCCACAACAATTAGCAAATGCACTATGACAAACAACTAGCTTTGTTTGCAGGCATTGTAGCCAAGTACAAATGCCAAGGAATTTTGGAGTGAATTTCTCAGCATCAATAAGATCAGCTTACAACCTTCAATGTCCTACCTTGCAGCTGCATTGGCCAGTATGATCAACGCATGAGCACTTCCCCAACTCTGTCTCACAGGTCTGTGGATCAGTCCCTGACTGGACACACTGACAAGCAATACATTGCGGATAATTCCAGTAACCCAACCTGCACTCAGTGCATTTATCCCCTGAGAATTCCGGGCGGCAGAAGCAACAGCCTGTATTTAAGTCACACTGAGAACTTAGGGCTCCAACGGGGCTGCAGTCACAGGACTGAAAAGAGAAACAAGGAGAAAATTGCAGGTTTGCTCTGAAAAACAAACAAACAACAACAAAACAAAAAGCATGCAACAACAACAAAAAAACAACACCCACAATACAGTACTGACAAGCAGAGTTTTTACACAACAATGAACTTCCACTGTCCAAAGGTAATTTATCAATTATAAGGCTAGGCATCTATCTTTATTCAACAAGGGTCTAGCAATTACACTAAAAACACTAAAAATTATACTTAAAACGTTTATAACACTGTTTTCTTTTTGAACACATTTTACTTATGACTGATAAATCAGGCAGTGAAGTGAAATGAAATAAATCCAACAGGATCAAGGACAACTCTGCAGACAAAGTTAACTTAACAATTTTAAGTGCCCTCTAAAAAGTTCTTTCTATGCAAGTCCTATGCAGGGCATGTTCAGACCACTTTACTAAAACTGGAATTGCTCAGGGGCAGGGGTCCTGGTGGAATCTAGTGCAATGATTTTTACTAATCCATCAGGCAGGTAACTAACTATCTTTTGATAGTTACCTAGATAGCTAGATAACTGTCAAGCAGGACTCTTAGATGATAGCAATTTACATGGTATGGGATACAGATATTTAGCCTTCTGGTGTACTGGGAAGTAAACTTGCTCACAGAACAAGAGTTTAACAGGCAGGTAAGCAGAGAAATAGATAATTTGCCAAGGGATCTAGATATTCATCACAGAAGCAAGTAGCTGAGAAAGCTGCAGGCTCCTGAAGAACAGAAGAATCCCTCAGTGCTATTACTGTGACTGTACTACAAAGTTAGCACAGGACATTCACTGTGATCACTGGCGTGACAAGAATCTCATATGAATAAGTTCAGCTTGCAGTAGCAAACTCGGTGCCAGCAGTACAGGTTACCACAGTAACTGACATGGATAGACTTGCTAAAATTAAGGACACAAAGCTGAAAAAGAGAGAAGGGAAATGTAGATTCATTTTCTAAGAAAAACTGTTTAGTATATGAATACTTAGAGCATGTTTTTTCTGCTCTGAAAAGACCATTTATAAAGAAGGTGATTATATACAGGAAATATTCGAATTCAATTTTTACTGAATGCAAGAGAAACTGTTTAACTACTGGTTAAATGTTAGACTGCCAGACAACTACCTAACCTAAGAAATAAAACCTTGTGACAGAAAGAACCTTATTCTACAAGATACATTTGAACATAAAGCTTAGAAAGCAAATTGTTCACCATACACTGAAATAACTCAGTGTGCAATATCAAAACCTAAATTACAATCAGTTGTTATGTGTGTTTTGCAAGCAAGCAGTTTTATGTAAAGCTCTCTATCCTCCTGATTTACAACAGCTCTGGAAATCTTCTACAAAGAGTGTGAGCAGGAGATTCACATCTCACTTTGCAGAAATTAGCTGCAACATACTGAAAGAGATGTGGGCTGATAGATCATTATTAATTTAGATGGTGCCATGGAACTGCCATACTAATGTGCTCACATAAAAGACAATCGGAGAATATACTCCAGAGCTCAAACAGAGGTCTTCAACCTCATTAGGCTGGCTTCAGAAGCCAAGAGTCTATATCACAGCGGCACAGCAGAGGTTTCACAAGAGGAGTTTTCTATACACATAGAAAAGAAAATGTTCTTGATAATTAATTTGCAACCTGAGCTACATGACAAACAGGCTTTTAAGAAAGTGCATTAATAGCCATGTTCAGACAAGACAGTTTTTTGGAGTAATTGCAGCAGTACTATAAATACCTCGTCATCAATAAGAAAGGCAGAGAGAAGGCATTTGAACTTAACCCAACATTCATTGTCACTAGTTTTCAACCTTAACTGAATACTGTTCCCCTTAACTCAGGAGTATGATGTTATCAATAGCTTTCATGGCCTCTTTGACACACTATCATTGTTTTTCTATTTCTTGTCCCTTCTTCCCACCCCTTCAGACTTTTTCAAAACTCGGTTGAACACTGGAGTAAGAAGGATTTACAGGCTAATGAAAAGGCTTATTTTCCTTTTAAAGAAATAGGAAGAAAACACATTTTACAGCTAAAGTTGCTGTTTCTTTTCTTCTCTCTTCACTGTCTCTTATGCATAAGTTGAAGTCCTTCCCAAGTAAAATTCAAGTATAAATTCCCACTGACATCACAACTAGGGCAAAAGTAAATTTATTCTGTGAAGACAATGTCAGTTACCTGAAGCTATACGTCTCTGCCTTGTATAATATTTTGGTAATCTCCTCAATCATGTTAAACACAGCTAAAACAACAGAAATCAGGCTTGAGCAGGACACAGACTCAGCATGACAGCAGTACAGTACAAACAAGGTGTTTGGTGTTACAGGCTGCATACCTGAAAGAGGGAGTCTGTTGCACTCAGCAAAAGATCACTGACACTCACACCACAGTCTGACTGACACCAGAACTTGCAATACAGAGACAAACGATGTACAAACCTAAAACTGTGTCCCAGCTACAAACTACTGTATTAACCCAATGGGAAAGAGGTGACACACAGAGAGAAAATAGAGATCCACTCACCTTGCAACCACGGACAATGTCGTGGCCCCAGTGATTTGGCGCGCACTTGTCACACATCTCTCCAATGGTATTGGGAGGGCAGATACAGCGGCCACTGACAGGATCGCAGTTATTACCGAAACGTGAACAGTCGCAGGCTTCATGGGAGACAGAAAAAAAATAGAGCAGAGTGAAAGTTACCCCTTTACGTGACATCTGGAAAACAGGCTGTAACATGGTTAGGATCATTCCACCACAGCCTGTACTGTACAGTGAACTCCCAGTTATCTGCAGAGATAGACAGGCAGGGTAAACCCAGAGAAACTAAAACCAGAAGCAGTGCAGCTGAGCTAACTGAGTTTGAAGGAACTACAAAGAGAACAGTGTATGAAAAAGAAAGGCCCTGACTGCAGAACTGCAGACCCATCTGACATTGTGCACTCCCGTGACATAGCCACCTGAGCACTGCTGGTAGGACCCAATGATCTCTTGAGGTCCCTTCCAACCCCTAGAATTCTGTGATTCTGTGATTTCCAGGCCATGCTGTCTTGTGCAAGAGGCAACCTGACTGCCTCTGGGCCCTCTGCAGAAGGAACCTGCACGTTATGCCACCTCTCGCACCACACTGAGCCCACTTCCTGAAATTTTTGCTGCTGCAAACAGATTTTTCGTATAGGGGAGAAAGGTGGTGTCAGTTTCTTTTTAGCAGCTTATTCCTTTTTTCGGACTACATCATTCTGTATCCTCTTCCCACCAACACTTCCTGCAGTACATGGGCACCTCTGAATTAAGATTCATTGCAGCCAAACTTGTTCTGTTCTGATTGTCCTAATCATTTGGGTCTTAGAGAAACTCTTCAGCTTGATTCATTTTCATTCTGCAACAAATTTGTGAGAGAGGGATTTGGAGGAAGAGGCAGATTGTGCGAGCAACGTATTAAAATGTGAAATGGAACCGGGAACACTGGAAATAGGCAGGGTACTTTCTCCCAGTAACCAGAAAACAACTGAATAATGAGCACATGCCCTGTCCTCATGCTCTCTGTTTATACATTCTCTGGTCTCTGCCTCTCACATCTGCGTAACAACTGTTCCTCACAGATTTAAATACAGCTTTCATACTCAAGTACACAGTTAGGAAAAGGCTGTACACAAGCAGAAATAAATCAGTGGGATGTATGATAAAATCAAGGATTCTTTTTCTAAGCACCATGAACGTGCTACAGCTCTGTCAGGGGGACAACAATGTCTTCAAAGGAAACTGGAATTCTTTGTAGATTTTATTCAATTAAAATAATTTGGGTTTGGAAGTGGTTCCAAAAGTGGCCTTTGATATTAAAGCATTTATTAAGTGAACAATTCATTGGTGACAAATGCAGATTCAAAGTATACAAGTGACTAGTTACGGAGCACAAGACACCGAGTTGTTTTGAGGAGCAGAACTGGTGCATATTTATTTGCATACCCACCCTGAACATTACCTCTGAGATCAGAGCAAAAGCATCATAAGCAACTTGTCACTCTCTGAGAACTAATCTGTCCCTTAGTATGGTTACAGGACAGCGGAATATAATGCTCCACTGCAGAGGTCTGCATTTGTGTTCATCGCTTTTATGGTACAAAATAGTTTGATGCCCCATGCATCAGTGTTGTCCCATGATGTCAGTGTTCAAGAGACATTTGGATAATGCCCTCAATAACATGCTTTAACTTTTGGTTAGCCCTGGAGTGGTCAGGCCAGATGATCTTTGCAGATCCCTTCCAACTGAACTATTCTATTCTATTTTAAAGTAAAGGTAGATAATGAGAGAGGGGCAAAGATGGAGCCCATACATCTATATTTCAGAAAAGAACTGATCTTCATTTTTCCCCACCAATGTTTCCAAAATGAGGTAACTAATGCAAAGAAGATGTAAAGTTTTGCCTCAGTCTTGCCAGAACAAGATGTGAAAACATGTTACATAGAATCTTTTGACACAATGTGGCTTGCAGATGTTACAGGAATACATCTCTCATTGGGAGACTGAGGCTTTTGGATGTGACTTCTAAGGACTTTCAGTTCTTAGCCAAAATTGGTTCAAAAGGTATAAGGGGGTGGAGGGGGGCGGGGGTGATACAGCAATAGGTTTTTTTTTTTTAATCCTATTAAAAGAAAATAATATGGAAAAAAATACAAAACATTTGCTGCAAGCAACAGTGAAATAGGAATTTATCTTGTATCTTTACTGCCAGAATGTCAACACTAACTGATGATTCTTAAAATTTTTGTTTTGTTTTAAACTATGATTTTTATTGCACAAAAATCAACTTATATTTCTTTTGGATAAAAGCTAGATAAAAGAGGTATAATATTTTATTCGATACTTAACTGTCACTCTAGTATTCATTTTTGCGCAGTTTCTTTTTAGCATGATTTGCTATACTTTCATTAAATTTCTCATTTTCTCTGTGATTCATAATTTAATTCCTTTTTTTTTTTTGTCATTCGAAGGAATACATAAAAGGTCTACTATAAATAAATGAGGAACAAACAGCATTTTGAAAACAGAATTCCTCTCCATCTGTTGTAGTTACTTTGGAATTTCTAAAAATCTAATTTTCTTTAGCATATTTAGCTGTTGAGGTTATTTAGAATACCTGATGACCACAGGCAGATACATTTTTATTTAAAATACTATTTGGATTTACACTACTTTCCCATGTCATCACTGTTCCTTAAACTTGGTCTTTTCATGTTTGCTAAACGAGCAGTTAAAATCTTAATGTGAGATCTTGTTAATTGCCCTCTTATTTCCCTTCCCCAACTGTATGAAATTAACATTCTGTAATATTTCACAATAGTGATGTGCTTTTAAACTGTGAAATATTAGAATAAGAGAGTAATCATTAAGATCATCTATAGTTGTGTGGTTTTTTTTTTCCTCCCTCTCCATTTATGTGCTAAGATGCTTAGGACTGCAGATATCATTTGCAATTTATTTCAAGCTCTTTTAGTGCCTCAGCGAGCCTGTGAACCAATCCTTCCCTTTTCCATGGTACCATGTTGAACTTTACAACATGGTAAACATTTTCTTAGCCCTTCCCTCTCATGGCAGACAATACCATAGAGTAATGTTTTTAGTTCTGATCTGTAAACCAGCATGGCTCAAGGTTTATCAGCTTTACAGCTGAAATTGAATGTTGCTGCACAGTTTTGGTCTCAAGGCCTAGAAGTTTCTTCCATTAAAAAAGGTAGTAAGAAAAGGCAGAGAGCTAGGCTTGCTGCTTCTGCTGCTTGCCTGAAGGAAAACGAGGAGGACTAGGGTACTGGGGGTGGTGATTACTGGTTCTGGAAAGAACACCACTGCTTTGGCCTGAAGAATGACAGCAGCGATGTCCTTGGCTTGTCAGCACTCAGCCATCAGCAAGGAATGCATTGTGGGGCCATCACCACCACTCTGTCATCCCAGCAGCCAACTTCCCTAGCTAAATATCTACAATTCCTGCGATCAGACCTAAACGAGTCTATAAGACATTAAAAATACAGCAAAGATTAAGTATTTCTCTGTGAGGAGACCTAGGGGTTAGATTCTTTTTGATCTAGCAGTCTGTATTGCTTTAAGGACAGAAAGTGTTTGTTTCAGTGTTTGACCTTATTTCCAAAAGAACAAACACAAATGTAAAGAAGTGGCTGGAAATATTTAATGTCTGATGCTAGAATTTCAGCATCTGGAAGAGCACACTTCTCCCGTGCTTACACAATAGACGTAGTAAAGGTTTTTATCTGAAAATCTTGTTGTACACAAAAAGTATACAAGTAAGCAATACCCTAAATATTACTGTACAGAAATTTAATAAAAAAGGATCAACCTTGTAAGGACAGTGAAAAAGTTTGGGATAAAACTAGAATCATAGAATCAGTCAGGTTGGAAAAGATCTCTATTCACATCCCTTCAACCTGACATGGGTTTGCAAGCACCTTAATCAGCCTTCTATGATATCCTTGCCATAACTAAATTAGAGGAACTTTTTGGGCAGAAAGTACTTGGAGAAAAAGACACCCCTATTCCTTCTAGACATAGGTGTCTATAACAGATTAGCCATAAACTGACCTTAAAATAGCTGGAATAGCTTCGATTTTTTCTTTTTGCCAATCATACTCCTTGCCAATTGACTGATTTACAAGGCTGTTTATGAAAACGCCTACCTGCCAGGAAATTTGTTAAGTAATCCAAAACCGGTCAACTTAGTAAGAAAATAAATAAGTAAATAAATAAATCTTCAACTGGCCAAAAAGAATTTACATACGAGTACAGCCTCCTTCTTCGAAGTTGTAAAATCCATGAGCACAGCGGTCACACTTCTTTCCTGTCACTCCTGGCTGGCAATAACACTGCCCATCTCCATTGCAGTCAAAGGACTTGGAACCAAATGAGTTGCAGTTGCAGGGAACACATCCCCTTGAAGACTGTAAGCCAAATGTTTCAGGCTGCCACCGAGAAAGGAAGAGCAATTAGTACATGGGAGAAAAGAGAAAAAGCTCAGGGTGCACGGAGACCAGGGTGATTTTTTCCTCTTGAACACTGAAATGCTATTCTTAACAAATAGAATTATAGGAGTAAAACAGGGGGTGAGGGCGCTATATGCCCTACGCAGATGAAAAAGAATAAAAATTTCAGAATGTTACCTAATGTTATAATGAAAGTTCCATAGGCAACACACCTCCTATGAGGCTGTTTCCTTAAGTATGATTTCAACAAGAAGGTGTTTATGTATGGTCTTCAGACTGGCTTTCAGACACTTTTCACTTAACCTAAATGAAATGATGGAGCCATACATTGGTGTTTGGCTTGTAAGATTATGTTAGGTAGAGTTAATTTCTAAGAGAATGAAATCAAATTCTTAGCTATTAATTGACATTGATTCAACCAAACTCTACTTGTTTAGAGACTCTCTATCTCCTTTGACCATAGGCAATGGCCATATACAGTATCCTGTAACTCGAGGGTGTTTCTTCTGAATAATTCTTAGGAATAACTTCAGAAGAATGTGGATAGAATGCATTTGTTTGCATTACAAGCAAGTAATGGGAATTGCTTATTTTTGAGATAAAAACTCTCTTTGGCGTAAGTGTAAGACTGGGATAATGACCCTCTTTTTCTCTTCTTACTATTTTCATTCTTTGACTGTTTTTTTTCTTGCATTCAGTATTATAAAATTCCTTCAGAACCACAGCAGATGTCATCAATTATAGTAATAAACTTCCCTGTTAACTCCAATAGTGGAATGCAGAAAAGTATACTTGTAAAGAAGGGAAGACATCTTTATGTATATACTGCAGTATGGACTTCCTCATGAAGCTTCTAACCTACAGACTGTATGGTTATTACTGAGGCCCCTAAGAGCACACTGTACTTGATATTTACTTATTTATTTTTGAATTCAGTCTTGAGCTAGTGTGATTTGAAATGGGATTAGTTTTCTACTTTTTTTTTTTTTCTCACAAGTATGATGATTCTCAGAGAATACTGAAATCTAAATCCTGTTACTAGCTTAACCTGAATTTGATATTAAAACATTCAATAGCAAAAATCTATCAGAAAGTTTGCTAGGAAAGTAAAATGTTAAAAATGAGATATTAAAAAATAAATTAAATGAATGCTAATGAATATGAATGGACTGAAATGGAAGATAATTACCTTTACCATGTACTACTGTGTGACCCAGACACGTGCTGTTTGGTTTCTACCTAGTCTAGATCTGTACAATTTTTTTCAAGTTTGCACTGTACAGACTTACATTTTCCATGGATTTGCTTCCACAGTTGAACACGTAATTTCCTGTATAGGTGAAATCCCAGAGAATTCAGCAGGTTTCCACATAAAAGTTCTCAAACCTGAGCTCTGAGATTAATATTGAGGTTCCACATTCCCATAGAGAATTGACCAACATGCATCAGAATACAGGACCACACATACCACATACAGCCAGAATTTGGCCTGAAGACTCATATGGAACTAAGCAAATGCCTGATTATACACATAATGAGGAATAGCCCTGATCTTCATTTCCAAGTTCTATAATGAAATGTTTTGCCAATTACATGCTTCGGCATGGCAAAACACAGTGTATCAGAGAGAAAGGAATACTCGAATTCATGTAATTAAACTCCAATGTTCAATTAAATCTACAGACTATCTCTAAAGATTTCTTCTACACATGAAGAAAATTTCAGAACTGCGAATATGCAAAAACCTCAGGACAGACAATCAGATTAATACAGTGAAGCAAACAATGCACAGCATGCAGCTCAGCTCTCAATAGAAAGTTTGATAGGATCTAATAAATTCTGTTTATAAGGGTGAAAAACAGAAAAACAGTCCAATACACTAGCACTCCACACTGCATGAAGGAAGAAAAGATCACTAGCATGCTGGGTTGTATTCTGTGATGAGCTCTGCACAGTGAAAAACATTTTGATCAGTCATGCAGACCCCCAAGATAAGTCTCCACGTTGAGCCCTCAGCAAAGCTTGTTTATACACAGAAACTCTTGAGAATCACATCTACTGAACAATGGATAAGATCCTGGATGACAACAAAGAAACACAATACATTTTCTGAGTATTGTATTATATTGTGTCCCTGCACCAGTGTATGTTGAGTATTTGTGCGGGCAATACAGTTATGTAATTTATGTTAAATAGGTAAAAGCTCACATTCTCCAAAGGAATCCATACAAGCAAAGAAGGCATGAATCCTGAAGCCTGACTGAGGAAGACAAAACACTGCCAGGTATTTTTCAAACAAGATGTCTTTGGTAGCAGGGGAGAAAAAGGAAAAACAAACAAAAAAACCACATACTTAAAACTGCTCAGTTAGAAGCAGTTGTATCATAATTACATCATGTTAGGATGTAAAAGAGTTTCTTTACTGGTATGTGATAAACAATAATGATAAGTGATAAACAATGAATACTTCTATTATTTTGGGAATTGTATTCAAGTAATGTGAACTTGGCCTGGTTAAAAATAAAAAATATCTCAAACTGTCCATATTCACAAGTGAGAACTTTAAACTTGTCACGTTTGATATTTCAAGATCTTAACACTTTGCCTCTGGGGCTGATTCTTCTCATGAACTTGTAACTTTGGTTCTTGAATCATTAGAGGAGGAAGTTTTGCTCTACTGAAGGCCATGAATATCCCACTGATTTCACTGATGTATGTACATCACCCATACATTCTATGCATACTATTGTTGATCGTGCTGCTTTTGGACTCATTCTGGTATTTGACTTTGGCCTATATTGCTATTTGCACTATGCCAAGCCCTGGATGTGGGAAAGTACCCTGAACAGCAGCCTGTTTTCTGTGCCTGTGTGTTCCTTGATAAGTTAATGTATTGTAGCACATTTATTTAAAGGGAGAAACAAACAAACAAACAAACAACCCACACACCACAGGCAAATATGAGGTCTCAGCCCATGCAATGCACACAGTTTCTGATTACCGGAGTAGCAGGCCGGTAAGCACCCCGTGGGCACCCACTGGCACTGCTGAAGCCCCATCTGCGAGGGGGGACTCGGATCTGCTGACTGCTTCGTGCATTTTCTTTCAATTTAGGCACCTGTCTGCTGATTTCACAGCGTTTGCCCATGAATCCTGATTTGCAGATACATCTTCCTGACATATCACACTGCAGTGACATGGATCCTAACGCACTGCAGCCACAGGGCATACAAAACAGCTTTTCTGGGGCCCAGAAGTAGCTGGGCTTAAAGAATGGAAAGTAAACACTGTTAGAAAGTGCAGGCAATGAAACTACACCAAATAAAAGAGTACAGGAATAAAGGCAATAGTAAACAAAGATTAATTCCAAGCAACAGCCAATATTATATTAACAAGTTTGATATATTGTATATGTACGTTATAGTATGTGTGGCAAATTCCATTGATACCAATGATTTGGTATCAAAAGAGATGCCAGAAGAGAATGTTCTCCCCTGGCAAACCACGTCAAAAATTATGCAGCTTAAAGGGTGAAAATTATCCTTGTGGTTTTTACACCAATATTGTGTATATGTACAAATGTATGTATGTGCTTTAAATATGCATATAAATATGTGCGTAGGGTGTTCTGAGGGCAAGGCCTAATCCATAAGTCCTCACACCGAAACAGAGAATCATACAGCCACTTATAAAATATTCCTTAGCAACCTAAAGAAATCTCTCTGTGAAAATTCATGAAAAACATTTTTCTTTTTGCAGTGATTTATGTGACAGCAAAACAACATCAAGGCAAAAGGCATTTTCACCAAAAAATATGCAGTATTTGGACAATACAAAAAGAACCCCTGAGAAAAAAAAGAAAAAAGTAAAAGCATAATATTCACAGCAGGAGTAAACGAGCTTTCTGCTTTTTTGAATACCAGATGCTATCAGATATTTTGCAACTTTTTTCATGGAGAGATTTTTCCCCAGAGCTGCAATACTTTTAACTAATTTATTTATATCGAACATTCAAAATATGAAATGTACATACCATACATAAAAATGTACTTATATGTATAGTGAGGCTTAAAATATATTCATAGCATACAAAAGGAGATTTACTTTTGTTCTGTGTTTTGTTCTAAAAAAGCTTTGAAAAACGTTTTAAAAACAGACTTTTTTTTTTTTTAATCTTTCTCTCTGTACATAAGAACAATTCCTATCAGTTCTTATCCTTAAGAAAATCAACAAAAAAGAAAAGAAATCCAAAACCAGACCGTACTTGGTTATGTCAAGCAGGGAAGCAAACTTAAACAAAGCATCACTCCTCATCACTCACCTTGCACATGTCACACCGGCGACCGATCACGTTGGCTTTACACTTGCACTGGCCTGTCTTGGAGTCACAGATCTCCGAGATGGATCCATTGATGTGGCAGTGGCAGGCTACAGACAAATAAGGAGGAGCTGTTAATGTATTTCCGGAACACATATGCTACTGAAGCTAACTAATAGCCAAATGTCTACCGTGCAGCTTTTGCCTCCCTGAGGAACCCAAGAAAGCAGGTCTGAGGAAAGCAGGAAGGCTTCACTCCCATACTGTGACAATAAACCTACTCACAGTAACGTGGAATTGTGCTCTAAATTATTGCCCTGAGAATTTTTGCTTTGACTTCATAAAACAACCTGTTTTCTATGCACCTCTCAGATCAAAAGAGGATGTTTAGAGAACATTACTGAGTGTGTAATGAAGAAGTAAGAAGGTTTCAGAAGAGTAACAACTTTGCCTTTACACGCTAAATTTCAGGGCAAATGGGGTGGTGCGGAACAAGGGGTGCTCTCAGTCTCAGGACAGCCAGGTCACTGTCCCAAAACTTGCAGTGGGCACAGTGGCACTGAGGAAAAAAGGGGCATGGACTCTTCCACAGGGTCTGTATGGGATTTAGCTATGGTAGATGGGAATGTTACTGCTGCATCGGCTGCTGGTCCTGCTCCACAGGAGTTCAGCCCATGTCCACATGCTGGGTAGGAAGAGAAGGAATGAGAAGAAGTTTGCCTCCAGGTGCCTGGTTATGGAGCAGTAACATCCTCACTCAAACCCCGGGCTCTTTGTCACAGGCAGGACCCTGGAGTACAGCTGAAAAAGAGACTGAGCGTTACCTGCTCCGATACCTGACCAGTACCTCTGCCACTGCAACAGCATCAGAGCTTGCAGAGGAAATGTAACCCAACTGACCAGCCTAACTTGTCACAGAACTTGTCTAAGGATTTAAAACAGCAGTGAGAAGGAACTGCTGTTTGTTAAGGGGGAAAAGAAAAGAAAACAAAACAAAAATAAAGAAACAAAACAAACAAACAAAAAAAAACACACTGCTTTTGGCTCCTAAATGCTCAAGTTTTGGGAGAAGAGAAATATTTGGGAAGCCTTCTATCACCCTTTATGCCCTTTGAACACAATTCTTTTGGCATGCAGAGATTAGAAAAATCCCTTCAGCACTCAAAATATGGAAAGGAGGGATGCGACCGTGTGTCATAGCAACTCTGACTGTACAGGCACCAATTCCATTAGCAGGAACTAGTTCCTGTGTGTCCTTTTTTTCCCCAGAGGGGAATGAATCCACATCCCTATATTTATTACCAATCTACTTTGTGAAACAGGCTGCAATCCAGATTTTCCCTTCTTGCAGTGCCCTGACATGTGTTGGTCTTTTTCTTAACCTGACAACTTCATTTTAAGAAACACTTGAGAGCCTCAATAGTTAACACATGGTGGTCACATACTTGCATGTCACAAGGTGCCACTAGAGACAAAGCAGTTATGTTTTTTTTCTATATAGAGACTATTACAAAAGGATATTCCTCATAACTTCATTGGACTTACTATACTGTGACTTGAAAGGATCTTTTTTCTGGTTTTTCCCCCACTTTTGAGGTATTCTGCACAAGCTACTTCTTTTGAATGAAGGTGACTTTATGGCTTGCCAGTCTGTTCACGACCTTATTTCTCATATATTTGCAAAAAGATATCTCATATCTTTGAGAGCACATAACAACAATATAATAACAAAGATAAACATACAATAAACTAAAAAGAAATAAATAGAAATATTTTGGGCTCTCTTCTCAGCCTGGTAATGATGTTCACCTCTTTCATCCTGCATGCAGCCCTATTCCTTACCAACTACCATAATATTTATGTTTTAAAACTACTGATAATCCAAACTGTGCACAGCAATGACTATTACATATACACATTTAGAGTCTCTTCCTAATTACAATGGTCAACAGTGAAAGATGATGTGTAAGCCCAAACACACAAAAACACAATTATCAATGCAAATTAACAGCTAGTATTTCACCAACCTTTTTATACAGACCTCAAAAACCTAAGCCTTTCTATTTTGAACCTTTTCACTTATCAGGAATATGAAATCACAAGAATAATAAAAAATACTGTTTTTATAAACTGAGTTTAATATTATATATTACTCCAAATGACATATCATATATTCTTAATATAATTGTTATATATTCTTATAATACATTACAAAGAAATTTGTCTTACTCTCTCCCAAAATGACACTGGTTAAGACCCGTCTTATTCTCTCTTGATTTGTATAAATATTTATGAGTCTGTATTTATAATCAACCTACACACTTATTCCCCTCCATAGTTGTACCTGTGCACTGGCACATAAACACACTTGGATATTTCCTTTAATTTATCTCATGTCACCTAGCTCTACTACCATCAGCACAACCTCTAGCTATTTGCTTCAGCACACTGTGCTGTTTCACACCAAAAAAACAACCTACAAGAATCAAATCAAATAAGCCTAGGACATTTTCTCCGTGCTCTTAGATTTATTATTTTGTACAGATACACCAAGAAATTCAGAAATGCTATGGTGATATAAAGTTGTACTGTCATTTGAAATGGTTAATGCACATGACGATGGCACTGTACTGAGAAAGAGCAAGGAACATTTCAAACAATAATTTGAGAGCAAAATTCATGCTTTGCAATACTCTTGGATTTGGCTTTTTAATAAGGAATGAAATTGAAAACAACAAAGTAAAGGCACAGTCCCTCTGATATTGTAGCTGCAGGGCAAACTTCATGAAAGTCGGCAAAGGAAATAAGAAAATCATATGCAAAAAAAGAAAACCCACATGAAAGGCAGAGAGTAGATGAATGCAAGGTAACTGTGAGCACAAGGCTATGAATACATTATAGGGCTCTCTTTGTCAGTGATACTAACAACAAAAGCAAAGCCTGTAATTCTACATTAAATATGTATTTATTTTTAATACTTTTTATTTTTAATTGTATGCTTTCTGAACTCTCCTCATATTACATCTCTCCCATGCAGCTGCCGCTGCTGTAGAAATGTTCAAAGTAACAGCCCTGTCGATGCCTCAGGAATGGTGACAAGCTACTGGAAACTATGATTTTTGAAATGCACTGCTTTTTAAATCACATTACGCACTTAACACCCTAACTTATATGACATCATTCGTCATAAATTATTAACTAGTGCAGAGATTGTCCAACTTTTATCCAGCACTGTATTATGTAGCTACAGAAAGCATTTACACAGGCATGTGTATCCATGGCCGTCTACCATTTTACCTATATCAGTGCTTATTAGCTTTAGCTGAGAAACCTGGCTATGTTCTGCATCTCTGTGGCTCCCATCTAGTCTTAGGTGGTCCAATGTTACCTCGTATTCTGAGTATCAAACTGCAACCCACTAGTAGAGCAAATCTTGGAGATGGATGCCAGTGGATCAGATTTCTGTGCTTGCAACATACCCTGCAAGAAGTAGTCCCTGTGTTCCTACACACACAGCAATAAGACAGTGCTTATTACTGATCTTTACTGGCATAATTTTATCCTGATATTAAACCTTTGTACTCAGTAGAGTGGCTCTGCATTTATTCCGATGAAAGAAGAGAATTAAATCCTAGTGACAGTGAAATAAAATACTCTGCTCTTTCAGGAGATCTTATAATCTGTTTTATTCCATTCCTCAGAATGAGGTGGAAACATATGTGGATGTTTTTAAGCTAAAAGCACTTGTTCTGCTTAATAGCTGTGTTCTGAATTTTGCCAGCTAGGACTCAGTGGGAGATACTGCCTCTTACAGAAGCAAAACCTCCTGCTCCTACATGTGCTCCATGATTTCTTGTGATCACAGTGTGGAAAGCTGACTCTGGAACCGGGGCTTATACTTTAACAACATGGTACCACTTCACTGAGAAATGGTAGCTTGTTGCAGTGCCAGGAATCCTTCTCCACAGCACCTTCGAAAATTCAACAGGACCTAGTAGGCTCAACCTTGCAGGAGAGGGGATAATCGTGTCCTGTAAGAGCCAGCGGCTTCCAACACTTACTGATGTCATGCGGGTGGGAAGGAAGTCCCAAGTTTTGCCAGATTTGGACCCTACAGTAACTGAAATATCCTTCCCTCCTCCCTTCCCTCCTATCTTTCCCCCCTCCTTTCAGCACCAATCTCACTAGTTAACGAGATTTCGCTGACTTAGAGCATTTCTATTTATTTGTATTTATTTTTGTAGATTTGACATTTAGTATAACCTTTTGCATCCATGCAGCGCTCCGTTCTCCTAAGTTTGTTCCATGTCTGCTTCATTACTGCTTCAACTACAGCAGGAAGCTTTGTAATAGGTTCTTCCTTCTATTTATTTTGAAATCTCCCTTTCCAAATGCAGATGCAGGTAAAGCAGTATTATTAGAAGTGTAAGTATACCATATCATTTCTTCTGTGCACACATACAGAGGTGCATTCTTCCTCTCAGGAACACAGATATAGAATAGATCAATTCTGTCAGAAGCAGTAAAAGTTCATGACTTACGTTGACAGTTCCTTGCATCAAGAGCATCGCCAAAATATCCATCAGCACACCTCTCACAATATTGGCCTGTTGTACCTGGCTTACATATCAGGCAAGCACCAGACAAGCTGTCACAGCTGCCAGGAACGGAGAAGTCAAGGTTGTCATTACACTGGCATGGTTGGCATGATCCCCCTGGTACTAGAGGCTGTCCAAAATAGCCTTCTGCACACCTAAGGTAAAAGACATCACAAGTTAGGACCGTTAAGTAATCCTCTCATTAGAAATATTTAATTTTGTTGCCTCACTAATCACTAAAAATTATTTGATCTTCCTTCAAATATTTCTTAAGTGTCTTTTTTCTCTCCCTCCTTCTCCTTCTTAACAACACTGTAGATACAGTACCAGCTGAAATCCTCCCAGTTCTGCTAGTAATTAGATTTCAGTGGGAGAAAAATCTTGTCACTGACACTGAAGACAAGACAAAGCATAATAAGAAATCTGTCTATTGGCGCTCTAGAGGAATTCAGGTCCATGTTAGATAGGCTTTGTATTTCAGCACATTATGTCTAGATGTTCTGTATGCATTTACCAGCAAACTCAATGATTTTCTCCCTCCCCTTTAAAAACTCATTTGGTATAGGAAAATAGGTTAGAAAATAATATAGACATAACATTATTTATCTGACAAGATGCTCCCCTAAGCCTTCCCTTAATCTACTGCATGGTCATTTAATTAATGGATTACTTTACAACTGCTAATTGTATAGGCAGGTAGCAAAAAGATTCGTTATTATCATAGGAGCTATGATGGTGTGTCCTATACCTTTCATATTTTAACAGAGACATTTAGAAATATCACCTTCTTTTCCACCTTGCCTACCAGCAATTTTCTGTGAGTACCATATAAAACAGGTTAGTGAATCTAACTGAACATGAGTGTGTATTTAGAGCAAATTTCTACTCATCTCACAGCCTATTTCCTATTTATATTCTGGTCTGCTTTCGCTTTCTATTACATTTGCTCACACTTCACAGTAAGAGCAACTTGTAGATGGTGAAGAAAAAGAAAAAATACTCAGTTCCAGCTAATGAAGTTATTCATGTTCATCTCAGATGAACTTCAATTAGCGTAAAGACGACAAAGTACATAAACTACATGATGTAAATTAATGTTTCCTACTATTTTAAGTAAGTTCAAACTCAGCTTTAATGTACACAGATATCTCCTCTGCTTTGTAATAGTACTGGGTGGTACGGTTGAGAAAGGATTTTGGGTAGCATCCTAAAATGGAAACACAGAGCTCCACAGTGCTTTCACTCTCTTCCCTTTATGCTTATCAAGTTAATCCTTTTCCTTGCATCCAGAATATCTCATGAAACTTCCAATTGGATCCCCCAAAAAAGAGCTTGAACATTCATTAAATATTATTCAATATCATTAGCAAAAATTATAAAAATGGCTGAGAGACTAGTAAGGAATTTATAGCTAGATCTAGCTGAACATTTTTTTGTAGCAAGATGCTATTCAAGGTAGGATTCTTTCTGTTCTCTAAAAATATCCAAAATGCTGACCACAGATGAATAGGTTATACAAATAATCCAGTGGTTTGGGTGCATATAAGCACTCAATTACATGAGTACAATTTTCACAATCTAGCCCACTGTGCTTCACTCCTTTGGCATAGCCATCTATCACAACTACCTCCCCATAACAACAGTACATCAAAATCTTGTCATTAGAATAATTCATGCATTTTATTTTCAGAACCTGTCACGAATGTAGCCACATATTGCACTCCTTGTATTGCCAGCTAAGAGATAGATATTTCTTCCTTGGATGGAGAATATCTCAGCAATAATAAAAGACTGATTTTAGACTCACTTTTGCCAAAGACAACTTGACTTTTTTTTTCCAGAGATGACATCTCAATTACAAAGGCTGTGAATCTCTCAATATATGTAACAATTAATAGCCATGATTTAGCAAAGCCTAAAAATAACTGGATAATTGATGCAGAATGTTATTTTAAGTTAGATAAGGTGTAAAGTTCACCCATGTTTTGCTGAGATCTTTCTCACCGTTTGCAAATCTGGCAGAAATCTTTATCTTTTGGTACTACTAATCTATTTAACTTCACTTGATATCTATTCATTTTCCTCTTTCCCTTTCATTTAGGGGTTACTTCTGTAACTGATAGCATTCACAGAAACTTACCAAGTAGTTCACAGAAAAAATTCTCCAGGGGTTTGTGAGAAATGCACTGCTAATCATTCCACTCTATTAATAGCAGGGGACCTTGATAACTTTATTTTTTTTTTTCTCATCAGTTTAGACTTTGCTAATTAAAATTAGCAAAACCCACTGCCATCACATACATTCTATTTAAACACATACTTATTTCTTGAATCCAGATTCAAGATGATCAGATCTTGAAAGTAGGGGCAAACCAGTTAAACTTTAACAGAACACTGTATGCACATATCTATGTGTAAATTCATCCACTTTTTCTCCCACTTCTCCTGAAGCTGGAGGTGAAGGTTAAAAAATCCACTTTCACTATTTTCACCTTTTTTCCCTTAAGGACATTTCTACTTCAGCTACTCTGCCCAGACTCAAAGCATTATATGTTTGGGAAGGTCCGTATTGAAAAGACAAAAATTTATGTGGCATGGAAAATTACATTTATGCAATAGAGGAAACACTTATCTTATAAATGATCACAAAGTACAACAGAACACTCCTGAGGTGAAAAATACAAAGCAAAGCAAAATAAAACCAAACAGAAATAGAAGTAAAAACAGGGAATAAAGACATTCGAGAATGTTTCTGTATTTTTCTCTCTTTCCCTCTCCATGTTCACCTTCAGCCTCAAATGCAGATGTGTCCTGTGACTGTTTTTATTTGGCATAACTGGTGCCAAATACAGGGCTACTATATACATGTATGTGAATGTATGCGTACTGGTTCTGGATGGGATGGAGTTAATTTTCTTCACAGCAGACCATGTGGCGGTATGTATGTGCACACAAGCACAGGCTTATTGTATACATTTCTTTATGTTTATTTGGAAAAAAAAAAACAGCATAGTTGAGTCTGAGTTAATTTAGGCTGCAAATACAAACACTTGAAAGTCTGGAAATACTATCTTTACAGTTGCTTTGAAACTTATGTGCATCCAACCTCTGTATGAAACTGGGGAAAAGCCCTGCAGAGAAATAGCATGTGAACGTGCAGTTAAAAATCTTAACTCAGATGTTACTGTTGTATGACCACCCACAAATATATCTTGCACTTTCTAATGTCAGAGTGCCTAGCTTTGCAACCTGTAAACAATCCTGCACAACACATTTGGTTTATAAAATCTCCTGAATGTTTGATTTTTTTTTCCTATCAGCACTGCAATACTGGCTTGTACTTCTAGCACTAGGGAAAAAATTGCATTAGCTGGAAGCAGCACCAGATTGAAGCCAAGGGACTCACAAGAGACTGTGCCTGGTAGCACTTTGTGCTAGATCTGTGGAACAGTGGGGAGGGGAGGAAGGATGCAAACCAACTCATTCTTCCCACTTCAGTTACACAGACTATATATGCCCTTCTAGGAGGAAAAGGTTGCTCAAATCATATTCGTAAATGAAGAAGTACTAAAGGAGAAGTTAGATTCACCCATTTTGTTTCATTCCCCTAAAGCTCTGGATTCTTGTTTGTATCAAGGCTACATAGTTGGCAAATGCACTGCAAAATCCTGTAAACACGATGGGCTCAAATCACATTTTTGACACTCATACACCTTCTGCACAGAGTTAGGAGACTGTCTATCCTACCCCATACCTACTGTGAAAGTGGGCAGTGAGCCCACTTTTTATGAGAACATAAATCTCATTTCTTGGGGAAAAGTAAGAAATAGGCTTTCTCTACACTTAAAGACAGCTGGTACCACTCCCCCCCCCCCCCCCCCCCCCAGTTTATATCTTCAATTATTTTTGTGGAGTCTGTCAGGAGCCAGACCCCTCAGAACTTTGAGAAATTTTGGCAACATTTTTCTGAGAAGTCCAAGTGACAGAAGCAGCAATTTTTTTGACATTTTACAACTCAAGTGTTAAAAGAATAATAATAATATCTTATCTCCCTAAGGAGAGAAGGATGATTTTGGAGGCAAAGTAAGTACAGTAATGCATATATTCACTTATATGACACTTTGCACTTCATGATAATTTAGGACTGTCCGGTTAAAGAATCATGTGGCTCAGATCAGTTGTCACTTTGCAGTTGCTAAAATGAACAAGAATTCCATGTAAACACTTTTAGCAATTATACAATCACTATTAATAGCAAAAGGCAGCACTCTTTCTTTTGTTCATTATTATTGACAGCAGTGGGCATTTCCAAGCAACTTGTTACAACTGAAAGAAAATAATTCTGTGAGCATTGGAATTAATGGCTTAATTTCCAATGTATTTATATCCCGTGGTTACAAGAGTAAGGGCTGATTATTTGCAGCAGGATGTTGCTGTTCAGCAGTGAGCAATCCCTCAGGCTACAGCAGTGCTTTTTCCTTGCCCTGTGAAAGTTTTCTTATGAGCAGAACACTTAATACTCTTCCTCTCTCTCCTGTTTAATCAGGTGTGAGTTCACACAGTATTCTTTCTCTCCCTTAGCTATGACATGTCCTGATTTATTAACCTCTATTCAGCCACTTCTTCTCACAAAACTTTCAGGAACATTTATTATCATTGAGACCTCCTACCCTTCTGTCAAATTTGATTGAAATTGACCTACAAGTTCAAATGTTTCTGTGGGCAACCAGACAGACATGCACAAAAAGATCACACTAGCCTGATTTCCTTAGGAAATCAGGCTAAAAATCGAAGCCTGCCACTTATTCAGATTTTCTCCTATTACATCTACAGCCTGTGCTCCACTCAGAAATAGCACTTGTTGCTAATGGAAGCTGTCAATGACCCTGCATTGACAAACTGCCACCAAAGTGCTCTTGATGTGATTTATTCCTGCCGTCATTAACTTCACAGCCCACTAGCTGAAAGAAGGGTGATGACTTCCAAGACAGACAGGAAAAGACAGGCAGAAATAGTACTCAGCAGGAGCAGACTCGGTGATGATGGGTGGAAACAGGTGACAGCCTGCACTCTCACTTTAGGACAGATATAGCACAATAGGGGATTTAAAAGGAAGTAGTTGTAAATGTAATTTGGAAAGACAGGACTAGAGGGTAATTCACAGCATATGACCAGGTTTCTGCTTTCCTGGTTGGCTTTCTTTTGGTTCATTCCTACTTTTCCCCATCTCAGCCTGAGTACTGTAAGTCTTCATTTGGAGGCCTTACCTTTCTAGGGTTTATGTTGGAAAATGCTGCAAGCAGCTTGTGGAAGTGCCAAATGACAGAAGCCCACTAAGATACAGAAATGCCGTGTTTTCATGCCCTACAACTATCTAGCCAGGTGCTAGACAGTTATCTGGCTCCCCCGGTCCCTCTTAAGAAGGTGTCATTCACAGAGTCACAAGGGACTAGGATCACAGAGCCAAAACCAGTGCTGATTCATCACGACCTCCAAACAACTATCACAGGTCCCCTGGCATGCCAACTGCTCTTTAAAGCTGTTCTATCCACACGGAATCTGAAGGGAAGGAAGGGCATGCAGACAGTGACAATATCTCTTGCCTATGTAGTCTCACCTCCTTGTGGAAGGGGGTTCCCAGGAGCTTAGCACTAGCACTTCCACTCTCATTCTGTTTCACTTAAATTCTGTGTGTGATTCTTTCAGAATAACAGGATACAAGAAGGAGGATGGGGCTATCAAGGGAGAGAACTTTCTCACTACTAACATGTCACTCAGAACTGTCATAGCCAAAGGAAGACTACACGTGAATGTACACATATATATTTTTTAATTTGCCTTTTTGTATAGGTAATAAGAAAGTGTATGAAATATATATTGAGCTTTTCTATGCATTTGACAAAAAGAGGTCCTTTGTTGTCCCTAACACCTAACTTGTTGCATTTGCTAAATAAAGGCTGCAACAGGAAGCCAAAGCAACAAAAATGTAAAATATTCTTTTATAAATAACTAAAAACAACAAATAACTTATTACCAGGATTGTATTTTGGTTGCATATTAACTTTTCAAAAAGAGGCAACAATAATTTATTGAATACTTGATTCACCACACTCTAATCATTCAAATGACAAAAAAAGACAAAATAATTATAAAAATCTCAAAAGGCTTACAGAACAGCTAGAAGAATAATTTTAGAAAAGGATTCATACTTCTCAGCAAATGCTTCTTTGAAGCTTTGCACTTTACCATAAAGCAATAAAACAATCACTTTTTTCATGGAAAGGATGGAAACAAGGATAAAAACTATAGAAGTATGTAAATACACGGATGCAATGTCAGAGGAAGATGAACAGGAATTACTTCAGTGAGATTCAGAAGACAGGAATGGGGACAAGAAGAGGAGGCAGCAAAAAGAAAGCAACTGTTCCATGTAATAAACACTTTTGTTTCAGATCTCTTACAACTCAAAGCATCATGCTTACTTACCTTTCACAGCGTGGTCCCATGTACCCAACTGGGCACTCATCGCATATTAATCCACGGCTTCGGTCAAAATGGCATGTCGGGCTAAAGCTGTATTGTTGATATTGGGCAAGAAGAGGGACAAGGAAGAAACATAAAGAAAAGATTGTCAGCAGCATAATTCTCGTACCACTTCAGAGATCGTTAATTTGCAAAACAGTGCCCAGGAAAAGTGATTCCAGTCTAGTATGTGGGGCTTAAGTTTGACTCCAGCAAATAAAATTTGGAATGACTCTGCTATTTCTGCAACACTGAATATAGAGTAACGGATGGCGGCATCCCAATAGCCTGTTATTATGGGACTTGAGCCTGCCAGTGAGTGGTCTGGATACCATTAAAAAGGCAGGAATGTACAGCTGTTTGTTTGTGCCCCTGAGGGCCTGGCAAAACAATCTATGCCCGAAATAAATCTTTCTGAAGGACAACTGATTTGAAAGCTCAGTTAACTTTGTGTATAAGGGACTGGGAAAGGAAACCAGTGAACAAGAAAGGGGAGGAGCAAAAAGGGAAATATCTGGCACAGCTTCCCAGCGAGTTCGTCTGAGTAAATCCAGTGCCAATGACCTGATGCACCAGGCCAGACCAGCACACTGAAGCTTACAAATATCCTGCAGAGTAGAGAGCTTTTCCTCTTTGCTGTGCTCTACTTATTTATATATAATATATATTTAAATTATTATTATTATTTTATAAATACGGATAACATAGACATTTGCAAGCATCCCCTTGCTGTGACCTTGTTTAACTCCAAACTGTGCTCCTTTGCTTTTTAGCATTTTGCTTTCTACAATCCTTTTCCCTTAACACAATTCTGTGAGGAAACCTCCTGACACTTCAAAAGACACTGCACAGAAGAGGCAACCTGCTCTTCTATCATTCTGAAGTTATCATTAAAGACAGACAAATATAAGCACCTTTACAGGGCTTCATTTAAATAATGGCAATCAATTCTGGTCAACCAAATAGAAAAAGAAAAGAAAGGGAGCAGGTGCGTAGTGGAGTGACTATTCAGAAGAGGAAAACAAAGCACCTATCTGAAAAGAAGACACTAAAATTATCTTTTGTAACCTAGGAAAATAGTAATCGGGAAGGAGTATAATTGCTCTAACAAAGACATCAGTACGAAGTTATATTCAGGGTAAAAGATCATGCTACAATACTAAAGAATAGACATCATCTGACCCTGAATAATTTAAATCAAGATATACAATGAAAGATTCTGGAAAATAATAGGCATGGGGAGGCCAGAAGAGCTTAATTAGGATCATGTAACGTGATTACCTGCTGGTGACTGGATTCTGCTACTCAGGAGTCATCCATCCTATGATCTGACCTCAGTTATACTTTCTTCTGCTTCTATTATAGAATAGTTCCGTTTATAAATACCCCAATCTCTCATAAGGCAAGCTATCCCATAGAGATAAGAAATCAATAAGAAAAATGTGGGCAGGTCACGTCCAGTAAACATAGTAAGGTATTGGGATTATCCTCTTTCCCATATGGGTTATATTTGTGTTATTTTCAATTAAGAACAGATTCAGGAATGTCTGAAGAGCCAATTGAAAAAATAATAAGTGTTCATTCTATTTTTATATAGAAATGAAAGCAATTTTAAACCAAGGTACACATTATCCATTAATTTAATCAGCAGCACCTGACTTTTCAAATAGGACCCTGCTTGCCAGTCCCAACCTTGCTCTTTCATAAGAACTACATGGGAAAATTTTATGGAGATGGTATCACAGCTCATTATAGCTTTGCACAAGACTGGCTGTTCCACAGATCCATTGAGAGCTCTGAAATCAACTACATAAATGGCATAGATAATAATAACTAAGTACTTATTATCACTAAGCAATGATGATTAATACCAGAATTTCCACATTTTAAGGGTTATGTTCCTATTGTCAATCCACATCTGAACATATCTGAACACTAAGCATTAATATACTGAGAAATTCCCATTCGCATACTATAGAGAAAATACGTGATAGCAAGGTGAAAAAAGGAGAATTTATCTTCCTGATTTAGAATCTCATTACTTCCTACTAATAAATACTCATTACTCACTATAAATAAGCAGTGTGTATTTTTCTGTTAAAACAAGTTTCAAAAAAATCTTAGTCCCTCTTGATTCATCATTGCTCTTTCCATAGTTTTACCTAAAGTAACAATAGGAATATCAGTTAGGACACAGGACAGGTGTTAATAGGCAGCATGGGTATATATATATGATGGGTCTATGTTGGGAGACAGCTTACTAAAGGCTTACATTTATGTTCTAGTAACCACCTTTTTGGAACAATTACGTTAGTGATTTTTAGTTAATTCTCCAACGAAATATTAACATTGTGAGAACAACCGAATTTCCTAGTTCACACATCACAATTTTACTCATTCTCTTCCTGGGCCGAGTGAGATATAGCCTATCTCCCATTTCCAGTGATATAACATTCCTGTCAGGGTCTTCATTACACATATTAAATTTATAGCCACTTCAAAAAAAATAGTAATTATCCCAGATACCTATATTTGGTAGGAAGAATTATATAGTAGTATGCCCGATAATTTCTATGAAAAAAAATCACATTATTTGAAACGCCATAAAAATTGAAAATGTTAGAACAGTTTGTAAGAGTGATGAATTAATCAGAAGGGAAAAGAAATCAAGTGTGCATTAAATATGCTAATTATAATATGGATATTGTTCTCATTTGCATCATATAAGTACAGATATGAAGATATATGCGAAAAGAAGAAAATACTGTCCAGGATCTAGAAAACAAGCTTAGAAATTTTAATTTTAGTTTACTGATTTTGCCCAGAGTTGCTTTCTGACATATGGGAAGTCACTTATCACTGCTATACTTTTGAATGCAGTTTCATGATTGGCTTCAGTGATTGTATATATGGAAACTGCTGCCATTAGAAAACAAGAGAGGGAATAAGCAGCAGTTAAATCAGCTTAAGTAAACTACAGAACAACACAATCACCACCACATTTGTAAAATGGATAGAACAGTGCTCCTCCACCTTATGTGGTAGCACTGCAGAGAAAAAGACACGGACAGGTGCTGTGAATAAAGTGAATGGAACCACTACAAACTTCATGAAGGTATAAGACATTGTTATAAAAGACAGCACTAGCTTATTTATATATGTCAGAGGTTCATTTTATGGACAATATTCTCGGTGCACCAGATGTCTATTGTTAAGTATAAAGTTCTACAGATGCCCTGTCATTCCATGTTAGGAATTAAATAATACATGAATTAGAATCTATGGGCAGATATAAATTTGTAAGTATTTAGTACAGAAATTAATAACTTGATAGGTTGTTAAGAAATAGCATGACATACACTATATCTGCACAGTGATATGAGCTTGGTGGAAATTTATTGATTTTTCATGTGAAATAATTTGTGTTGTTTACTTATATTATTCCTAGCACACCAAGCACGCTGCCTTATAACAGTAAGGTAGAAAAAGGACTATTTTAACAGTCTTCAGAAAACATTTTAAGTATTTAATAAATTTGTTTATGAGGAGGAAAAATAAAAGCAAATTCTATAACTGTAAAGTCACAAGTGCTTAAGCTTTACAGTAAGAGTTCTACAAAGCCTGTGGATGTTGTTCACAGATTTGCTGTTGTCCATTCCAGAAATAAGAAGCCACTGTATCCATCTTAGAAATATGAAGCTATCGTACAGTTCTAATACAGGGCTAAACTTTGTAGAGTTCAGGAATCCCACAGTTTCACAGTTCAAGAACATTTATATACCCTTTTTTTTTGTACCTGTGCTTTTCAAGAAATCTAAATATTAAAGAGGGAACTCTCTAGTTCAGTTTCAAAAAGGAAAGGAAAGCAGACAACTCTGATGAATACATAACAGAGGTCTCCAGACATTTTACCAATAAAAACCTGAATTCAATCTATTTGACTTGATTTGTTGCACATCTGTACAAGATATAAAAGTGATATTGTTTTTCCTGCTTTGTCAGTACAGCATTATCAAACAATAGGGAGAGGATTAACTAACTATGCAAGGAAATTCTAAAATGTGAAAGCAACGAGGACATCAGAGGAGCCACACCTGAGCAACAGACATAAACCGAAGAAGATCTAATAAAAGCAGCTGTAGGGATCCCATCTTACACACCCCTAAAACTCCTGCCCATAAGTGGTCATATTATTCCTTCCCTGATAAGTAAAATTTTAACATGACACAATGCAATTGTATGCAATAGAGTTAGCCTGAGCTACTGAAGATTAAAAATTGGTTCAGCTGTGCCTCTGGCTGGCATGCTGCCATTCAGATGATGCTCTCTTCTTTACTTGCATCTCACAGAGCCCTGTCTCTGTGAGGTGTGGTAGCCACACATTTTTTCCTGTAAACTTTAAGAAAAGCTCTGAAACACTGGGTTTCACTGGCAGAATCTGACTTCTGTCTCAGAAGCATAGGGTGAAATAAAAGATGCAGGGCTGAAGGGAAGAAGAAAAAAAAAAAGTGATCAGGTGGATACATCAGCTCTTATGACCACTTAAACTTTTAAAGTGTTTGTGAAGTGCTTGGGGTGGGACAGCCTCTGTGCATAGACTATTATCTTTCAGCACAATCATACAATCCTTCTGAAACACATATGGACTAAAAATGATTATTATTATTATTACTATTTTTTTTTCAAAAGGAAGTCACAACCAATTTACGGTTGGCACTTGGAAAGTGTTACAATTTCAAACATGTCAGGAGCATACTTAACAGTTCCTGATCTTCCTGTAGAATTATTTGAAGTGTTCCAGCTCTTCTGTGTAGTCTGGTTATGATCTACTTGCACCAGGGCTGGATACCATAAAGCCATGTTGGATGGCATAAAACCAAATGGCCTAAATCAAATGGCCACATATAATTTCAAATTTTTGTGTAATGTACAAGAAAAGCTGACCAGAGAAGATCTAGAACAGTTTTCCTCAGTTACACTGCATCGAATGATTTTGATATTGTTATTTTCCAGATACTGAGTGGGGCAAAACTAGTTTAAAAACATTCAAGACACTTGGTATAATATATCTGATATTTCTCACAAAACTATAAGCAGTAAGAAGCACAAATTTTTGTAATGAAGGAAATTTCTTCTTAGAGTTTTGATTCATATTTCACTATTATTTTTACTTAATAAAACAAATCTACAGTGATTATTCTCAGATAAGTTGACAAAATATTGTGACTACCAAAATCTAAGGCTGAATTCAGGCTACAAATGAATCAACATTATAACAGAAGCACAGAATGGTTTGAGTTGGAAGGGACTTTAAAGACTGCCCAGTTCCAAACCCCCTGCCATGGGCAGGGACGCCTCCCACCAGAGCAGGTTGCCCAAAGCCCCATCCAGCCTGGCCTTGAACACCTCCAGGGATGGGGCATCCACAGCTTCTCCGGGCAACCTGTGCCAGTGCCTCTCCACCCTCACAGTGAAGAATTTATTCCTTATATCCCATCTAAACCTACTCTCTTTAAGTTTCAAATCATTACTCCTTGTCCTATCCCTACACTCCCTGACAAAGAGCCCCCTTTAGGCACTGGAAGGCTGCTATGAGGTCTCCCTGTAGCTTTCTGTTCTCTCGGCTGAACAACCCCAACTCCCTCAGCCTGTCTTCACAGGAGAGGTCCTCTAGCCATTTGATCACCTTGTAGCCTTCCTCTGGACTTGTTCTAATACTTCTGTGTCTTTCTTGTCTGGGGGACCCAGAGCTGAACACAGTATTCCAGGTGGGGACTCTCAAGAGCAGAGCAGAGGGGAAGAATCACCTCCATCAACCACACTTTGATGCAGCCTAGGATGTGATTGGCTTTATCAGTCAACATTATCACTGAATGTTGACTAGAAGAAAAGAAAAATTATAAGCAGAAAAAATAACAGTCTTATCTGATAAACATAAAGTGATTTTTAAATCAATTATGTAAAAAAAAAATCTTAAATCAAATCTGTAAATTCAACTTTAAAACTAGAAAAAAATACTTTGTAAAGGAGGACAGAAAATCAAACACTCATTTTTCATTCAAAGGAAAAGGCAGTTATCCAGAATTTTAGGTTGTTCTTCCTAGCCTACTCTTGTCTGACTTTAGTCTCATTCTTTGCCTCCATGAAAACTGAACGCTCTATACAATTGTAAAATGAGAATAAAAGCTTATATTACAGAATACATTTTTTGGTTAAAACACAAACAACCTGTAATGTACATAAAATAGTATAAATTTAAAATGTATACAATTTACTAAGTGAAATAGCGTAATATATGATAAATATATATCTTACTTGTTAGAAGGTATATTTAGTGGGCAAGCACACAGCTGACAGTCTTCAGCTGTCCCTTTAGTAGGATCACCATAGAAACCAGGAAGACATCTATCACAATACGAACCACCTGTGTTGTGTTTGCAGTCCTGAATAGAAGATGAAAAGTACAAATTCACAATTAGAGAACATTCACAATTAGACAAAGACCTTGAAGGTCATTTATCTAACCTATCTTCTCAACTGGATTGTAAGAAGTCTGCAAGGTATGTTCTGATTTTCTGTTGTTAGTTGAGAAACAGTTCTAGAGACTAGCTATAACAATTAGTGCTGTACACACATTGGGTATTTATGCTCTCTTAGATAAGTTTTCTGTAAAACATAAAGAAATGTTCCAATGTACAACTGCCAAGTATTGTTTTAGCTTGCTTAAATAAAAGCAGCATTCAGAGAATCACAAAACAGGTTTAGTATTGCAGTCTTGAAACAGCCTTATTTTTTTTGACAAACAGTTTTCAGATGCTGACCTCAGAATTACAGCTTAGAAGATATGCTTTATAAAAAATAGATTATTATATTTCACATTTAAGTGCATTAACTCATCTTAAAAGGTATATGGGTAGCAGCATATTAAATATACTTGAGTAGCATACTAAATATACTAAATGTGAAGAGTAGTAAAGCCTTAACTGTTTAATTAATACTTGTTTGCTAGCAAACAATCCAGACTATTTTATGGTAGAAACAAGGACAAGTATACTGTTTATAGGGCCTTACTCATCAGTAGCTTTTCCTGCATGTGATTGGCCTTCATAATACAAGACAGTTTGAGAGAGATATGAAACATCCAATGCCTAAAAGTGGCAGCAGTAGGTCTCTATTTCTGTATATAGCCTTTGACGTGATCTCAAATTAAATGATTTTTTTTTTTTTGGCAGAATGGGAAGTGGTCCTCTGAGAACAGGCTTCCCATGCTGAGTTCTAACAACAGCTGCTTCGTAAATTTTAAAGAAAAATTATCCCTTCTACTATTCTTCTTCACCACATAGGATTAAAAATCCTAAATAATTTGGCAGAATACATCACAGGCTCAGTAAATTAGTTCTCTGGTTTAGTTTTTTTTTTTTTTTCTTCTCTCCACATTTTAGCACACCGGATTATTACTTTGAATGTTATTTGCTACAAGATGGCCAAGTGCAGCCCTTATGAAGCATGAAAACAGAGAAAGAAGCAGAAACGTTTTTGACTGTTAAATTACATCTTGATGTGCTTAGGTATAGATTGAAAAGGCATGTGACAACTCAAAAAGGCCAACATGAAAGCCATGAGATAGATTTTTATTTAATGGGGAATGTTCTGATCTGATTTAGATAATGCATAAGGCTCCAGATCAATTGTAGAATTTCTGTTTCACCCTAAATATTTCCCTAAGATGCTCCTTTAGCATTCTTGACTTTTGTTAACGTGTAAATATTTCCAAACTCATGATCTTATTAAAGCAATTTTAAAGTATTCTTCAAAATGTTTTTATAGTTTACAGTAAGTCATGTATATGGTACTGATTGACATTTAACAGCATTACCACCTGAAATACATAATATATCCTCAATAAAGGATAAATAATGGCACTACTCTAAGGAACACTGGTTTGTTTATTCTTTCTGTCTTTTTCTTTCTTTCTGCCGGATTTTCCAGGATTACAATGAAGTTCTTTGCATTGTGCTCTGCAGAGCTGGTGCCATACATTTGGGTAGCTGAATAAGCCCAAAACCATTTTCAGTCATAAGCACACTGGAGTCAGAAGTATCTGTCTCCAGAAATGCTGTTTACTTCTAAAGGGTGCATTCTTATTGCTTGTGTGTATACAATCAACATATCTTTGAAATGAAAGCATTAGTCACCATACTAAGTTTTCACATATTTGGTAGATTGTCTGTTAATACCAACTATTGAGACCCCCTAGTCAAACAAAATTATGGCTTTAGTACCTTCAGGTGGGCTAAATTCTACTTCATTAGGTCATTTAAGTCTATTTGATTGTTACTTCAAGTGCGAATATTCAAAAAGAATCTACAGGCCATACTTAAAAAGGAACTAGGAACATTAAGATAACGCTTTTAAAAGATGTGACAAAAAGAATTTCAATGTTACAAAAGAAAAACCCTTTACAATTCAACTTTTTTAAAGCATTATGTCAAATTATTTGTACTTTTCCTGAAAAATAATGGATTCTTCTTCTGTGTTAAGTTTAGATTTAAATGCCCTCGGAAATATCTTTATGCAGTTCATATTCTTGAAAAACATTTATGTCAAAGATGCTATTAAAGTGAGGGGAGCTAACACGCTATTTTAAAGCTTACAGATTGGTATTTGCAGCTGCTTCTTTTTTAAGTTAAAAAAAAATAATACACAAACACACAACAAAAACCCTTCCATTTTCTGAGAAAACAATTCACATTGCAAAGAGCTGACCTTCTTCTCTTTGAATAATTTTCTAAAAATATAACTCTAGTACATTTCCATGTACTAATTCTCCTTAATCCAGTTCTCTATATCTACTTATTTCTTAACTGTAACTCTAAATTAAAAAAAAAAAATTAAAAAGGAACAAAACACTCATATAGTGCCAAAATCTGTGCATATGTTGTACTGTGTATATGTCAGAGTTGGGCTGAGAAATAACAATCTTGTGTGGTCCTACTTTTCTGCCTGAGCCGGTCTCAATTTTACTGGACAAAGAACAAGAATTATATAGTACATGGATGTGACATACTTTGCCTGTTCCTTTCAGTGATGCATTGAATTTTATGTTCACTTGCCAAATTTCTAGATCACTTTAAGTACGGAAATAGTTGGATTATTAGCCCTTCTGAAGACATTATCAATACTCATGAAAAATTTGTTTTCTTGATATCAGTTGGTTGAATCTCAATTTGAAACATGCAAAATATACAGCCGTGGTTTTAAGCATGATCCAGTTTGAGTAATATCTAATTACACTGAGATTATTTCCTTAAAAGGTGCTTAAGCCTGTGAAGTCTTAATTTCATGTTTGTATGAACATTCATATTTTTTTGTGTGTCATGAGACTGGCTGTAAAGAAGATTATGATCAACTGTCCTTAACTTGCCCAGTACATTATATACATGTTCCCTTGGAAATACAGTTGGTTCTAACACATTGATTCATTGGTTTTGGTAAAAATCAATCCTCTGTTCCATAGACCCTTAGATTTTTATGACCAAGAACTAGTTTATTCTCATATGTTTATGTCATCGAATTACAGTGACTAGATCTCAAGTTACTTTGAATGCATAAATTTTCTGGACCTATTTCATATCCAAATACCAACAAACTTCACTTAGACAACCTGAGAATAGAACACTTAGACAAACTTAGAATAAACCAGACTGTGAATTTTATTTTCTTTAAAAAACTTATGCATGAATCAGACCTTCTTGCCTAAAGATTTTATTACTGGTGTCCTGGAGTGCATTTTTCACCACTTCCTATTGAGCTGGCTCTCCCAGTTTGGAAGAAACCAAGTGGACATCTGTGCACCCCGTGTCACGGAACCCTACATTCACTGAAAACCTCCTCTGCTTACCTGGGTCTGCATATGAAAGTATGAATATAGAGAGAAACATTCTAAATAGAAGGCTAGTGATAAAATTAAAACTTTAATCAATGAGTATGACAGAGTCCAACACAGTGCTTTGGCATGTTGCTGCCCTATCTCAGGTTATATCTACCATGGATATCAGGGAAGATACTAGTTAAAGAAAATGAAAACATATGCCTATGTGCCTATTTTGGTATATTTCCTAGTCATCTAGACCAGAAAATTTTATTCTCTCTTTGAGAGCATGAACGTGTTCTTCTAGCATTTTCAAACCACTGTAATGTTTAGATTTTATGACCAATTCCCTTTTCTGGTGTTAACAAATGCAATCAAGAGCAATGCACAGGCTTTATATTTTCACCTGTGGTATATCCTTTACTGCATTTAGCTGAGGATCCATCATTATGTTACTGTGTAAATGAAAATGTCGCTCCTGTGATGAAAACTGTCAAAAGCACATGTCAAATACTTCTGACGCGGGCCTCCATCTACATGCCACATGCTGTTTATACACAAAGAAAGAAAATACAAAATGGATGCAACTGGAACTGCCCTCTTAGCAATTTCAGCACCTCTTTAAGGGGAGGAAAGATCTGTTTTTTCTGGGCTTACTAGTGGGAAAGTAACATGTTGCCATGAATGAAGTGTTGAAATGTTTTTGCTGTTCACAAGGATTAGATTTAACCAGCCTCTT
Source organism: Anser brachyrhynchus (assembly GCF_964034855.1). NCBI lineage: Eukaryota > Metazoa > Chordata > Aves > Anseriformes > Anatidae > Anser > Anser brachyrhynchus. Next base: position 67,840,181 of record NC_137696.1, read on the forward strand.
ATAGCTGCCATAAATGTGTGCATGTAAAATTACAAAAGAGTATTTCTGTATGCTAGAACTTGCCCTATGTACCAAAGCAGTTATGTATTATCACAATGGTAACGAGAATGATATATCATACATCTCTCTATATGGCTGCTGTGGGGATCAAAGGGCTTTGCAGGTTACTGCAAGATAGGCATTAAAATAAGCTTTTTATACAGACCTATGTCGAAGCAGATGATTTAAGCTTTTATCATGAGTCAAAAACATATTTCAGCTGCTTTTCAACTACATTTCAAAGCTGAGGAAGAGTAAAAAAGTATCATATCAGTAAATTAGGTGCCTAAATTGTCTGTTGTATTACTGGAAAAACACCATGAATAATAATAAGGAGGCCAAAAGGCTGTGTAAACCTCAATAGAAAGAATGCCTTTGATGTGAAACATTTCTCTTTTTCAGCATTCAGACTTCTCTCTTTTTCACTTCAAAAGGCTTATGATCCAAATTGAATAGCAGCATTTAATAGCCTGCATGGATACTAACCAATCTAACTTCATTTACAGTGTTTTCAAAGTAAGCTGCAAGAAAACCCAGAACTAGTTTTAAGCTCCCTGTGCTCCTATTCTTTACAGGATGATCTAGTATAAGCTCAGGCAGAACATAAGAAATACAGAATGCTTGATAACACACACAGATTAAAGTACATTTTCAGCAGGTTATTTTCCACTTCCATCTCAGTGCTGTTGTGAATGCACCAGCACTCTTTGAAACATCGAAAGGGGGAGCTCTACTATCTCAGTCAGTAGTAGTTAATAGCAGCTGAAAAGTGCAAAAGCACGACAGTATGCAACTCTACAGCCTTCTTTCACATCCGGACTGGTGTTAGAGAGAAAAATATATAGAGAGAACTTGTGTAAGGGCTAAAACTTGAAGGCACAGAAGCAAGCGACCTCAGAATTCCATCTGACTACGCACCACTAAGCAAAACAGTCAACAGTTACAATATGTCTTAAACAGGATTCTCCCTCTCCTTTCTTTTCTGTTAACTGATTTTATCCCACACTGATGTTATAGACATCAGAGCTGGAGGCTACAGTAATTACATTAATGTAATAAATTCTATCTTTGTCAAGAAACACAAATCCCTATTACCCTAGTGATGGTAAATATTTTCATTGCATATAAGTGAAGGATTCAAAACATGACTGTCATGTCATACACATTTTTTGTCCTAGGCACTTCTTTAAGGCTTACAGTATAATTAAATTGAGAATCATTTTTAGCTTCTATTCATGAAAAAGCAATTTGAAGAATTCACTGATCCAGACATTAAAGATGTCTTGTTTTGTACAGCAATGCAATTAAACATCTTGTATGGGGAAAACAGGAAGACCAGCAATAATTCTAAATGCCAAATTACATTGAAAAAAGCCTGAATTTTCATTTTGGACATTTCCCAGCTGCTTTTTCTTAAGCAAATAAAAGGGAACATTTAGAAACATGCAGAATACCAAGTCTGCTTGAAATTCTGTGGGGAAATGAGAGTATGATACCCCACTAAACTGGCAAGAGCTCAAATTGTGTTTCTGCAAGACTAATGAAATGAGAAGTGTTGTTTCAAGCTTCATGCCATATCAGACAATGTAAAACTAAAATGCCCTTGAGTTAATCAGAACAGTCTATTCAGCATAATTCCCCAATTCCAAAAGGCTACTGAATGGGCTGGAAATAGTGGTGTACTGGTATATTTGCTGTGGATAATATCACAGATTTAATTGCTGAATTATTAGGTAACTCCTAATAAAATCTCCATATCCTATAAGAAAAATAAGTTGATTTACCCAAATGATATACTTTTATTATTTTATTTTATTATTTTAATATATGTTATAATTTATTTTTAATATATTTTAATATATTTTATAATTTATAATATATTATTTTATAAATTATATTATTTTAAATATATTTTTACAATTTATTAAGTATTTCTTCAAGGTTACTAGGAATTTAGATGAAGAAAGCCATAAACAATATCTCCATATCATACTAGAAAAGAATTTACTAAGTTATCTGCTACATTCTATAAAATGTAGTGTAAAACACTGCAGAAGACAGGAGGGGGAGAAAATTCTTGCATGGAAGAATATGGACACATTTGTTGTTTTCTACATGCCATATACTATTGATTCTATTTCAAAACATAAATCATATGTAAATAAAAAACTGTATTTTGTTTAATTGTAGAAGAAACCATATCTTGGCATAAGGGGATCCTTAAGTTCAGCAACAGTTCAACATTAAGATCTCTGTTTTTTTCTCCTCAACTATTCCAGGTCTCAGAGGTGGCTAATTCAATTGCACTTCCATACTGAAATTATGTTGATCATGTTCATTAGGTTTCCCTTATAGTGACACTTACCAGGCATTCCCCTGTGATATCATCACACATTTCTGCATGACCAAAGCATGTACATGGTGCACAGACTCCACCAAAAATTGTGCCATTCACACGCCTGTGTCGAGGCCAACAATACTGCAAGGGAGATAACACATTAGGTAAACAGTTAAACAACTTGTTTGAATGGAGAAAAGAATGGGATTTTGTAAAATATAGTTGTATTTGATACATGCGCACAAAAATACGTGCTTGTCAAATGAATAAGAAACACCAACATTTCTCTAGAAATCTGTTCTTCCTGGTGCTGTGGCTTTGCACTGACCTTAGCATTATTTGTAGGTGTGAGATTAGAGGAAGCCTTAACTTGATTATTCTTCTGAAATGGTAAAATAAAGCAGAGGAATGAAGAACTGAAATATGACAGCATCAAAGCAAGAGGTACAAACTGAAAACAAAAGCCAGAAGGCAAAATATTGAAGGAGAGAGAAGGAGAGAAGAAAACCCCAAAACAACAAAAAAAACTTTTCTGAGCAGCTCAGCTGCAAAGAGCAATTAAAACACCATTTAGTCTTTTCTGTTTGGAGTCTAATAAAAAGCTACACTGAAATAAAGCACAGGCTAAAAACAAAGCTACCCTTTTATTTACAAATTGTTTCTTAAATATAAAGTACAATCATTTCCCTTTAAGAAGGTGAGCTTTATTTTTATTTTTTATTTTTTTTAATGTTAAATTCAAATCAGTATCAAATCCATGGATAGTTTTTTCTTAGGAAAGGTGACATCATACAATGGTGATTTATCAGTGAAAATTCAGCTATTCCATTTCTTCCTAATACGATGTCAGGTAGCAGTCTTCCTTACTATATATGTCACAAATGGCTTTATAGTTTTTGCAAACTATTTTTCCTCAATAAGACTACTCATGTGATACAAGGATTTTGCATAATGGAAAAAAGTGCATGATATAGTGTTGACCTTCAGAAGCACCTAGTTAATACTAGAGAAAGTAGCTTTGTAGTGATAGAATACTGAAAATATCAGCTAATAAAGAAAATCCCTTCCCCTTCACCACTCTCTCCAAGAGGAAACAAGGAGATTCTCATTTATAAAAATACAGACAATGTCCATTTTTGTCTAATTACTACAAAATGTGTAAGTAATTTGTAGATTAATTGAAAAGACTTTTAAAAAGAATATTTTCCTTTTATTTTCCTTTTTGTTCCCCCCCCCGTCCCCCCCTTTTTTTTTTCATTCTTGGTCACATTCCTAACAAAACATAAATTCTAAAACTTAAAATTCAGAGTTATAAAATCCAGAAAAGAAAAACAGGTTAGCAGAAAATGCTCTATTTTTTTCTTCTGTGACATGAGATGCAACTCCCTGTTTCTTTATAAATCTACTGTAATCTTTTTCAGTGATTCTGCAAAGAATGATCTTATGCACAGATAAACATAATATTGCACCACAAAGGACTCCAGAAGTCCCTAATTCTAAATGGCTTAGACATGGAATGTCAACAAAAAAACTTAAAACAGACCTAAAATAAAAGTTTACAGATTGAGATCTTAAGAAAAGAAATGACGTCACATTTAAAAATCAGGAAAGTTCTGAGTTGTCTGATCATCTAACCGTTCTGACCATCATAGTGGTGCAAGTTAAACAAAATTTCTTCCATAGGGAAAGTAAAAGAGTTGATAGAAAGGGAATAAATCTAGTAGAGAGGAGCAATTAGACATAAAGATTTTGACAAATAAAGGTCAGAAGATTCACAGGAGTAGAACAAAGTAAATACCACAAATGAGTTCCACCAGTATTTGAAATTTAAAATTTTATCTGCTTTACCTAAGCTCATGTAATTATGTGTACAGTTCTCAGACATACTAGCAAAAACATAACAAATTTATTTTAACAGAATCTTGTAGAAAATGAGTTCAAAAATTGTGCAATGGAACAATATTAAAAGAGACAGCATATTTTAAACAGTATTGGTTGTTTTTCGAAGACTGATCATGCCAAAACATTCATATCAAGAAAATAAGGAAATAATGGTTGTCTTTAGTGCTGCAGCAACTATGCCAGATACCACAATATTATAACACAGGAAACAAAGACATATATTACATTTTAAGAAGAGAAGATGAAAATGAAAACCTGCATAAAATCAATAAAAATAAAACTGTGCTAGACTGAAACTGGAACAACCAAAGTGGTGGCAAAGGACAACAGTGTTCAGAAGAAAAAAAAATATACAGTATTCTAAATAATCCCACATCTTCAGTTTATCATTGCATATTCTCAGCTGCTAGTCTCCCTGCAAATCTAAAACTTTGCCTTTTTTTTTTTGCTTGTCCTTGTTATAAAAAGCAAGCCATCTACTCAGAACACAAAAATATTTCCACATTTTCATCTATCAAGCATAACTGTTGCACATATATGTTGAACCTCAGCTACAAAAGACTTATGAGAAATTAATTCAGTGAATAAAGGCATGGAAATGAAAAATTTTAACTGTCTTGCTATCCTAAAATAGGACAGCTTTGTCAAATGGCATTTCTGAACTGTTCAAAAGCGCTCTGAAATTCAGTAAGTGTGCTTAGGCAAAAGTCTATCACATCTTTTTGGTCTTCATTCTTGGGAAGAAACCCAACATAGGGAGGTAGGGAATACAATTTGTTTAGTTCAATAGGTCTGCAATAGCAAGCAGTCAGGGCAGGCACTGAAGAGTGTCCATACTCACCACTGCAGAGACTTTGAAGTTGCAACTACATATGTTCTTTCTATTTGGGTATATGATCTTAAACACGTATCACATTTTAGGAACTGTTTTGAATTGGACAGAAGGCTTAGCATGAAATCAAAAAATCATAGAATCATTTAGTTTGGAAAACTAAATCTTAAAATCATCAAGTCCAACACAATGTCAGACAGAAAATTTCAGCAACACGAGGTCAGGAATTCTACCCATGCCCTACAGCTTCTACAGCAAAAGTAGACACTGAAACATCTGCAGACAGAGCCTTTCATTTGTTTTCTTGCAAATCACAGCTAAGTCTTAACTGAGGTGAAAAATGGACAAGTCCAAAAAAAAGTGTGAAGCACAATGACTGTGTCCAGCTTTTTATCTCAAATAACTAAACAGACAATCGTTAGACTTCAAATTGATTTCTCAGCCACAGTAGGCAATATTCTCTTTTTTCCTGTCTGTACCACTGTGGAAGTGTTAGGAATATCCATTAATTGCTTCCGGTCTTCTTTCTAGATTAGTTTATCTAGCCCCAGCAAGAAGCAAACGCATTTGGCATAAAACTACACTCTAGGCCCTAAATATCACATATAAGCATTGAAGATTTTAAAGAAAAAGAGAGTTGACAAGCAAATGCCTAGAGTGCCTGTGTAAATGGCATACCGTTTGTAGTTTTGTGAAGCAGAGCATCTTGGTGTTTGAAGCTATTTCCTCAAAGGCAGATCTTTTGAAGATTATCCAAGCTATTCACATATGAGCTAGTTAATCTTATGTGTACTTGTATGAACATACTGTGTGCCAGCTAATGTATCTGTGGGAAAGTGTGCATTTTCTGAGTATGTGTATATGTTATTATCTGTAATGGGACCAAACTAATGGGAAACAATCCTCATGGGAACACACACATAATCCTCAAAGACTCCAAAGTCCTGGGAAAAAAAATGAGGCAACTCAACTGCATTACCTCAGGTAATTTGTTCCAGCTTTGTTGTGCACAGAACGCATTAACTGCCATTCTCCTAATTTTAGGAGAATCAATTGGCTGAAGTCCAATTGATTCAGCTGAATTCACTGAAATGCGAATACTGTTCGCACTTCCTTTTGTTAAGAGAAATATATTCTTTTCATAACCACAGAGGTGTAAAACTCCAGATTCCAAATATTATCAAATGTAATGAACTACTACCTAGAAATAAAGGTAACTAGACAAGCTATACCAAATTTGTAACAGGAATGGACAGTTCTCTTATTACTTTATATCAACACAGCGATACTGGTTGCTTATAATTATCACAGTTTAACACAATTGATCTAGTCTGCATCATGATACTCACCTCACATGAGGTACCATCATACCCTGGGGGACAGTCACATAACTCCACTGCAGATGCCACCTTTCTCCCAGCTGAAGAGTGGTCAGCAGCTTCAATACTAACACCATCTAGTCTGGATGTAACAGAAATTAAACTGTTAACACAGAGAATTAGGCAGAAATATATGTGTACCTGTATGCAACAGTGTATACGGACATTGTTTAGCTTGCTTACTTTTTTTCTGTTTAAAAATAAGGAGGTTTTCATAGTCATCTATTTCTTCCTGAACTACGTCTGTAGGCTTGTTACTATTTTTGTCCATCATGTGAGGGAGACTATGGTCAGACATACATTGATAAAAATAGATAAAAATTTCTCACAGCACTGTATCAGGAGAAGGAAGGCTATTCCTGTCCAGCAAGCAGCATGTTCCAACTTGCATTACAGCTGTATATAGAGAGAACTTGACACCAAGCAATGTGTTCAAAATTTATAAACCACTACTCCCGCTTTCTAAAATATTACATTACTTATCTTTGGTTATCAGATATTTTTATGCTGGAGAGCTGGCCTCTGTAAAAAAGATTTCATCTCTGTCCATAAGGGTCTAAGTGTTATGTACATGGAATAAAACCTTCTACCATATATATTAGTTTTCCCAATGACAGAGAAGAGATGGATGGAAAAATTTCTGCTTAATGCACCATCAAGAATCAGAGGACAAAAAGGAAAATTATTTATCTTCAAATTTTTATAGCCTAACAAGGATATCACCAGTACTTACGGTAGTAGCAATTAGTCCTACAACTCGGAACTTCCATCATATAACTTTAGGGAAAGGAAGATGGGAAAAGCAAGCCAAAAAGTTTAAAACAAAAAACAAAAAATTGCTCTAAAAAAGAAATTCTAGAATTCTCTCCCCTTGTTTAGACAAAAAGTAAACATCAGATTTATTAAAACTAAACAAAAATTGAAGTATTATTAGAGACAAAAAAAAAAAAAAAAGATAAGCTTACAGGTAATATGAGTCAGCAATGAGTGAGCTATGAGCCAGCAACGTGCCCTTGTGGCCAAGAAGGCCAACGGCATCCTGGGGTGCATTAGGAAGAGTATTGCCAGCAGGTTGAGCGAGGCGATCCTCCCCCTCTGCCCACACCTGGAGTATTGTGTCCAGTTCTGGGCTCCCCAGTGCAAGAGGGACATGGATCTACTGGAGCAAGTCCAGTGGAGAGCTACTAAGATGATGAGGGGACAGGAGCATCTGTCACACGAGAAGAGGCTGAGAGAGCTGGGCCTGTTCAGCCTGGACAGGAGAAGGCTGAGAGGGGATCTCATCAATGTGTATAAATATTTGAAGGGAGGGTGTCAGAAGGATGGGGCCAGACTCTTTCCAGTGGTGCCCAGCAACAGTACAAGAGGCAACAGGCACAAACTGAAGCACAGGAGGTTCCAGCTGAATATGAGGAAACACTTCTTTACTGTGAGGGTGACAGAGCACTGACACAGGTTGCCCAGAGAGGTTGTGGAGTCTCCTTCTCTGGAGATATTGAAAACCCGCCTGGATGCCATCTTGCGCAACGTGCTCTGGTTGATCCTGCTTGGCAGGGGGATTGGACCAGATATCTCCAGAGGTCCCTTCAAACCCCAGACATTCTGTGATACTGTAATATGCAAGCCAGATGTAGTTTACCTCAACTAACTCAACATCTAAGGAAACAAATCGGTTTTGAAGATTTAATTCGTATAAGAATTCAGAAGGAACATTAGGGGATTATGACAATCATTTGACATTTTCACTCACCAATCTTAATGGAATGTTTGATTACTAGAGCTTCCTGAAAAGCTTCTTCTGAAGTCTCTTTCTGCAGAAAATACCTTTCTATCATGACATGCATTTTGTTAAAAACTAATCCATTTTCTTTGAAAAATGTAAAACAAACTATTTTTTTCCATACTAAGGCATTAATCTTTTGGCTGCCAAAAAAAGCTGAAAGTTGTTTGAATAACCTTGGCTAAGAAAACATCCAAGAATAATATTTTGTTGTTACTGTAGTGGGGGCAAAAAAGGTTAAGACAGGATATCTTCCTACTTGCCACGACTGGGTATACAACTGGGCTTTGGAGGGACTACCATTGAAGATTATGCCATTAGAAGCTTGAATCTAACCTGTTAATACTAGAACCTCTATAAAAGGCTCTTGAAACTATTTTGAGAGAATAATGCCTGTTCCTATCCAGATCTTCAGTAAGATCTCTCTCACTTTTCAGTATTTCTCCTTCACTCCATTGCTGCATGCTTATTTTTCAATTGTCCTGGTGAGCTTTCCTTACAGTAAGTTAACACATCTCTAGGATATTAGATATCAATGGTGATTTTAAAAGAAAAAAAAACACTAATAATTTAAGGAGAAAAATATGTAAATGAAGAACCAAACAGCCAGTAAAAGGCCAAGTTTTACCTATCCTTTGAACTACAGCTACTAGTCCCTCTCAGCTAAGTAACGGATCTTGGAACAAAGAGAAGCATTTACACACAGAAACAATCCAACCAGTATTATCCCACATTTGTATTCACTGAATTGTTCCAATTTTCATTAGGTTCTGCTATTCACTAAATGGGATTTTAATGTGTTCAACAGCTTTTAGCATTAACAGTTACTCATTGAAGAAAGCTGCAGTGATTTTTTTTTCTCCCATTTTGATGTTGCAATTTCGATTCCTCGATGCCATTCTGCATTCATTAAAATACATAATGCTGGCAGTAATGGGGCACTAGATCCTGGAGATGCATGAACAATTTGAGATTTGACATCAAGACCAAATATTTAAGCTGACTGTTACTGTCAGCAGGCAACTGTTGACTTCTAAAAACAAACAAGATTAAAAGGGAAGGGGACGTTTCAGGCGGTATCAGCATAGTTTACTGTCTGCTATGCCAGGCATCTGAATCACATTAGCTACATAAGGCACATGAAGTACTGACCCAATCATTGCTCATTTGTCTTGAAGCCAATTCTGTATATGAAGGTAAACCCTCTGCCTTTCCTTCCCTCTTGCTGCTTGCATCTAGCACCAATTCTACACACAGCTGCAAACAACCCACTGTCTTCGGGACCACTTCTACCATAATTCCCAATGGCCATCAGAGCATCTACAATATTTAACATTATTGGCCACTTTGCATATTAAACCTAAAGAAACAGTGCTACTAAGCTTTCTTTGAAGCACAAACTAACAATATTACATTAAATAAAACAATACAAGAGATCTATCTTTTCCTGGCCTGTTGCTTCTACCACAGATGGACTCAAATGCAACAGTTTAGAAAATCTGTCAAGTTTGAGCAGGATTTCTCAATTTAAATCCAGAAACTGTAATCGCATTCAAATAGATTGCTACATTTCTGTGTTCACATTTTTTATCCTACTTGATCATCTAAATGAAAGCCTGCCCATTTGAGGAAGCTGCCTAATTATGCCATACAATGATAACAACATTCTAAGCTTAAAATGACCCACAAAATTTTCTCTAAACATGTTGAAGTCTAACTCACCACTACTGCACTAATATTGTTTAATAACTATTTGAAAATGCTAATATTTAGCTAATGTTTTTAGTGTGTTAAACTAAACAAGGATGAAAAGGATAATCTTTAAGTTAAAGCTCTTGCTAACTTGAGAAAACTCCATTGAATTCTCAGGTTTCTTCCTACAGAACTGAGAGAAAGTTGCTTAGTCTTACAGTGCCTCCATTCTGGTACAGAATTATAACAGCAGTGCTTATTCTAAGTACAGATTATAACAACACCCTTGGAAATCCTTACAAATATATGGATGCTTCATTATACATATTGAAAACTTTCAGTATGTAAATGAACAGGTTGCTAAATAAAGCAATCTCAAATTAGTATATTGCATAGTTCTGCTGATGATTTGAAGAGGAAATTGTCATCCCTGAAGGATCTAATAACCCTGTAATATTTCTGTCTCTCTGCCAGACCTTCTTTATTCTCTCAGAGGAATATCCATCTGTCCACCAGACATACCTGTTTAAAAAAAAAAAAAAAAAAAAAAGGAAAAAAACTGTTCATATCATCTTATCTACTGAAGTTTAGTTCTACCTTATTTCTTTGGCAAAAATGTCTTCCTTTGAAGCCCGTCAACAGTAGTCATTAATGAGCCTAAAATATCGCAAAGAATTTTCTCTTCATAGAGTCTGGACAGTAATCCCAAACCCTGTAGTACTAAGGGGACAGAATAGTGAGAAAACAGTTGTTTTTCATGATCTTAGAGATATCAGCATATCTTTTTGCCTGGTATGTTTTAGCATGAGTTAAAATCAAACAGACAATAAAAAAATCAGTGCTGGGACATACCCTGAAGATCAGTAATATGCCTACAAAAACAAATCCGAAATTGTGCTGGATGACAGTAGGTGCTGTTGCTGCTATATTATGTGACTTAGAGCATGCACTGTTCTACGATTTAACTCCTCCCAGTAAATCCCACCCTGATTGGATTCCTCCAGTGAAATCAAAGATGAAAAATCCAATTCATTTCATTGTGACTAGAATTTCATGCCCTATCTTTTGTCCCACTTAACTGCAATGAGCACACCCTGACAGCAATCAATAAAATGTGTTTAGAGCAAACTGTTTTCAGAATCTTCTGGTTATGCTGATGGTAATCAATGTAATACAGTTACCATTGCATTCTTCTCTGATAAAAAAACATCGGATTGGGGACTGCTAGAGATTATCAATAATGTAAAACTACTTCTAATAAACAAGGTACTCCTCAAAATTCTTCTTCAGTACTTTCTCCAACCCCTTTTTAAATCATTGTCTTTAAGGGACCAGCATTCCTAACCGTAATGTCACTACATCTAGAAGATGGTGGCCACTAACCTGCAAAGCATAAATTATATGTAAGTCCCAGAGCTCATCATATGAAGAATATTTCCAACACATGCTTTTGGAAGGTTACCTATATGACATTCCAAAGGCTGAGTATGAACTTTTTCGACTGTCCTTGAACACCATGGTGGGGAAGTTCTGTGATATGGATACAAGGGATTGCAAGAGTTTGGGCTAATGACCAAATGAGCAAATTAGGAATCAGTTTGGCTCAAATTCAAGATACCCATGATTCACAAATTTATTTACAGAGATGTAATGCACAATAATAAACCACAGAAAGAGAAGGAGATTCGAAGAAACGTATTCTTTTTGCAGTGAAAAAAATATACACTGATAAAGTTCAAATCAGAAAACTGCGTGCTGTTAAGAAAAACTGTCTTTCAGTTTAGGATGTATTTTAATTACCTAAGTATTCAAACAATTGTTGGATTGCTTAAGAAATTTCACAGTAGCAAAAATGGTACATATACTTTCAACAAATAATCACTAAAGTGCTATGGACTCCCTCCATTCCAAATTGGCTCACACCACTGAATCAAGTGATGTCTATATTAGAGAACATTTCAGGTTTCATGACTTGTGAGTAGAAAGCCACTATGTAATCAATTCTGTTGCACATAATAAATAAATAAATAAATAAATAAATAAATAAATAAACACCCACTGCCACCACCACCACCAACAAAAAAACCACCCACAACCATTCAACCATTATTTATGCCACTTAGCTATTAATGTATAGATAAGAGTGCAATTACACAGTATCATGACAGAGGCTGTTTTTTAGTCTACCTGGAGAATTTGCTTGTGCACTTGTGAGAATTTTAAATGTAATATGAGCTTCATAGGTTCAACCATGCTGCAGCCACTAAGATAGAACTGCGTCATCTCATATAACATCTTTCATTTTATCAAAAGGCTCAGAAGAGTTCATATGAAATCATGGTTCTAAGCAGTCCAAGCAGCAATCTGACATAAACCAAGGGAAAGACTTTGGGATTAGCCACTTCTGTGTGTGGTACTTGTTAAAAAGGAGAAAACTCCCCTCTAGCTGTTTTGTCAGTTTAGAGACTTGGAATATTCTCTGGTTCACTGTTAATGTGGCACTGTATGTTCAATAAATTGGGAAAATATATAATTTCTTAACTGAACATGTCATCACTGCATTACATAATTTACCATATATATGGGAATTACAGTTTTCACAAAATAATCATATTTATGGAACTGTCTGTCATTCATGTATTAACAGTCCATCTGATTTCATTCTCTTGCTAGGCTTATTCTTCCTGTTGCCTCCTCGCCTCCTCCCTATCCAAAATGAAAAAAAAAAATCTTCTTGAACATGTAAATAAATGTTATTAATCTCATGATAATAAATTAAAGGCTGTTTTAAATTACATCAACTTGGTTCTCTGAAGAGAGGAAACTAGTGTTTTGAGAAGCTGCCTGTAACAAATTGACACGTTTCCCACATTTACCTGTAGATGGCATTCATCCCATAGCTGTATGTGGCTCTTATGAGGATCCTCTTCACGTTTGCAAGGATAGTCATGAACTCCCTCCTGCTGACTGGCACATCAGTGCCATGCACAAAGAAAGATTCTGGTTTCAGCACAATTTCTTCAGTGTGCACTTCAGAAGGCTGCAGGCGAATCCCCTCTTT